>NC_132873.1:8938484-9257929 GCF_048164855.1 Canis lupus baileyi
GTTTTAGGCTTTAACTCCTTCTGGTTGTAAGAATTTATGAAATTCAGCTCCTCTCACTTTCAAACCCAAATATTCTGGGGAATTGTCTTCCCCATGCAAGCTCTCTGGTAATGTTCTGTTTTTTCCTCCCTTCTCTGTGCCCCCAGCTCTCTCCATCTCAGGGATGCCATTGTCCGATTAGCTTCCCACATGTCTCTGCCCTTCCTACCCTCTTCAGTGTGGCCTCTTTTCTGTCTTCTGTGGGATTTGTTCTGCCAGTCTACTCACTGACAGGAGTATTTTCTAGCCCTATCCATGGGACAGGGTGATTGATCTTAGGGTCCTCCTACTCCACCATCTTCCAACTTCTGCTCATCTTCTTGAAGATAATCAAGGATGCTTTCTACCTTCTCTGGTCACTGGAACATGAATGGAGTATGTTATAGAAATAAACTCTCCATTTGGCACATCATTGTCAATTTTATAATTTGCATAGTATGTAATATGTGAAGATTTCTCCAATTGTGTTACTAGTAGTTAATTGCTCTCAAATAGTAATATATTCATAGTAGAATACAGATACTAAAATAAACCTTGTCTGCTACTGTAAGAATTTAACTTAAATTATTTCAGTTGTCTGTAAAGCAAACTTGTAGAGAGAAGTAAAGATTTTTGTAACTTAGCCCTGATAGGGAGAAGAAAAACTGAGACAAAATCTAGCCTTTAAAAAAAAAAAAAAAAATCCAACCTTAGTTATTTTTGGATGTCTTTAGAAGGGAGCAAAGCTCATATATGAGAGCCAAGGGATCCAAGTTAAAAGTTCTATATTCTAGGGATGCCTGGGTGGCTCAGTGGTTGAGTGTCTGTCTTTGACTCAGGTTGTGATCCTTGAGTCCCAGGATCAAGTCCCACATCAGGCTACCTGCATGGAGCCTGCTTCTCCCTCTGCCTATGTCTCTGCGTCTCTCTCTCTCTCTCTGTGTCTCATGAATAAATAAATAAAATATAAAAAAAAGTTCTATATTCTAATAGGTTCTGGTATTAAATTGTCGTAAATGGTGTTAAGACCATGTGACTTTAAGTTTTGGGGAGAAGGCTCAAGAACTAACTTTTTTAGTAATACTTTAAAAATGTGACAATAACAGAATCTTGTTATAGTCCAGGAGGTAGAGAGAGTCAACAACTGAGAAATATAATTAGGCATTGAGCATCTATGGAAGACCAGATACAGGTAAAGAAAGAATGGAACATCATTTATCACAAAGCTAAATAAATTTAAAACCATCTTACTGAATACTGGTGGAGGAAAATCTTGAAATGTCAGTCAAGATAAGGTAATTAGGAAATAACTATATGCAGTACTATCATTGATGCTCTTCATCTATCGTCTTCATTGTTTAATTTAAAAAATACAGAAACTTTTATAAGTTCAGTGAAATTTCCCAGTCCATTTCCATTTCTTCGTGAAGGCTGTAATCCTCAACTATGAATTTTATGCTGCAAGGTTTTGGGGCCATAAGTCTTTATTATTATGGAGGGAATATGTATACAGTAGAAGGTTATAATATATATATATATATATATATATCTACTTCAGACTTAATCTTTTGTTTAGATTTAATCTAACACTTTTAAATCACATTTTACTTAGAATACTTATGTGATTTGGACTTTTGCTATGCGAACTTTGCCACTTTTAAAAATACGTTTTTGCATTTAAATACAGTATTGATTCATTTAACTCTGATTTTACTTACGTTTTGCATGAGAAATTTATATCTTAGTCACTAAAATAAGAGTCCATTACCCAAGAGGGAAAATTAACTTCTCTTTCAACCTCAGATAAAAAGGTCCATATCTTCTATGCTTCATTGTTGCTTGAGAATATTTATATTGATGACTAGTCAAAACCTCAGTGGCTATCCTTCTTTCCCACTACCTTCAGTGCATCTGGTGTGAACCTAAAATAAAAGCTCTTCATTGTATCAGAACCATTTTGAGTGTATGGAGACTAGCATATGCCTTTTTTTTTTTTTTTTAAAGAGATATATAAAGTTGTAGGATTTGGTACTTGGTCTGCCATTAACACAGTTTCCCCTGCAGGGGTGTAGAATTCATAATTAGAAAATAGTACATGGACCATTGGACCTATTAATTGTCCTCTGCCCTGGTTAATTTTTAAAAAATTAATCTTCTATAAAAATAATCTTCTATAACAGATAATTTATGTTTTATAATTTAAAAAAGGAATGTTGCTGTTTTGAATTTCTGTGCCTTTTCCTGCTCCACAGCCAGCCAGTGACTTGAAAATTAAAATGTATGTGTTTGCAATTTTATAGGATTCATAAAGGATTTCATTCATGGACACTGTCTTGGTAGCCTGTCACGCATGATAGGTTTAGTATTAGTTAAAATGCCTTTTGGCATGAGTGTTTGGGACTGAAAGACCTGTATGTGTAAGTTCAAGTTTGAATTTGCCCATCTCTCCTTCTGCCTTTTTTTGAGTGGTACACCTTCTCTTGGGCCTAGTTGTGGACAGGTTCTAGTATATTCTTGAGTGGAAAGGACACTAAAGGGCTATACTCTATTCTGAACTCTTGCCTGTGGGGTAAGACTGCACTGTTAAACACAGCAGTTCAACTCTTTAGTAACTTCCTTGTCATCAGTCTTAGTGATCAAAAGGAATCCTAGTGAGGAAAGTTATTCTCATTGTCTTCAATTAATAATCGGTCACATTGGTAGTCTTTTGTGATTTTTCTCCCAAGTATTACTTTTTTTTTCAAAAAAGAAGATATATCTAACTGTACATTTTATTTATGTATTTATTTAAAGATTTATGTATTTATTTTAGAGAGAGGGAGAGAGAAAGTGGGTGTAGATGAGAAGAGGGAGAGAATCTCAAGCAGACTCTCCACTGAGTTTAGAGACAGACACGGGGCTTGATCTCACGACCCACGAGATCATGATAGGAGCTGAAATCACAAGGTAGACACTTAACTGACTGAACTACTCAGACACCCCTAATTTTGTACATTTGAAACTGATTTTTTACACTAAGTCTAAAGAAAATAATTCATGCATTCAAATATATCATTATGGGGGGAAAAGTTGTATGACTTTTTTGTGTCCATGTGATAAAGGAGAAATCTTACCTATGCCCGGTCTTGCTGTGGGTTTTTGAAGGTGCCACATTATTAAAACTTGATTCTAATTTCAAATGTCAGTGATCCACGACAAAGCAGAAACATGACAGGATTTAATAGGCTCCATCTCCCATGATGCAGGACTGAGGTTTAACTGATTATCTTTCAATCTGTAGCATTTGTATGTACCATTTGCCAGTTCATTAGCAATACAAGAGAGCTAAGGGTTTATTGAACTGTGTATAAGCAGAAGCATCCATAATCCAAGTGCATGTTTAAAGACCATATGAGATAGTGAGCTTTGTGTAGTAAGGACTGTAAATGTAAATTAGAATCATGCCAGTCATTTTATGAAGGAGAACTTTAGACAGTATAAGCATCTTACTTGTTCAGACAATTGTTTTACTGGTTACTTTTTGTTTGCAGACCACTGGCTGATGGTAGTACTTTTGGGAAATATTTCCATTAACATTGTTTTCTATTATCAGAGTGGACTTAAATTCATATTTATATAAAACAAACTATACTATAGTTACTATTTATTAAAGTTTATTTCTTAGGCTTTCACATTTTATTTCTTTGAAGTTGTCTTTTTAAAATTTACAGTTGTCTTAAAAAGATCCTCTGGCGGTGTACAGTTTTTTTTTGTTTTTTGTTTTTGATGGCATAGGGTGTGACACATTTTTTTGTTGTTTATTCACTTTTGTACTTGGTGGTTTAAGACCTAGAATATTGATTCATTATCTCATATTCCTAGTTTTTGATTGTCATACTTACAGAATATATGTGTGAGGAGATTGTTTATTTGGTATGTGAGTACAGTAATTTAAAAGAATGAAATGAAGAAATATCAAGTATAGTGGATGAAATCCACTGCCTTTTGCAGTAAACTGAGACCATCTGCTATAAATGTATGTGGATTCAGAAAGACCCAAAATCCAGTGCAGTGGCTTGTCACTTGGTTGTAAATCAGAAAGCAGAAACACAGTATGATTCTTGGCCGGAGAAAGACTGTTGCTAGAGAAAGATTGCAAACTATTGAACCTAGGTCTAAACGGAAATCTGAGAGTACAAATTTATCAGTGTTTACGGGTACATTACAAGAGGAGCGAATGAACCTGAGTCATGAGTGGCAGTCATTAGAGAAATGGTTACTGGGGTTCATTTCTTAATGCATTAGCTATCTTTTCCTGCTTTGCTATCAAAACCACTTTCTCCAGGGTCATTCATAATGACCTTGTCTCCAAACCAGATTGGTGCTTCTATCTCTCATCTGTGTGCCTGCCCTTCATGCGGCATCAGAGTTGACACCTTCCTCTTCCTTCCACTCTGTTTCTAGATCTTCTAGATCTTTTCTGTATATTCAGGACAGTTTTAAAAACTGGTATTGTATCATGTGTATCGTTTTGTGTCCTGTTGAAATCATTGCATTTTCATGTGCACTTCAGTGGCCATTACTTGGATATACCATAATCTTAAAAACCCTGAAAGCATATAAAAAGAATGCTCATTTTAGGAAACTTTTTTTTTTAAGATTTTATTTATTTATTCATGA
The DNA here is from genome assembly GCF_048164855.1 of Canis lupus baileyi. NCBI lineage: Eukaryota > Metazoa > Chordata > Mammalia > Carnivora > Canidae > Canis > Canis lupus. Next base: position 8,943,162 of record NC_132873.1, read on the forward strand.
GAATACACAGAGAGGAGAGAGAGAGAGAGGCAGAGACACAGGCAGAGGGAGAAGCAGGCTTCACATGGGGAGCCTGATGTGGGACTCGATCCAGGGTCTCCAGGATCACACCCCGGGCTGCAGGCGGCGCTAAACCGCTGAGCCACCGGGGCTGCCCTTAGGAAACTTTTTTTGTCATAATACAATATATTAAAATTATTTGGAAACCACACGTAGGAAGTGGAAGAGTAGACTAAGTGTATATTTTTAACAATTTACTTATAATTAAAAAACTAATGATGGGCAATATTGCCTGTTATTGGAATAAACGAGGAAAACACAACCTTCATCATCATTGGAACCTTGTTCTCTTTGTTTTATCTTTGAAATAACAGATTTCTACTATTTCTGAATTCTCTTCCAGAATCTCCGACTTGTGAATTAGTACATTCTGAGAAGTCTGTGTTGTTTCCTAAACCACCAGTTGATTCTCTTAGATGGCTGTGATTACTATATAATGTACATACATATTAAAGTTAATTTTAAAAGTGCCCCGTTCACTGCTTTATTCATTTGTTTGTCATGTGGCATGGTTTTCTTTCTAGCAGATCTGAATGCCTGTCCTATGTATTTATCTAATTTCTGTGTTTGTTTATGTAGAATATAGAGCCTATGATAGCTATGGTAAATTATTTTTATTTGCATTTGAAAGCATCTTGCCCTTGGTGATTAATGATTATGAAGCTATATTAAAAATATGAATATGAATACAGAAGAATACAGAGTTGTGAAAAAATTCATGTGTAAGTAACAACATATTCAATTAAAAATACTCCCTAGAAATGGTTGATGTCAAATTGAAATTTCGCATCCTTTTTTTCATTGAATTCAGCAGCTTGTGATACTTGATCCTTAGGCTTTATGTGAATTATGAGTCATTTATCTTACTAAAGTTGTATATTATTAAGGAAGTTGGAAAAAATCTTCCCCTGGTGCATTTAGTTAAAAATCAAGGCACACATTTTATTTACTTAAACCCATCTGCACTTATTTCACCAGTAACATATTTGGTTTGCGGCCTGTGGATTATGCAGACAATGAAAATATGAAATCACTATTGCTGCTACCAGAGAAGAATGAATCATCATCAACTCGCCATTACTCAGTAGTAAGTATGGATTAGGCTTTGGGGAATTTCTGTCTTTTATTGAAAGGAATATAATAGGAAAATTTCCAGTTAGCAAATTGCTTTCAATCACCACACAATTATTGAACGCTTCCTTTGCATTAGGTATTGTTAATTCAAAGACTGTTAGAATAAGTCTAACAACAAGTGGGTTTTTTTTTTATCTCCCCCATATATTTTAGGGAGCATTCATACTGCAACCAATGTGATAGGTGGAACTCTTATTCTCAAGGAGCTAACATTCTAATGAGAGATAGGAAAGAGAGAAATTATAAATATGTCAACTAATATAAATGAAATAATTTCAGGAACTTATAAATACGTGGTTTATAGATTTTGTAGTGTGTGATTGAGTGGCAGTTGAGGGCTCCAGAAAAGGTACTACTTTAGCAGTGTCATTGAGGAGGGCCTCCAGAAAGCTGATGTTTGTTTGAAACTTGAATGAGGAGGACGAGTAGGCATCCATTATCTGGAGGACAAGTGTTCTAAGCAGAGGAAATAGCAAATGTTGTGTGGGTCTTTCAGTGGATGAGCTTGGCATGCTTGAAGGGTAGAGAGAAGAAGGTCATACTTGCTGGCGATGTCAGTGTCTAATCTAAGAATAGTGGTAACCACTGAAAGGATTTAAATTAAGGGAATAACATGATTTATGTTCTAGAAAGTTCACTCCAGCTGCTTTGTAATAGAGAGGGGTGGGACAAAATCAGAAGCAGGGAGATTACTGAGGAGGTTTCATCCAGGTATGATCACCTGGATTAAAGTAATAGCAGTGGAGATTATAAGAAATAATGATTAGTGATATTTTTGAGTTAATGGCAACAAACTTTCTGATGGATTATATATGAAGTGTGGACACATACTAGAATTAGTGTGACTTTAGCAATGCAGTGGTAAATGGTGGTACCATTTCCTGATATGGAGAAGGAAATAATTAATTCTCTGCCAATTTTGTATCTGTAAGGCAGGAAACCTGTTGAACCTGTAGCTTAGGAAAGAGCTATAAGCTAGAGAAAGTGGAAAGAATGCTTATTCTTTAGGAATTCATGGTTTAGTGAGAAATATAGATGTTAAAAAGTTAATTACATACTATAATAAATTTATAATAGAAGCCATAAAAATGTACAGTAGATTCATAGGGAAGGAAGAAGCCAACTTCAGGACTGATCAGCAGAGCTTCACAGAGAGGGTGGCAAAGAAGTCATGTAAACTTATAAGGTAAAAGTTTTAGCAAGATACGTAATAGAATGCTGTTGGCTGCAACTAACAAAACATTTAGCTGAATGCCTAAAGGCAGTATATTATTTTTATATAAAGATCATCTCAGTATAGATGGATTTTTTTGGTGAGTTCAGCAATTAAATGGCTGCACCAGAAACCCAAATTCTTTGTTTTTGTACAATTCCATCCTTGACTTGTTGGCTCTGTCCTCCCTCATCTCCCCTGCCTGGTTGTAGGATGATTGCTACAATGTCGATGTGACAGTGTCCAGTGTTAAAAGAGGGGCTAAAACCTTTCCCAGAAGCTTTCCAGTGAACTTCGCCCTATGTCTTATTGGTGTTGACATACCTTGTGGTTGAAGACACAATCAGTCCTCAAAGAGTGGGTATCTGTAAAAATTGGGATCTCTTTGTGTGGAGGAAGTAAGGCATGGATTCAGTGAGCATTGTCCCCCGCCCCCCCCATAAGGTATACAGAGTGGGAACGGAAGCCCAAATCTAGGGAACAATAGCTCAAAGGCGAGGAGGTGCAAAGAACTTTCGAAATCTCAAAAACTAAGTTTAATGTGGGTGGAGTGCAGAGTATATTATTATTAGAAAGAAACCAGAGGTCAGGAGTGAGATTGGGGTCAGATTGTAAGGGCTTTGAATCCCGAGAAGTGTAGACATTACTGCCCTACTCAAGGGGGCATCGTCAGTGCTGTTGGTACAGAGGACAGCTCGGAGTGGGCTGAGACCAGAGACTGGTTGAGAGACCATGTGGTAGACCGAGCTCTGATGTGAAATGGTGGGGTGTGTGGGCAGGGAAAGAAGAGGAGTGTGGTGGACACATTGCAACTGCCCAGGTGGAGGAGGAGGAGAGAAAGAGATGAGTTGAGGTCTACGACCAGAGGTCCTGCCCTTCTTGTCTAGTGAGGGCAGCGGCATGGTGATTGATCTCTTGCTGAAGATGAGGAGGTGACCTAAGGCACTTGAAGGGGGTCATAGGTGCTGTCATGGGTTTGTTACTCTTGGGCTCTGAGAACTCTGTCTCCTGCCTTCTGGACGTCAGCCCGGCAAGTGTGCCCCAAGCTGTAATTTTGGTAATGAGGGGAAAAGTAGAAATCAGCAGTTTAATTTTCTTGGTTCACAAATGAGAAAGCTGAAACGTAGTATGATTTGCTTATGGTTAAGGAGCAATTATCAAAAAAGGGGCAGGGAAGTCAGGTTTTTGTTTTTGGTTTTTTTTTTTTTTTTTTTTTTTTTAAAGAGATCAATTAGAACTTGAATTTCTTAGATCTTAGGTCAGTACTCCTTCAGTCCCACCATATTTAAGAACTATGAATTGCCATTTATCTTATTCGTTTGGACTTGAACCCTCCCAGCAGAACACAGAACTAAGAACCAAGTGGTCATTTGCCAGTGTTCCTCCAAGCTGGAGACAGGGTATTTTAAATGTGTCAAAAATAAGGCTGCGTTTACGGTATTCTTGGAGTGTGAAAGTGGTGCTGTCCATCAGAGAAGAGGGCATCGGTTATTCTCCTTTCCATTCTGCTGTCCGTTTCCCGTTTATTTTTATTAAATGTGAGAAACTTACACTTTCTGCATGTCACATGGACATGGCCTGAGAATGTCATTATTTACTTATCTTAGTGGTAGATTTTTGGCTAAGGAAAAGATCCTTAGATCTAAGTTCAGGGTTGAAATGGTTGTCTCTTTCTGGAATCTGGCTTCTCAGCTGCTGCCAGACTCCCTTTTTACTCCTTCTTCTTTAGCCACATTGGGCTGCCTACTGTTCCTTGAATCCACCAAGTGTGCTCCCATTTCAGATCCTCTGCACTGGCAATTTTCTCTGCCAGGAGCAGTTGTAGGGAGCTGCGTCACCCCCTTCAAGTCCTGCTCTGGAGTAGTCCTATCCAAGAGGGCTCCGTACTACGGGATCTGAACATAGCAACCTTCCAGTGCTTCCTAGCCCCCAAACCCAGCTTTATTTTCCCGTACCACTAATCATTTGCCAAAATATATTTTTATTTTATTGGGTTTTTACCCCTCTCCCAACTAGAATGTAAACTGTGAGGTCAGGGACTTGCCTCTTTTGTTACTGTAGTAATCCCAGTTTTTGAACAGTGTGTGCAAATAGTGCGTGCTAAATATGCGTTTCCAAGCTGTCCCAGGAGCTGCTTCAGGAAGAGCATCATGTTGGGGGAAAGAGGTGAGAAGTGGGTGGGGTTTGAGTGTCTCTACTTCCCATTTAGAACTTTTGTTTCCTGGTGGTTGGAAAACACAGTTTTAAAATTGAAAAGCTGTCTCTAATGACTTGAAAAGCTGCTTGCCTTCTTTATTTTGTTACTTCTCTGCCCATGATCCCTTCAAGCAGCGTATTTACCCTTTTTGTTCTTTTTGTAGTTTTTAAACCCTATTTTTTATAAACTCATTAATTAAGAATAATTTGTTTAAGACAAATTTTCATGTCTGATTAACTCTTTAAATAAGAGTTTAATGCTGTTGTACATATAATGACTCATACCTATAAAATCAGGATATTGAACCCTTGGGATGTTTTCTGAACATTTTTTGAACTTCGTGATTTTAAGACCTCTGCTTATTCAAACCAAATGCCTCCCGTACCCCTCACCTCCTGTTCCAAATCAAATGTATAGCTTTGGTGGCTGTTTGCTTTATCTTTTTTCTTTTTAAATAGTATTCCTTAACTATGAGAAATTAGTGCCAGTTTCTATTCTTTATTCAAATTTTAAAACTATGATAGGAAAATGCTTGACCCACTTTGGTGCTTTTCTTGGATTGATGGAAATAGCATCATATGCTATATTTAGAATTGATATCTTTTCACTCTTGTATTTTGTGCAGAGAACTCATTTAGCTGAAGTAGAGTTATATAAATTGGAAAGTAATGTGTTCCATTTAGAGCTATTTTTGTGGCACTTATTTGTATAACACAGTAATTTTTGAATGACTGTTTTTTGCTATTATTTAGTAATTGATCATAAAGTATCCTGCATTATTTTCATTTTACAGAATATTTACAATGTTTAGGTTAGACATGGTTACATCACCTTATAACTTAGTGAATAAGAAAGACACATATATAGAAATGTGATATAAATGTGTATGTGATGTGTGTAGCTTGTCCAGGAAAACCTTTGCAGTTTGAACCTTAGATGAATAATTTAGGAAACTGATTTTAACTGCTGTATATTGTGTAAAAAACTTTTTATAGAAATCTTTTTTTAAAAAATCTTATATATATACTTGTTTAATACAGAGTAGAATCCATTCAGTAGATTTGAATGAATGAGCTCTGTTTATAGATGTAGCTAACAATTTAGATGTTACATTGTCAGGTATCAGACTGTTTGAATTATCACTACTCTGATATATGAAGTGAATATTTAAATACTCACTTTCTCGAATCTAGTTGCTGAACTGTGTTGGTGATCATACTTTCAGTGTTTCACTTGTGTTCTTTGGGGCTTTTGAGAACCCAGAAATCCTCTGCATATAAAGTCACGTGTCAGAGGGCCCTGTGTCTTGTATTTGGAAATTACCATACTGTGTTTGGTAATTTTTGTCCTCTAATTTTGTCGTCTAATACAGTGTCCTCTATACAGTTATGCCAATTTGCTTTTTTTCCTTTTTTTTTTTTGCTGGGTCATTGCTTATCTTTTATCAGGTAGCTTGTAGCTAACTCATTCCAATTCTATTTGTGAAGTTCTGTTGGCTGCTGTTGGAGGCATTATTTTATTGTTTCTTTGAATCTTTCATTTCTAATCTCGAATGCTATCCATTCGTGTCTTCTCTTTATTTTGTTTTGATCTTCTGTAAGTTCTATGTCTTACTGTTCAAGTGAAATACTGGTCTTTGTTAAAGCAATTCTTTCCTTTTCATGAGCTACATTGAGTTATTACTGTTAGTGGATCTAAGTTTTGTATTCTCTTGTCTTTTTTAATTTTCTTGGTTTTGATAGGTAGCTGTTTTGATGTTGAGTTTGTTTTCTATTTTTGAGCTGAGTGCTGTTAGAAGCTTTAGTGTTCATTTTTCACATAACCTCAGTTTAAAATAAGGCCAAACTGGATTGAACTTTTGTGAAGTAAGTTAGTAGAGGGGACATAGGGAATTGATAATTTTAAATGGATGTTTTGGGTTACTTAAAAAAAAAAGCAGCTTACTGGTGACAGAATTAAGTTGTAAAATCCTAGAGAGATCTAATTTAGAATCAAGGAAACAAGAGCTCTGGGTTTAGATTGCTATTCCAAATAGCGTTTTATTGGGGGAAAAATAAAGGACTAATAAAATAACTCTTGAAATGCATTGAGCATTAAGGCTTTGAGTGACGATTCAATGGAGATGGTGGGGAATTACTAGGTAGAGAGGAAGCTAAATACTGAGACTTAAGCTTCTATCAAGTGAAAGCCAGTTTATATCTTTTTCTAGTCTTTAAGTGATTTTAACACTGTTGTATCTCCCCTTTTTTAATAGCCAAACACTGGTCAGCGTAGGGATGGACCTCTTGTGCTTATAGGCAGTGGGCTTTCTTCAGAACAACAGAAAATGCTCAGTGAGCTTGCAGCAATTCTTAAGGCTAAAAAATGTGCTGAATTTGACAATACAGGTGAGGATTTTTATATATTTATTTTTGGTTCAAAAAATTTTTTAAATAGATAATTCCTTTGTAGACCTCCCTTGATAATTTATGCTTTAACCATTGGGGATTAGCAGTATACTTTGAATTTTGTAATACATTGAAAATGTGTTTATAAACTACTTGCAGGCCTAATTTAGTCAGAAAATGTTAAGTTTAAAGCTTTGCACATATTTTAGGACCGAATAGTTGTCAGAAGGGCAAACTTAAGAGTTCACTAATGACAAATAAATTGTGTGCAATGTAGTGCTTTAATTCTTTAGTTATAGTTTGAAAATAAAAATAATGTTTGCTAATGTGGCTTTCAGATACAGGGTTTATGGTCTGATTTTTCATGTTGTTGACCAGGATGGAGAATGATACTAACTTTAAAAAAGTCTAATATTTAAGTGTAAAAAGTGTTGCTTTTTGTCTTTTAAAAATGTTATTTATTTGAGAGAGAGCGAGAGAGAGATTACAAGCAGGGTTGAAGGGCAAAGGGAGAGGGACAAGCGGATGCCCCCCTGGGCAGGGAGCCTGATCCTGGTACCCTGGGATCACAGCCCGAGACGAAGGCAGACTTTTAACCGACTGAGCCACCCAGGTGTCCCAAAATTGTTGCTTTTGAAGAAGATTCAGGTTATGAAGCACAGACTAGCTGGTATAATAGTTAAAGAATTATTTTGGTTTAAATCTCTGTTTCTCTTCTTTTTTTTTTATATTCTAGTAACTCATGTCATTGTTCCTGGGGATACAGTTCAAAGTACCCTGAAATGTATGCTTGGGATTCTCAATGGATGTTGGATCTTAAAATTTGAATGTAAGTACTGGATGTGGGAGAACTACAAAATGAATTAAGTTGACGAATTTCATTTTTTATGGTGCTCTACTGCCAATAATTATTTAAGGAACTTAATGCTTTTTTTTTAAACAAAGCTTCTTATATTAATGATATCATTTAGATGTTCTTGATGAACGTCCACAGAAGTGTTTTTTAGTCTTTTTTTAATTTCTTTTTTTCTACACTATGAAATATTTTAATGAAGAGTGAACGAATGTATAGTAGAATTTTAAGCTTAAGTTATCCATATCACTCTCATGGTATATTTAACTTTATAATAAACACCTGTTTTAAATATACTACCATGACATTAAATAATTTATTGCTTTTGTTTTACGATTTTTTTTAGGGGTTGGGGAGGGACAGGGGGAGATGGGGAGAGAATTTTAAGCAGGCTCCATACCCAGTGTGGAGCTAGACATGGGGCTCGACCTCACAACCCTGAGATCATAACCTGAGCTGAAAGCAAGAATCAGATGCTTAATTGACTGAGCCACCAGGCGCCCCTCATATTAAGATGTCTGAAAACTATGCATGCTTTCTTAGCTGATCCAGTATATTTTTGGGAGCTATGAGAACTTTAGACTGCCTTGTACTACCTGATTTGAGGCAATTAATACCAGCTATTATCCAAACCTCTGATGAAGAAGTATCATCCTTATCTGCTTCTTGTTGGTGGTTAAGCACACCGCCTTCAGAATTGCCTTTCACCTTCCCTGCTCGCACTTGTTTGTTTTCTTACTCTTGGATTCCCTTAGGACTCATGGGGCTCCACTGTACATTTCTGTGAATCCTCCAATGAATCTAATTATTTCAGATTAAAAAATTTAAAAAAGATAGTATTTTTAATGAAACTTTCTTTTTATGAAGCAAATGATGGATTAGAATTAGTTTTAAAAAACTTTGTTATAGCTTTGTGCTTTGAAGATTTTATAGTAGGAATGCTTGATTTATCAAGATCTGGATTATTATTAATTTAATCTGTAGTTTGAAATTAATTTGGTTTGTAGAACAGTTTCTCTCTAGCAATTGGTATTCATGTCCTTTTTAAATGCAGCTCCCATTGTCCTTGTGATCATAGTCTCCACTGATAGGTCAGATCCGGCTAAGGCTATGACCAGCACTGTGACTCATCTATTCTCATCCATTTCTGTTATTATCTGTCCTGTTTAAGACCAGTTTAAGAAGTATGATAAGCAGTTGGACTGATTGATTATGTACATAGAAAAAAAAAATTTCTCTTTCTGCCTCACTTTTATTTTTGAACTTCTTTTCCCTTTTAAATCTGTGGCAAGTCTTAATGGACCATAGTGTTTAAAACATTTCGTTTCATGATTGTAGATGCTGTTTTACTGAACCTGCTCCAGAAGCTTTGCCAGTGGTTATAGGAAGGAACAGATTTTTGTAATAACAAGGTCTTGATAATAAAGTAACCATGTGAAATTTTGAAAAGACATTGCTGGTTTAAGTCTTTTTCTTGTGAATATTCTCAACTTGCTTCTGGTTAAATATACAGGCTACATGATTTATTTCCATAAAATCTGCCTTCTTTAAGAAATGGAAGTTGTATCATTTTAATGACTTGGCTATGTCATTTTTATAAAGGAATCACGATGGACTCAAGCTGACTCAATAGTGTGTTATTTGGTGAGTCTTATAGTGGTGAATAACACACTTGAATGTCAATGGTTCTGTAGGATAAAGGATGCATGGAATCAGTTATTTACGATTATATTTATTTATTTGAGAGAGAGTACAAGTAGGGGTGGGAGGAGGGGCGTTCAGAGAGGGAGAAGCAGACTCGCTGCTGAGCAGGGAGCCTGATGCAGGGCTTTATCGCAGGACCCTGAGATAACACCCTGAACCGAAGGCAGATGTTTAATGCAATGAGCCACTCAGGGACCCTGATTGCATGGAACCTCTTAACTGAAGTTTATATCCTTGTACTTTCTAACGAAGAGTCAAAGAGAAATAAGGTCAGGGTTTGGGACAATTATTGTAAACAGTCACTGAGTTTATCAAGAGAAGGCAAGAAACTGCAAATACCTTCTGTACTAATAATATATATATTTCTCATTACATTGTTTTTTGTGTCAGACATATCTCTCAATTTGATTTTTTAAAATGTTCAAATCTATTGAAAACTCTCTGAAACAAACATGTATATTGGAGAAAGAGGAGATGGACCAAAGCTTTCAAAATTAATTGTAAAGATTTATGACTTATGAAAAGTAGGTCTTGTGGTCGAAGATATCCATGAACTTGCTGGTAAACAAAATCTTCTTTAATGTATGGAAACTTCAATATTATCTTTATGGGATTTTCCATAAACCGACTAGATTCAAGAGAAAATTCTATCTGAACTTTTCTCTAGATAATTACCAAAATAATGTAACAGATTAAACGAATTTAAACAAATTAACAAAAAAAAATTCTAACTCTCCAAATTTAGCTATTGAAAATTTTTCTATTTAACCATATTTTGTCTTAATTGATTATGATCTTATTTTCCCACTTTATGTATGTAGAGTATATTACAGTGCCACAGTTAATGACCATACTGACAGAGATTCTGAGACTAGGCCATAGTTATACTATTGTATCAGCCATTTGTCTCATCATATTTGTTTTGTAGATATTTTGCAGAAATGGGAGGAAAATTCCTTTAAGATTATATTTATAGCTAAACTCCTGCTCAAGTCTTGGTTCTGGCAAATTCTTTATAGGCAACTCAGAGCCATTATCGTACGAGGGTGGATTTTGGTAATTAAAGACATGACTAGAATAAAAAAATATAAAATGCATGAATAAGTGATTTTTATCCACCTTATAGGCTGTAAGATGGAGCTACATCCTAAAGATGTAAACTAGTCTTCAAAAAAGAGGAAATATCTTTTATTGACTTGTCTTTTGAGTACACTTCTTTCAAAATTTCCTCTAAACCGACCTTTTTTCAAAAAAATTAATTCTGCCTTTTCGTGTCTCCTCTCAATGTGAAGAAGAGAGCAGATGGCTGTCATCTTTTCTTTAATAATCTCTCCCTCTCCCTGTCCTCTAAGTTTAGCTGCAGGAGAAGTTTTGAAAGTCCTTAGCACCTGAGGGCATTGCCATGAGAATGTACCAAACCTTTTACCCTAGACTGGTGTCTGTCAGGTGAGGAGGCACCGAAAAGGGTGTTTTAGTTGAGGAGGATGGAACCTAAAAGATGATCATTATACCATCATATTATAAATGACCTCACAATCAGTTTAATAAACTTTTCTATTTAAAATTTGTCTCTTCAAATTTTATTCTATTCAATAAAATAGAATAGAATCTATTTAGTTCCATTTAAACTTTGCTAATTTCCAAAAATAAACAAACCAAAGCATTTCTATCAACTAAAATTGGTAGGCAGCTTCATGCTTAACAGAAATCCTCCACCAGAGATTCTGTAAGAATTATTAAAAAAAAAAATCTTTTGATCTGATAGTCCCACTTCTGAGAATTTGTCCTTAGCAAGAAATACAGAAGAAAAACTTACTTTCATTGTTATTTCCAATAACAAGGCATAAGGGGAATAGCATTAAATATGAAATAATTAAGAAAAGGTTAAATAAATTCTCTGAAAAAGTTCGTATTATGTGATAATTATTAAGACAAAGTATTATAAAGAACAGGATTGTTGAAGTGTTAAAAAAAAGCATAAAACAATTACATCTTCACTTTTAACAATATATAAATGTGTAAATACATACAGGCAAAGAAACAATCAAAAGGAAACATTGGTGAACCCGTAGGTGGAGGCCTGTTGGTAACAGTTCTAAAAACAATATGTGTCTGGGTGGCTTTGTCAGTTAAACATCTGACTTTTGATTTTGGCTTGAGTGTGGAGCCTACTTGGGATTCTTTCTCCCTCCAACTCCCTCCCTGCCCCGTGAGTACATGCTCATTCTCTCTCTCTGAAAAACAAAAAAACAAATCCAATATGTGTCTTTTAGATGAAATCCAAGTGCTGTCAGAAGAAATTCAGTTTCTTAAGTTCTCATGACAATTAGAAAGTTTATCTTCTTTTTCAGCTTTCCAAAGATTAATTGGCCAGGAAAGGGCGGGCTTCAGTCTTAATCAGGGAAATTAGAACTTGTGTGTGTATATTGCTGCAGTCAGATATACCAGATCTCTTATATCAGTTCTGTAGACCTGCCAGTCAAAATGGAAATTCTTATGTACATATTTAAACTATATGACTAAAAAAGAATACCAGGTATGAATTATTTAGAAAAAATTTTAGATGTTTGAAAAAAGAAAAAAGCTTGGTTTTTAACCACAGCCCTAAAAAGGGGATTATTTTGATATTAATAATACAAGGTTTTAGAAATGATATGCAAATTTTGCCTAATAAAGTATTGTGATATAGCATGTAGCATGATTTTATATATATATATATATATATGTATGTATATATATAAATATAAAGATACAAAGATATATTTATTTTAGAGAGTGTGAGCCAGGGGAAAGGAGAGGGAGAGAGAATCTCAAGCAGACTCCTGCTGAGCACAGAGCCCAAGGCAGGGCTTGATCTCCTGACCCTGAGATCATGACCTGAGCTGAAACCAAGAATCAGGCTCAACCAGCTGAGCCACCCAGGCACCCCAGTACAGCATGTGATATATTTTTGTGATAGAATTTGACCTGCTTTTCAATACACATGTGAAACAAATAAATTCAGCATACTGTCCTATGAAGAAAAATGTTTTCATGTGTAAATATATTTTTGTAATTGGAATACTAGCTTAAAAAGTGCTAGAAATAAGTTGTTAAATGGTATTTATGTAGAATTATAAAATCTAATGATCTGTGGTACCATTTTCTGTGATATCCCAAGTCTAGATGTTTATGATGGCATGAGTGGAACATTTAGCTTTTATTTTATATTTTCAGCCTTCATTTCATTGTCCTTCCACCCTATACTGTGACATTTCATAATACCGAGCTTATTTCTTCTTGTACCAGCCATGCAGGTTTTCAGAAATAGCAGGGAGAATGGATGTTGTTCTTCCTTTTTTTTTTTTTTTTTGTCACTGTTGTGAAAGGTTTCCAGTGATGATTTCCTTTTTTCTAAAGTTTAGCGATATCATAGCCTCTTTGCCTAAAAAGCCTAGTAGAAAAGCTGTACAAATAAAATAATTTGTTTATTCCATCTTAGTTGTATTCTATAATCACTTGTATATAGCTGTGGATTCAGGAACACCCCCTTCCCCTTTTTTCTTACTCCTTCCCACTTCCATGATTTAAAGCTACATTTTTCATTTCTAAAACTAGGGAAATGAGTAAGTTTAGTATAGATTTGCAAACATCATCAGCAGTTCATAAAAATGTACATTCATTATGTGCTGTTATGAGGTATAGGAGATAAGAGTGGTTACTAGAGATTTAAGATAAAGGAATACCTTTCGTATATAGTACAGACTTCTTTTAAAAAACTTATTATAGCACAGTATTCATAAGCTGCATTAGTCTGCAAAGATTCCAGGCTTTGCTAAGGTAGCCAGAGCTACCTTAATGATTTTGAGTTAATGACTTTGAATTAAGTAGTACTTTGGGAATTGGGCTGCTTACCTATATGTAAAAAAGTAGTAAATCAGGGCCAAAGGAAAGCTTACCTGAAATGGTAAACAGGATCAGGAATATATGTGGGCTAAAAAAATCTGAGTTATAATAAAATAAGTAATTCATTCCTATATTTATGCAAAATGATAGCTTTAGTCACATCTTGAAACATAATGGAACATGTGAAAAGAAGGAAAGGATATAAACTTTTTTGAGGATATTGGGCCCACACATTTTAAGATACATATATCATTTTGGCATATGTAGAAATCTGTGTTTACATAAATAAAACAGCTTGTTCATGTAAAATCATTTCAGTTTGGAAATTGTTAGCTGAGAAAGCTAATAAGTGGTCTTACATATACGTCTTATTTCTTCAAAAAAAAAAGTCTAAGTGAGATGCCTGGAAGACTTAGCGGTTGAGCATCTACCTTCGGCTCAGGTTGTGGTCCCAGGGTCCTGGGATCGAGTTCCGCATCGGGCTCTCAGCAGGGAGTCTGCTTCTCCCTCTACCTATGTCTCTGCCTCTCTCTCTGTGTCTCCCATGAGTAAATAAATAAAATCTTAAAAAAAAAAAAATTAAGAGGCTAAGTATCCATCTTTCTGCTAAACTCTTTTAGTGTCAGATGATGGAATAATACCAGCTTTACTAAGTGCATGTTACGAAAATAAAACCTCTTTTGGTTAAGTTTTTAGAAATATCTTTTAATGAATGGAAAATGGCCTATTTTAAAATCTTGATGTATATATAGATAATAAGGATTACAGTATATATTGTACGTAGGATGACTTTATGCCAGTGAATGTTAAGAAAGGTCTGATATTTTGTTTAACATGGAAGATAGGTTTAGGAATTCTTGCTGCAGTTTGCTTAATTTCATTGAGTAAATAAAATCTTAAAATAGGGATCCCTGGGTGGCGCAGCGGTTTAGCGCCTGCCTTTGGCTCAGGGTGCGATCCTGGAGACCCGGGATCGAGTCCCACGTCGGGCTCCCGGTGCATGGAGCCTGCTTCTCTGCCTCTCTCTCTCTCTCTCTCTGTGACTATCATAAATAAATTTAAAAAAAATTAAAAAAATAAAAAAAATATTAAAATATTATCCAATGTCTCTACTTGTTAATTAGGTAGTATTTAGGCTGGTAGAGTCTTCCATTTTATTGATGATGTTAGTATGTCACTATTTAAATTGCTGAAAGTTTATTTTAAAGTACCTTATTTATTTATTTATTTTTTGCTTGTTAGTAAATCAGGTTAGTTGGTTTATCTCAAAAGAGGTTTACTAGAAAATTGATACAAATTGGTATGTAATTATCTTAAATGTTGGTGGTAAGTAAATGTTGAGAAAGAGTAGCAGCTTTGGCATCAGTCAGAGTAAATAACTCATTGATTCACTAAAGACAAAGCCAAATGCATGGTCTCCCTACACCCCCACTCCCAGGGTAGTAGCAGTTTTTGCCATTTGGTTTACCTTTTTGCTAATCTCTTAAAAATGAAGATCGTCCTATTTAGACATCTATTAAGAGGTTTTATGACTTACTTTAAGAGAAGTATGTTAAATCTGCGTAGAGAATGCCTGGCATTTCCTTAGATACTTTATTTTTTAATTAAATGATAAAGATTAAACAACTGATCTAGGAGTTGGAAGATCTCTGAGTTCTCATTCTTGGTTATGTGTCTCTGAGAAACTGCTTAAATCTCTTAAGACTTAAGCATCAGGGTGCCTGGGTGTCTCAGTCCGTTTTTGGTTCAGGTCATGATCTCAGGATCCTGGGATAGAGCGGAATTGGGCTCCCTGCTCAGTGGGGAGTATGCTTCTCCCTCTTCCTCTGCCACTTGCTCGGCTCGTGCACTCACCTACTCTCTCATAAAGAAATAAAACCTTAAAAAAAAAAAAGACTTAAATTTGTCTATCTGAAATGAAAAGATTGATTAGACAAAGCATCATGCATTTCAAATTGTCAATCTAAGGGCCAAAGTAGACTGAGTTAACAACTCAGTCCAGCATAACCATTTAAGTTTTGCATCTTGATGTATGATATCCATTTTCCTATTGGTTACAGTCTCCACAACTTCCTGCCCCTTAATACCGTTACATTATTCCTTAAAACTTTACGTAGTCCGATTGGCCCTTGTAGGTGGTCAAGTTGCAACCCTTAGGCTAGATGTCATTCTTAATTTTCAAAAAATTCTTGATGTTTTCTATGCTGTGACCGCAACTAACAGAATACTTAGTCACCATGCAAGCATATTATTAAAGACCTGTATACTGTTCATTAATTTTCGGGGGGGAGGGGAGTGCTTTATTTTCTTTCTTCTTGATAATTAAGTGATACAGAGAATTGGCAGATTGTTGCTTAGAATAAGAGAATGTCAGAAGAATGTACTCCTGATTCAACTCACTAATTAGAGCGTTGGATTTCTCTTACTCTGTAGAAATTTATTGAGCAACTGCTCTAAAGCTGTAAATTTTCTGGCTTAAGGCGTTTTCATACTCTAGAAGCACTGGTGTCTTCCTACTGAACTGCTGTGCTGCCCTATTTGTGACCGCTAGATGCTACACTTCCCTCATTCTCATATCTGGTGATTGAAACTAATACCAGCATGTTGCCAGGATCAATAGATAACCATTTTAATATGCTTTTTTGACCATTTAAATAATCAACTAAATGAATTTGTAAAATGGATAAATAGCAAGTATAGGCACAGTCCATTTATTTATTTCTGTATTTAAGACATTTACTTTTCA
Organism: Canis lupus baileyi; assembly: GCF_048164855.1. NCBI lineage: Eukaryota > Metazoa > Chordata > Mammalia > Carnivora > Canidae > Canis > Canis lupus. The sequence continues at coordinate 8,959,341 of NC_132873.1, forward strand.
CTTGTACCAGTAGTTATTATAGGAGTATTCAGTTGTTGGCTTTATATGCTCTCATGTTCATTCATCTAAAGATCCTGGTCTGACTGCTCTGCAAGTGTCATTAGGAAAGGAGATTTAAGAGGAGGAATACATGCTTAAGTGATAAAAAGAAAATAACTTACATGTAGAATAATGAGTTTAAGGTAAGTCCATGATTTAGCTAGATTGCTCACGTTATTTAGGTTGGTTTTTAATATAGAAACAGTATGTGATATAATTTAAGCACACTGGCGTTATTTCTATGATACTTTGACCTAGTCAAAAATATTGAGACTCATTTCCTTTTTTTTTTCCTTCAGAGATCTTATTTATTTGGGCTGGAGAGAGAGAGAGTGAGTGAGAGAGAGCACAAGAGTACAGGGTTGGAGAGGAGCAGGCTCCACACTGAGCAGGAAGGCTCAACATGGGGCTCATCCCAGGATGCTGGGATTATGACTTGGGCCGAAGGCAGGCACTTAACCAACCGAGCCAGCCAGGGGACCCAGCATAAGCAAAATTAACAAATTAAGAAGCACATGATAGGGAATTAAAGATATTCCAAGGTTGAGTGTTGAATATCAATATTCACTGACAGTCCCAAGTTAAAAAAATCCAGTCTCTTAACAAAGCTCTGCTTTTGGAGAATTGGAGAATCCAGTTGTTAAAATCCTCTGACTTTTATATATTAAGTAGTATCTTAGGACATCGCTATTGAAGCAGCTCTAAAGCATTTGAAATATTCACCAAGTTATCTTTAGACTGGAGACTTCAGTTGTGTACCTGTCAAATTCCCAACATTTGCCAAGCTCTGCTTACCTTGTAACAAGTGCTGTCGTGCTTCTGCTGGGTGGCCATATGACCTAGGTGCTGTGGACAAAAGCACTTTACTTAATACCAGGTCATCTAAGAGTCTAACAGGAGGTTAAACATAGGACTGTAGAAATGAGCAGTGCAGGTGAAAAGCCCTCAAGTTCAAATCATGATCAGGGACTTTTTATCCACCTTCATTTTGGTAATTGCTATGAATAAAAATTCAGGTTTTTATAATTGCATGTGAAATAGCATATTGATTTAGGTTTTTCAGAAAAGAAACTAAAATTAGTGTTCAGTACACTTCATTGCTCAGTTCTCTGAAGGAAAGATTTCTTCTATTTTCTTTATATGGAAAACCATTTTTATTACATTTTGTTTTACCTAAGTAAGGTTTCTATTTCTGTTTCAGAACAATACTTAAAACAACGGGGGAGAAGAAAAAGCACATGAATAAACTACTTGTTTCAGTGAGAAACAAATACTCGATACTTATTTTGCTGTTATCCTTGTTTTTTGTTAGGGGTGAAAGCATGTCTACAGAGAAAAGCATGTGAACAAGAGGAAAAATATGAGATACCTGAGGGACCCCATCGAAGCAGGCTCAACAAGGAACAGCTGGTATTTGTCTTTTGATACCACTTTCATTGTTCTTATTATAACTTAATATTATCACCATCAGGAAAAACTTCTCTTGCCCTTTCAACAAGTACAGGTGACTGATTAAAATTTTAATTGCGCTTGTTTCAAGCACTGGATTCTGAGAGATGATCACAATGAGCAGTAAAACCCAGAAGGTGATAATTTCATACTGTTAATGGATTGTTGGCATCTTGAACATTCCCATAAACCTTTCAGAATCTGAGGTTAGTCTCAGAGACAGAGTAACTTGAAAGAAGACTTATGGCCGCTGCTCGGATTTAGTTCCCATATGTCTTTATTGCCACGTATTGCAGTTTTAATGGATAATATTCCATTATCCTGTGTATGTATATATTAGAAGTGACAAAGAAAAATTTTCATAGAGGGCAATTGTGAAATTTTTTTTTCATAATGCACAAGGAGAGGTGTGTTTCAGAGCTAAATGGATGCCTAGCCATAGCTTCATAATGTATTGTGCCCCAAGGAATATGTATCTGGAACCCTGGAGGCCACACTCCCACCGAGGCTGTTCTAGAGACCCAAGGTTGGTAACATAGGGAACTGAATCAAGATCCACAGAAATGATGTTACTTGTATAATTTTTTTTTTTTAAAGCATAACCTGGTATCCCTGAAGCACATTTCAGATACCGTTGGAGTTCTTGGGACTTTAAGTCCCACCAAATGTAAATAACATTCTGATAAAAGAAGTTTGATGAGCAGTTTTTGTTTGCCTTTTTTTTCCTTTTTTTTTTTTTTAAAGATTTTATTTATTTATTCATGAGAAACACAGAGAGAGAGAGAGAGAGAGGGAGAGGGAGGCAGGGACACGGCAGAGGGAAAAGCAGGCCCCATGCAGGAAGCTCGATGTGGGACTCGATCCTGGGATTCCCAGATCATGCCCTGGGCCAAAAGCAGGCGCTAAACCGCTGAGCCACCCAGGGATCTCTGTTTGCTTTTTTAAAACATGTATGTGTGTGTACAGAGACACATGCATACACACAAAGCACACCTAATCTGAGGAGAATGAGGTTCCTTAGATGGTGACTGAGTTTTAGGAAAAAATTGTAAATAGGAAACCTATAAATACATGAGTATATTTCTTGACCCAAATAGCTTACTTGAAATACAGCTTATCCTAGCACTTCATTTAAGCAGCTTCTTAACTGCTCATGACTATTTATCTTTATTTTCCTCATTCATATGCAGTGTTTTAAAATATTTTGATCTGCTTTTAACAAGCTTTTTCTTGTTATTTCAGCTGCCAAAGCTGTTTGACGGATGCTACTTCTATTTTGGGGGAACCTTCAAACACCATCCCAAGGACAACCTTATTAAGCTTGTCACTGCTGCTGGGGGCCAGGTCCTCAGTCGAAAGCCCAAGCCAGACAGTGATGTGACTCAGACCATCAATACGGTTGCGTACCATGCGAGACCAGATTCCGATCAGCGCTTCTGCACACAGTATATCATCTACGAAGATTTGTCTAATCATCACCCAAAGAGGGTTCGGCAGGGCAAAGTCTGGATGGCTCCTTCCAGCTGGTTTATAGATTGTGTGATGTCCTTTGAGTTGCTCCCTCTTGACAGCTGAATATTACACCAGATGAACATTTCAGATTGAACTTACAGATTGAACTTACACGGTGTGAGAACCCAGCCATTGCACTGTTGTGATCATTCACATTTTTAAAAATAGGTAGACTCATTCTACGTATTTTTTCCTTAAATTAAAACAAAAACAAAAACAAAAAAAACAAAAACAAAAACAAAACAAAACACCTTATGCCAGATTAGGAACTCATTTGGTGTTTACCATTTAGATGCTGAGATTGTTTTGATGGATTTTTCTTTTTAAATCTGGTGTATGCTTTGATTCATCATGTCTTTTTATTCAAATTATCAGCTATCAAAGATTAATGAGAGAGTATCAGAACTATTGGTTAAATATACAAGCAGTATGGTTATTATCTCAGCCTTTTAATGTTCTTTGATGAAAAAAATCCACACTTTACCACCAGCAAAAATGCTTCCCATGCTTAGTAAACAAAAAATATAGTCAAATAATTGATTCTGGCTTTATTGTAATACAGTACCTGGTCTGAATGTACCACCATAGGTGTTAAATTCTTCTGTTTACAATTGTCTTCATCTTACGTTTCATTTCTTATAATTCATGGGGATTGTCAGTTCCTCTGTTTTTATCCTTTCTTTTATCTTATGTATTCATCAAGAAATCATGATTTAAACCATAGCAGCATTCTTTGGTGGTGAAAATCAACATTGGGCACCTGGTACGTATTTTTATTATATATACTTGCTTATCGCTAACTATCAATTTGCGACTGTGCCTACAGTGTATGTGTATATACGTAGAGCATTTTCTCTCACACATTTAGTCTCACCAGATGAGTGAATTGTCAATCAAATGTTAATAAATTAAATTAGGAACCAGTTCTTCTTCTGGTAGACCTCACTACATATTGCTAAAATAATTGTTTTGAAGGTCTTAATTTCTTTTGTAAGATTTTTTATTTACCCCTTTTAGATTGCTGTGGAGGCAGAAGTTGGGGATTATTTGTAAGAAGCAGAATTCTTTAGTAAGTCTTCCTAGAAACTGAACATACTTCTAATATGAAAGACAGGGGAAGGGAGACACTGTGGGACCTGCCAGGTTTGGTCTCTGATGCGCTGGAGATGGTCAAGCTGTGGATGACAATACTGAGAGTCTGAAGTGAACGAACATACTAAGATGCATTTATTTGTGTGTTTGAGATTCTGCTGATTATTTCAAAATAAATCTTATTGTAATTCCCTCTTTGACACGGCACTTTTCCATATAAAGAAACACATTATGTAAACGCGGTGATACACTGTGGACCCTGACCTTCACGGATGAATTAGCTCCGCAGCGCTGTCCGACCAGCCATGTGCTTATCCCACATTTTATTGTTATGGAGAATGATGAAGAGCACAGCACCACACAAATCTGAGGGGTTAGATAATGTCTGGATTAAATAATTTGGGACACTCTGGGATTTCACTTGTCATTTTTGATTTATGACGGACTTGTGGTCACTTTCTATTGCCTCATCGGTCACATTCCTAGACAGCTTTGTGTCTCCCTCGGATTTGAATCCCTTTTTGTAAAACCACTTTGGGGGTTGCCCACTCTGCTTCATTCATTTTCTTGGTTTGTCCCCACCCACCCTCCCCCTTTGTCATATTTTGTCCCCCACTATTAAGCGGTTTTATTTTTTGTTCTTTTAAGTATTTATTTTGATAGAAGTTGGTTGATGTTAAGCTTCTAAGCCTTGTAATTTCTGCGTAGATAATACTTGTAACATTTCATTTTTCAATCATAGATTCAAGCTTCCTTTTTATTGAGTATAAATCATTAAAGTTATTTGTGTATCTGTATCTCTATATCTTCTAGAAGTAGCTTACTTACTCTTGAAGCGTGAGACTCCACAAGACCTGGGAGGAAACCTTTCAGCGAACAAAGCCTGTCTTTCGGAACACTAACACATATAATTAACTTTGGATAGAAATCTCTCTAAAGTATATTAGATGCTTTATTACCTTAAATAAATACGTCTGAACAGAGTGTAACCTTGATAGTTTGAAATTGTCATTAGGAGGGTCATTAATCGATGACACAGTGACTCCTTCATGGTTCCATTAAAGCCAGAGGGTCAGCAGCTTGTCTGTATTATCACCCAGGGCTGCTTTCTACTTCTGCCTTCATTTTTGTAGTTTCTTCCCTTGGCAGCCACTACTTTGCAGCTAGTTATCTATTTCCTTTAAAAAAAAAATTTTTTTTTAATGTTATTTATTTGAGAGAGAAAGTATTGAGAGAGAGAGAGCATGGGCAAGGGGGAGGGGGCAGAGGGAGAAGCAGACCCCCCACTGAGCAGGGAGCCCCATTCAGGACTCCTTCTCAGGACCCTGAGATCATGACCTGAGCCCAAGGCAGCTACTTAACCGACTGAGCCACCCAGGTGCCCCCTACTTATCTATTTCTATTAATATTTTACCCTATCTAATTACTTTTTTTCTTTTGACTTGCTAAGGAATAAAAACCAGGCATGAACCATTTTTGAATTATGAGGATAAATAAGCAACATGTGAGGGTTTTGGTGATTCACCTAAGAGTTAGATACTTAACGGTTTTGTAGAAAATATTTACCATTTATTTTACCTGTCTTGATTTCTTCTGAGCCTGCTCTGTGAGTTTGGTGATTGACCCCTGCATAGGTGAAGAGTATGTTTTGTGAGATTTAATGTTTCTTTGGGAATAAGAAAATGCAGAGAAGTGCATGCAGGGCAGTCACATCACACATTAGCTGTAATTACCTCCTTGGGTTGGGGCAGAAAAGTCAGTTGTGATCTGAAGGTTCGTGGACCTCATCACAACCATGAATGTGTATTCTGTTCTCCAACCTAAACACATAAAAATGGCGGGAAATTGTGCTTATTTTAATAAGTACAAGCCACTATTTCGTTTGAACTACAAATTGTGAACTTAATGTGTATATATATACATATATATATGTATGTATGTGTATATATATATATATTTTTAAAGATTTTATTTATTTGAGAGAGGGAGAGAGCCTGAGCAGGGTGGGGAGAGCCTGATGGGGGCCTCCCCGATCCCGGGATCCTGGGATCATGACCTGAGCCTAAGGTAGACATTTAACTGACTGAGCCACCCAGGCATCCCTCATGTATGTTTTTATAATCAAATCACCTAATAAATGAAAACTAAGCATTTCCAATGTTTTTTCAGTCAACTAATACATACTGTGGTTGCTTAGTTGAATACTACCTTATGAATTAAGGATTGTTGATTGTGTAGCTTTCTAAGGCACATACACTATACCTTTGGATAACTGGATGTTGTTATTAGAATAGCAATGTAGGAGAAGTTGGGGAAGGCACTAGACCCTTTTTTCCCGTGAACTGGCTTCAAAGGTGGTTGACTAATTCCCTATGTGCCTGTGTAGGCCAGGTCCAGAAGGTCAGTAAGCCAGTCAGACTTGGAGATTGGATTAAATACATGGGGGGGGGGGCGGGGGGAGTGGCAGGATGTGCAGGTTTTGGGTTCAGTTGTACCTGGGTTTGTTTTATCATCTCTTTACTCATTTTGCTAACCTATGTCTACAGTTATAAAGTGGGAAAAACACTGTCCATCGATTAAAGCATCGAGCACCTTGTTTTTGGTATTCACAGGATCACCTTCCAAAACCTTGGTGAGCAATATGGATGAGACCTCTCTGAAAGCAGCTTATTCAAAGGTGACTTTTGGTAGCACAGCTCATCTCAGTCCTGAAGAGTCCTGGCTGTTGTCCCCAACCCCTGCTCAACTTCAGGGTGTCCTGTCTTCACTTTGCTGGGCTTGGTCTTAACAACAGCTAGGACCCAGCCTGTCTAATTTCTCACCTCTGACTTCTCTCCCCACCTCTGACTTCTCTCCCCACAGTGCAGTGTCCCCATTCAGCTAACATTTTATTTTGGATATCAGGCCTGTTTAGGCCTACACACTTGAAATACACACCCCTTTATTCATTTGCTTGGGCTTGGAACATTACAGAGTTCATCTACAACCCAGAAAAACAGCTATTGACATGCTTGTCTTTTTTTTTTTTTTTTTTCTCTTCAAGTGCACACACATGGAGGTTTTGTAACTAAGTAATTAAACCCCTAATATATTTTTACTTTGCTTGTTTTCCCATGTAATTAAATATTCTTGAATGTGATTTCCCTGTTCATATGGTAGCCTATCAACAAGATGTATGATAATTTAACTAAGTCCCCGCTATTTTGTATTTGGATTATTTCAGTCATAGATAAATCTGTATAAATATTGTTATGATAAACTTTGGTCCTGGGGAAAGGAGGTGTTTTTTTTTTTTTTAAATGTCAAACTAAGTCATTGTCTGTCGTTACCATCTCTACAAAATGCAGTGCATACCCCACATATTTAAATTAAGACCTCTAGTTATTCTTAAAATACAAAAATTAGAAAATGAGCCTTAAGTCATTGCTATGACTTTCATGATCGATGAGACTTTGCTTGTAAGGTTCAAAACTCTTCTGCTTTCTGGGTTAGAAACTAACCAGGAAAAGGAAGGGAAAGAAAGGATTCTGGCCTTTCAGTAGAGACCTTGGAAATCACCTTGCCTGTGTTAAGATGAGGAAACAGGCCCAGAGAACTCTAGATCATGCAGCTTGTTATTGGCAAGGCCCAGACAAAGCACATGAGTTCCTTTCCTCCCGCCATACCACCTCCCAAGCTACATAGCTTCTTTAAGTGAATTGGAAGCATCTGCTATTAAAAGGAGCCTGTGACCTGACTTTTACTTATGAAAGAACATATTGGGCTGGCCTATGACATCTAGAAGGGAAGGTGGCATCCATCCCCAAACTGCTGTAGCCTCCACTTCATCTCGGCAGACATTACTAATTACTGCATCTGTTTCTGAGACCAAAGAGGGTCTTAAAGTCTTTTTCAGCTTTTGTTTCAGGCAGCCACAACCAATTGGTGAATTTGGTTTATTAGCTAGGATGTATTTACTGTCCTCAAAGTGAACCACGTTAAAAACTTAAGTGATCATTGTATGTTTGTTGCTTTCCCCACAACGTGCCTAGTCAATAATAGTGGCTCAGTACAGAGATGATTTTCAACTGGCAGGCCATGTCCTCCTAGTTGGGAGTTAAAGGGGCTAAAAAATAAATAGCCCCAAAAACAATAGGAAAAAAAAACCCTCCAAGATAAGGAGAGTGTAAGGAAGGAGAAAAATATTTGAAAAAGCTTTCTGGGTGATTGTTATGCCTGCACTTAACCGCACTTGCAAGGTACTGCTTGGCACCATTTATTGTTGGAAATTTCCTTGTGAAATTGTATTTCTGATTCAGGCACCTAGTGCAATGCAGTGTGTGTGTGTATGTGTGTGTGTGTCTAAATGCGACCATATATTTTGTATATAATGCGTCTGATTTCCCAAGACCTACATTTCTGAGGCTGAGGCATGTGGAGTTTGAGGTAGAATGTGGCGACACATGTGCCTTAACATCAACAATCCCATTGTAATAATCATTTCCTTGCTGTGAGCGCTGAAGTTCTGATACCTGGTAGTAAGTTCGGATTATTTTTCTGGGCAGGAGAAGTAACAATTAGCAAGTGTGATGTTTATTTTAAAAGGGAATTATTACATTCTGAAAAGTAAATGAAGCCTAAAGATTTTTTCCTATTGATCTTCCTTTTGCAGAGTGACAGAAGCACAAGCGTAGGCAATTGACTTTCAGTAAGTATCCCCATATTTAAAGAGCTCCACAAAGATGCCCTAGCAGTTAAACCTATGAATTTTGTCTTTTTTTTTTTTTAAAGAACTATATAGATCTGGTTTCACATTTTCAAAGGAGTCCGATCCTAACTTACTCACAAATGTGTACATTGACTCATTGGGTATGTATTGGGAAACTACTAGATAGAAGCTGTATTGGTCACTTGGAATAACTAAGGTGAAATAAAAGCCCATGGCTACAGCCCTCAAGGAACTCCTGCTCTAGCAGGGCAAGCAAGTAAAGGAGAAAGTAAAGATTGCACAGGCATTGTTCTCAGACCCTGACCTGTGCAAGAGGGATGTGTTGATGGAGACCTGAATGCTGATGGCCTTTACTGTGTCAGGACATACTTCTAGAAGTCTACCTTGCCCCCTTGACAGAAGAAGCAAACCCATGTTTGTTCTGGACATAATATTTGGAAGGATACTTGGGACTCATTCTTAGGATCAGATGACTTAATATTTACCATGATAGTCACTAAGCATTTTTTGATTCCCCTTGAGTGATACTTCTTGTCTTTTGCAAGAGAAGAGAATGACATTTTATCAATATTTTATTAGGGGATTTTATTTATTTTTATTTATTTTTTTAATTAGGAAGACGCGTCAGAAATAGGAAATGCGGCTTGCTGAAGCCATGAATAGGAAATGAGGTTTTTTTTTTTGCTCTCAGTGTTTTATTTGCTAAGTTAGCAAGTTTAATCTCAAGATAATTTAAATAGTAGTTAAAGCTATCCAGATTTATTTCATTTACCTTTTCAAAAAAATGCATGATTTTAATATTCATGCTGGTTTTCTATGAATTCAGATGTCGGAAGACCTTTTTTTTATGTTTTTTAAGTGAATTGTTAGTATTTTGCAATTTTCCATTGTATAGCAAAGTCATTTGTGTACGTAGTTTAAAAAGTGAAATAGTGCTAAAATATTTAGACCAAAATGCATGTCTCCTATATCTCTTTCTGTCTGCTTAGAAACAATCACTTTATACTGTTTTAGTACTTTACCTTGGTATTTGCCTTCTACATAAGTAAGTATGGGTGTGCTGCATTCTTTTGAATAATCTATTTTAGATATCTGTGATTTACTATTATGGTAGCTGATTTTTTTTTTTTTTTCATTCTGAGATTCCTTTTTCCTTTTCAAATCTTTCCTAGCCCATAAATTTCTTCTCAAGGCTTTCACAATGATGACTATGGACATAGTCCCTGCTCTTCCAAGTTTTTTATAGTGATTGCATGTCCTTTGTATAAACCTTTTTGTTTTTCTTAAATTTTAGTTTAGTTTTTTTTTTTTTTTTTTTTACAAATTTTAGTTTTTAAATATCTAAAGGTTTGAACCTTTGTCTACGACTTCAACTACTTTCTGATGTCTTTGAAAAAAAGTCGCACAATGTAATTTTTCCCCAAGACCAAACGAGGTAACAGACTGCTTGTTTTTCCTGGAAACACCTCCTAAAGGTTTCTGTCTTCTCTCTCCAGTGTGGACTGCTTGATGGTGAAATCTACTGCAAAGCTTTTATCCTGCCACTTTCCTGCTTTCCCAGATCTCAGGAAACCCCTTTGCTTCTCTTTCATAATGGGGGAGGGGAGAGTCCCTGTTTACTGCTTTATACCTTAATCATAATTAAGCATATCCTCCAGCAACTTGAGAGAGAATACAGTTTGTACATATATTGGCTGAAAAATGTTTTAATTCTGCTATCACCTGTGACTTTGCTTTGACAAATAATTCTTAGATGCCAACTGTTTTCCCTCAGAGTGGGGTTTGAAGAGTGATCAGCATCTCCCTTCTTGTCTATGACCATCTGCAGGCACTTGGTTTTGACCTTCCTCCCACATAGAAATCATTTTCACCTACCATATGTTGTGTTGAGGGTTACGTCAAATTATTCAGTGGTTTTCAGCCAGAGAAGGGTGTAGGCAATGGACCAACATAAAGCAAATTTTAACGTCTGTACTCATTCTTTCAAATACCTTTTATCTATACTTATAGGTAACTATGCCTTTTACATATAGTTAATAAAAGGATGCTTTGGATTACTTCTGCCATTTATAAATAATTGGGAATGCTCTTGTTTAAAATGGTGCAATCTGGCCCTTTGAGAGCAATGTTTCACAAAAAAAGACAGGTTAGTCATGCAGGGCTTAGGCAACTTACTAACAATGTATAAACAGTTTCTTTTCTAAATTAGATTTGAGCCCTTGAATGATAATTTTGAATGATTAAATCATTTCCTGCACAGATAAGCCCACTGATTCTATTTGTAGTATTTTATATGCAAAATATCAGTACATCGTGAATAGTCTTTTTAGCCACAAGCCTTTCATTCTAACGTTTCTTAGGTACCTTTTTTTCTTTAGGTAGAACTATTGATATTTATAAATCTTGTAACCTAAAAGTAAAGGCAGTATTGATGATAGGTCTTCTAAAAGGCAGATGGAAAAAAAATAAATAAAAGGCAGATGGAAGTCATCTAGATGTAGGGGTGATAATGGATCTTTTTTTAAAAAACCTAAGAAAGAGCTACAATGATAACACACAAAAAGATAAAGCCATTTAATGATGACCAACTGGGCATGTTGGAGGGTGGAATATCAAGTGAAAAACCTATTAATCTTCTATAACCATGGTTGAGGAAAGAGGAAGAAAGGACAAATTAAAATATTGAGAATATTTGCTAAATTATTCTAAAGTATTTAGAATAATTGCTTTGTATCTTATGTTACACAATGATAATTTCTTAAGAATTGGCAGGTATCCAGAATGTGGAAGGGGTGGTCCAAGATGGCAGCCTGGCAAGATCCTGAACTCAGCTCCTCCTGGGAATGCACTGAATCTACAGCTACACATGGGACAGTTCCCTCTGAAAAAGAGCTGAAAACTAGCTGAGCAGCTCCTTCATGAAAACTAAATTGCTATTGACTATTGTATACATAGGCTCTTATATGTGAGCCTCGTGATTACCACAAAGCAGAAACCTATAGCAGATACAAAAAAGATAATGAGAAAGGAACCCAAGCATAGCCCTAAAGAAATCAAATCAGAAGGGAAGAAAACAAGAGAAGAAGAAAAGAGAGGAACTATAAAACAATAAACAAAATGGCAATAAGTACATACCTATCAATGATTATTTTTAATGTAAATGGACTATATTCTCTGATCCAAAGACACAGAGTAGCTGAATGGGTAAAAAAGACAAAAAACAAGACTCCTGTTTATGTTGCCTGTAAAAGACTCACTTCAGATGTAAGGAAACAGGCAAAGTGAAGGGCTAGAAAAAAATATTCCATGCAAATGAAGACAAAAAGCTGAGGTAGCTATACTTATATAAGACAAAGTTGGACTTTATTTAATTTTATTTTTTTAAAAGATTTTACTTATTTGAGACAGAACAAGAGAGAGAACATGAGCAGGGGCAGAGGGAAAGGGAGAAGCAGACTCACTTATTGAGCAAAGAGCCTGATGGGGGAGACTCCATCCCAGGACTTTGGCAGAGTGACCTGAGCCAAAGACAGATGCTTAACCGACTGAGCTACCCACGCACTCCCTGACAAAGTGGACCTTAAAACAGACTATAATAAGAGACAAAGGCATTACTTAATAATAAAGGGGTCAAACAAGAGGATATGATATTTGTAAATATTTACATATTCAAACAGCATCAAATAAAGCAAATTTTAGCAGACTTACAGGGAGAAATTGACAGTAATACAATAACAGTAGAGATCTTGAATACCCCACTTAAATCAATGAATAGGTCATGCAGACTGAAAATCAATAATGAAATATTTGCCTTAAATGACAGATGGACTTAATGCATACATACAAAACATTCCATCCAGAAGCAACAGAATATGCATACCTCTCAAATGCACTTGGAACATTCTCTAGGATAGATCGTATGATAGGCCATGCAACAAGACTCAAGAAATTTAAGATTGAGATCATGTTAAGCATTTTTTTCTGACGACAGTGGTATGGAGCTAGAAATCAATGGTAAGAGAACTGGAAAAATCACAAATATGTAGAGATTAAACAACGTGCTACTGAACAACCAATGGGTCAATGAAGATATCAAAATAGAAATCAGAAAAATTCCTTGAGACAAATTAAAATGGAAATACAACATACCAAAATCTATGAGATGCGGATACCCAAAGGTTTTTTTGCTTGAAATCTCTATAACAGCAGTTCAAAGAGGAAAGTTCACAGGATGCAAATCTATCTCAAACAAAAACAAAAAAACAAAACTATGAAACAATCTAACTTTGTACCTAAAGGAACTATAAAAAGAACAAATGAATCCCAAAGTTAGTAGAAGGAAGGAAATAACAAAGATCAAAGTGGAAATAAGTGAAATAGAGACTTAAAAGGCAGTAGAGTAGATCAATGGAATTAAGAGCTGGTTCTTTGAAAAGATAAAATTAATAAACCTTTCACCAAACTCACCAAGAAGAGCGTTCAAATAAATAAATAAAAGAGGAAAAGTTACAACTGATAACCACAGAAATACAAAAGATGATAAAAGATTACTTTCAAAAAAAAAATCCGACAACCTAGAAATAAATTCCTAGAAACATATAATTGTCCAAGACTGAATCATAAAGAAATACAAAATGTAAATAGACCAATTACCTGTAAGAAGATTGAATCAGTAATCAAAACCCTCTCAACAAACAAATGACCAGGACCAGACCAGCTTTGCTGTTAAATTCTACCAAACATTCAAAGATTTAATCCCTATCCTCAAATTTTTCCAAAAAATGGAAGAGAGGGGAATTCTCCCAAACTCACTTTACAAGGCCAACATTACCCATATACCAAAACATTGCAACAAAAGGAAAATTTCAGGCAATTATTTTTGATGAACATAGACACAAGAAGTCTTAACAGAATGTTAGCACACTGAGCTCAACAATACATTAAAAGAATCATACATCATGATCAAGTGACTTTATTCCAGATCTGCAAGGACGATTCAACACGCACAAATCAATCAAGGTGATGCACCACATTAACAAAATAAAGCATAAAAGTTATATAGATGCAAAGAAGATTGATGAAATTCCTTACTTATGTATGTGTGTGTGTGTGTGTGTGTGCACGCGCACACACACGGGTACGTGTGCATGCCGGTAGGAGTGGAGAGGAGGGACAGAAGGAGAAGAAGGTGAGGGAGAGAGAGAATCTCAAATATCCTCCATGCCCAGCATGGAGCCTGACCTGGGGCTCAGTCTCACAACACTGAGATCATGACCTGAGTTGAAGTCAAGAGCAGTTGCTTGACTGACTGAGCCACCAGGTGCCCTTCCCCCATTTTTAAAAGAGAAATACTGATTTTAATTCAACATAAGGTAAGCTCTAAGCATCTGTCATCTTCAGTCTAAAATTTAGCAAAAACTGTTGAAACAAGGCACAATTCCCCCCATACTTGTTACGTGGCTCCAGTTACAAAAAAAAAAATTATGAAAATGTTAAAAACATAAAAATAGAAGTCTGTGATTTAAAAAAAAAAAAGTGTATAAAAATTTCCTGCAAAACCTGTCAACGTTGTTCCTTATCCTACAAAATAGCACCAGTAAGATGAATAAAAGGTGTTAAAAACCATTACGACAGCATTTCTGAAATGCAGTTTCCCGACCTCCTGTTCCCCCTAAAAACAACTTCTCATGAAATACAAAAGGACTTTAAAATCTCTGGAGGGAAAGTCAGCTTTTACTGCAGTTTCCCCCTGCAATCTCTCTTAGATAAGGAGAAAGTGAGGGGAATGTGCTTGTGCCCTGGCTGTCACTGCTGCTTCTCAGTTTGGAAAAAAGGTGGAGGATTTGAGATGTCATATTTCTCATGTGAGGACTGTGCCAGGGTAGTCTGGAAGGTACATTCTGGAGGCATGGGGGATGTCTTGCCTAAGTCTCCTCCTTTGCCCCCTTCACAGGAGGAAGAGGGAGACCGTGAGAAGCCATACACCTGCCTGCATAATATACAGCAGCTTGTAGCCCATCCCATCCCCTTCCTTAGCTCTCCAGAAGGTTCTATGGCAGTCCCTGGGATGGATTTAACTAAGGGTGGACCTCCCCTTGGGTTTGGAGGGGAAAGTAGCTCTGAATGTGATGATGAGGTCATCCCTGTTGAAATCATCAAAGTTATGAAAAATGCATAAGCCCTGACAGTGGGTCCCAGCCCTTTTTACTGAGACCAGGGGAAATATGTTGAGTAAAATTCCAGAAAGACATAGGCATCATTTCCTCTTCTGCTAGTCCTAGAGAAAAAAGACACCCAGGGTACTTAAAATGTCCCTTAGGTACATCAACATTATGATAAAAATTCAACAATGTGGCTATAAAGAGAATGTACCTCAGCATAATAAAGGCCGTATATGACAAGCCCACACCCAACTCATAGTGGTGAAAAGCTGAAAAGTTTTCCTCTAAGATCAGCAACAAGACAAGCATGTCCATTCTCACCACTTTTATTTAGCATACTATTGGAAATCCCAGTCAGAGCACTTAGACAAGAAAAAGACAAGACATCCAAATTGGAGAGGAAGTAAAGCTGTCAATGTTTGCAGATGACATGATTTTTGTATAGAGAAAATCTTAAGGACTTCCTCCCAAAACTGTGAGCACTAATAAATTTAGTAAATTTTCCAAGTACAAAATCACTGCAAGAATCTGTTGTGTCTCTATATCCTAACAATTAGCTATTAGAGAAATTAAGAAAGCAATCTCATTTATAATTATATCAAAGAGAATAAAATGCCTAGGAATAAATTTAATCAAGGAAGTGAAAGACCTGTACATGTAAATTATAAGACATCAACAGAAGAAATTGAAGAAGATGCAAGAAATTGAAGAAAAGGAAAGATTTTGTACTCATGGATTGGAAATATTAATATTGTTAAGATGTCCATATTGATCAAAGCAATCTATAGATGTAATGCTGCCCATATTGGAATTCCAAAAGCATTTTTCACAGAAATAGAACAAATAATCCTAAAATTTGTATAGAGCCATGAATCACCTCAAATAGCCAAAGCAATCTTGAGAAAGAAAGCTAAAGGCATCTGTGTTCTCTCATTTTAAATTGTACTAGAAAGCCTTAGTAATCAAAAACAGTATGGCATTGGCATAAAAACAGACACATAGGTCAATGGAACAAAAAAGAGAGTCCAGAAATGAGCCCACACATGTATGGTCAACAAGTTTATGACAGAGAAACTAAGAATATACAATGGGGAAATGACAGTCACTTTAATAAATGGTGTTGGAAAAACTGGGCAGCCATATGCAACGGAATAAAATTAGACTACTATGTCATACACGAAAACTACCTCCAAATGGATTAAAAACTTGAATGCAAGATCTGTAAACATAAAACTCTTCAAAAAAAAAAAAAAAACGAAAATGAAAAACAAGCGGTGAGTTCCTTGACATTGGCTTTGGCAATGATTTTTTGGATCTAACTCTAAAAGCAAAGACAACAAAAGCAAAAATAAACAAGCAGGACTACATCAAACAAAAGCGTCTGCACAGCAAAGGAAACCATCAACAAAGTGAAAAGACAACCTACTAAATGGGTGAAAATATCCACAAATCATATATCTGATAAGGAGTTAACATCCAAAATATGCAAAGAACGCCTACAACTCAACAGCAAAAAGACAAAAAAAAAAAAAAAAAAAAAAAAAAAAAAAAAAGGTAGAGGATCTGAGCAGACATTCTGCCAAAGAAGACCTACAGATGGCCACCAGGCACATGAAAAGATATTCAACATCACTAATGATCAGGAAAATGCAAATCAAAACCACAATGAGATATCCCATCACATCTGTTAGAATGGCTATTCTCAAAAAGACATGAAATAACAAGTGTTGTAGAGAAAAAGAAACCCTCGTGCATCGTTGGTAGGAATGCAAATTAGAGCAGCCACCATGGAAAACAATATGGAGATTCCTCAAAGAATTAAAAATAGAACTATATGATACAGCAATTCTACTTTTGGCTATTTATCTAAAGAAAGTGAAAACATATCTTTGGAAAGATACATGCACCCCTAAGTTCATTGCAGCATTATTTACAATAGCCAAGATTTGGAAACAACCTAAGGGTCCATCAATGGCTATATATATAAACTTAAGTCATGAAAAAGAATAGCATCTTACAATTTGTGATAACATGGTTGGACCTTGAAGGTATTATGCTAAGTGAACTAAGTCAGAAAGACAAATACTGCATGAATTCACTTATATATGGAGTTGGAAAACAAAACTCGTGGATACAGAAAGCAAAATGGTGGTTGCCAGAGGGGAGTGTGTTTGGGGGCTGATGACACGGGTGAAGAGGTTACAACTTCCAGTTACGAAATAAATGTCATGGGGTTGTAATGTGCAGCATAGTGACTATAGTTAACAATATTGTAGTAAATATTTATAAGTTGCCCAGAAAGTAAATTTAAAAAATTCTCATGACAAGAAAAAACGATATAACCATATGAAGAAGGATGGTAACTAGATTTACTGTGGTGATCATTTCTCAGTGTGTATATGTGTGTGTGTGTGTGTGTTTTGAATCATCATGTTGTACACCTAAAACTAATGTAATGTATGTCAATCATACCTCTTAAAAAAGAAAGAATTGGCAGGTAAGACAAGCCTGTTCACTGAAAGGTATGCTTGTCATCTTGTGGCTTTTCATCTATAAGAAAATACAGTCATTCAATTTCAATGTATGTTGAATATATTGGGGAAGTTAGAGGCAATAAGCCACTGAACCTACGTTGGGTAATAATCTGAATTATTTCTATATATAGAAATATCCGATTCAGATGGTTACCTCTGTGGAATGCCTTAAATATCATATAATAATTTTTGAAGGAAAGGAATCCATAGAACAGAAACGAGGAATTTAAATGTTAAACGTGTCTTTAATGCAACCATCTCTACCAAAACCATCAGCATGTGCTGAGTGTCGGGAAATCGTGAATTAGAATCTTGATCCTGAGCCATTTCCTTCTTTTGTTTTGAACCTTTACCAAAATTTTGTTCCTTTATAAATCATTTCCATTTGTAGGTGATCTTCAGGATCTCCAAAAATAGCATACTGCTTCAGTTGTCTTGTTTAAACTGTTGCATCACACGTAAGCAAAAAGGTTACAGAACCAAAGCTCAGAGTTTTTCCCTCCCAATTATTAGATATTCCTTCTTCCCCATTTTATATTTGGGCATTTTCTTCTTGCCAATTTTGTCACCATGTATTTTTAATAGTTTTTTTTCTTACTGTAAGCTATCTATCTGCCTCCATCTCTTCCCCCACACCTTTTTTTTTTTCTTCTGCCAGACTTTCATTTACCTTGATACTACCATTCTTCTACTTTGCTCTGTATTTATACCCCTTGTTGTCTATTCAATGGTGTTCGGTTTCAAATATCTGATCTTCACTACAGTGATTTTCTAGCTTTGTCATCCAAGAGGAAAATATGTTTCACAGGACTCTTGGAATTGTCTACTTTTGTAAAGCCATCAGAAGTTCCCCTACTTCAGTAAATGGAATACTACTTTAAAAAAAAAAAATCTATCTTCTTTACCGCCCGCCCCCCCAGAATTTTGCTTTTACTTCAACATTTATTCAATGTAGCTATCAATCAATTACCAAAATTTTTGTTTTTTTACTGGTGAAAGTCAACAGTCCTTTGGCTCTTATCACGGAAACTGTGATCTAATTTATATAACCTCCTTAAAGCTAGGGCTATGTAGTGATCACAGCAGCGAATGCTTTCTTGCTGCATACCCTACCATGACCAGACATCACTTTGGTTGCTTCATATGTGCAAAATAATTCTCACAACAGCTTTCATTTCCTCAGTACTATTTTTGTCCCATTTTAAAAATGGGGCAGGCTCCGAGAGGTTAAGTGATAAAAGAATCTTCAAGAGTTCCAATGCAAGATGGATGAAACAGATAGAAATATAGCCCATGTAGAATAATGTCCAGGTTCACAGCTAATGGCAAATTTCTTATACTGCTAGGAAATGGTCTGGCTGAAAAAGATAAGTATGATTTTCCCCCTATCTGCTTTAAAATATGAAAGTAATGTGATTTTAATATGCCCACTTTTGAGAGGAGACAGTGGCCTGTATACATTTCTTTTGCCTTTGATCTGATAAAATTCATTTTTTAATATAGGTCATTTCAGAGAAGATTCTTGCTTATTAGGTAAAATATACTAGTAACAAAAGAGGCAAAATTTGTCCCATCTAGTGAAAAAAGAACATTAAAAAATTTGGAGAAATATTTAAGCACTGGGCTGTCGGGGATTTTACCAAAAACCCAAAACTGAGTCTTTAATGTTATAGGCTTGAGTTGTCATCGCCCTTGGAGGAAAATAGGCATATTTGTTTTTTTCTGCAGTTATGAGTACAGCCAGTTTCACTGTGGCATTGATGGAGTTAGCTGGCTTCAGCTGCTGGGTTTTTGCTATTTTCAAGATAAGAGCTGATGCAATCATACAGAAGCTCCTGATATTTATGTAGATGTACTCTATGGCTTGAAGAATTCTTCTCTACCTAATTTCAAATCACTGCTAGGCATGGTTGGGCCAGTACAATGTTTCTCAATTTCTTGGAGCTTTGCTACATATTTCTACCATATAAAAGTCAAGGATGTATTAAATTAAATCACCCATCTCCTGATAATAAGATTGGTGATTGCCGCTCTTACATCAGAGCACACTCTTATATCCACAACTGAAGATGTCAAGCATTTCTGTCTCTATCAGAGCAAATTTAAGTATGTCTGAATCAGGGTTCAAATAGAATACTTTGCCAAATATTTATGCTTATTTTATATATTAAGAACATAGCCTTGAAAACATTTTTTAACAAAGAGGAGTTCCTTTCGACTTGTGTATCACTGCAACTGTGGTGACTCTGAAATCAGAATTTTGTAATATTTTTGATTCATGAGAAAGAATAGCATGTGTTTTGCTCTTCTGTAGCAATATTGGTTCTGCAGAGGAGGAGGTAGTAAAAAATTTATTTTTTCTGAGTACACTAAGCAGACGTGAATCAGAAGACACATGGGAAGGAAATATATGTTCTTCTGAGCACTATTTTTGCAAAGGCTCTTTTTGGCAGTAACCACATTTATGTCCCTGTCCTTTACAATATTCTGTAATTTCTAATACCACATAAAATAAATTTACACTTTCCTCTTCAAGTCAGCAGTTGTAGGTTCTGCTATCAATCCCTCAAGTTAAAGTATATTGTGTGGTTTGAAGCAGCATGATATAGTAGCAAGAGCATGAGACCAGGAGTCGGAAGTTCTGGATTGAGTTCCCACTGGACCATTTACTATCAACCAGGACAAGGCTTTTCAGAGTCTCATTTTTTTGACCCATGTCAAAAAATAATAATCTTTTACTATCCCACAGTGGCTTTGTATATCAAGTAATAATGCATGTTTAAATTGTTAGGTCCTCCATAGATAATTTTGGAGGCTTCTGACAACATACTAGCTTTTCTAAATCCAGGGCTTATTTTATCCGGGGTCGGGGAGGGAGGGTGAGGGAATAGCTGATAGATGTACTTGACCAAGGCAGACAAAGTTATTGGCTGTCAAGAGAAATTGGAAGTGTTTTATACATCAAAAAAAGTCTTATATTTTAGAGGTGAATAGCATCTCCAGAAGCTCTCCAGTTGTGAGATATAGAATTGCACCAATTGTAGTATTATTTACAACTTATCTAAATTTGAAATATTTTATATATGCCATGTAATCAAAGGTAAATAAAATGAATGATATTTTTAATAGATGCCTTCTACTCTATTAAAATTATGGGATGCTTTTGTACACCAAGAATATAACTATAATGTAGTTTTGATAATAGCATAAATTATTTATTCTTCCTTCATATGATTTTTAGTGAGTTATTTCTTGAAAAAGATTATTTAAATTTTAAAGTAAGGAGGTATTTAATGCAAATGTTTTATTTCTAAGCCTCATAATTTTTAAAGAAAGAACATAAAGGATATCTTCTTGAGCTATTCATAATTACATAATCTTAGTGGTATAGGAGAATCATAAATTGCAATCAAGATTAATCTGGTAATTGGATTTTCAATCATGCATAGATTCAGTAGTATCTCCTTCAAGAATTAGAAAGAGGACTTTAAGTGGTATAGACTATTAAGTTCACAAAGTAATCACATGATAGTTATCTATAAAATATCTGTAGTCTGATGTTTTGTTCTTTACAGCATAATAAAATTACGTGAAATCAGAACTTAGCTCTGAATTTGTAAACTTGCAAAACTATATAACATTTCAGGAAATATGTTCTAAAAAGTAGTCAGAAATCAAATGTCAATTCAGGATGACTAACAAAGAGATGATGATTACCAAGAATGTTTTTCTTTTTTTCCTTCCTAGTTCATTCGTTCTCTCTCTCTCTCTCTTCCTTTGTCATTCTCTATTGGAGGAAATCATCCTATCTATAAACATAATTATCCTCAAAATGCTCAAAATAATTTTCAAAAAAATACTTATTCTTTTGTCTCTCATTGAAATTTTTACACTGCTTATCAAAAAGTCTTTACTTTTTACACCCTACTTTTTATACTATAAACGTGTATATGTCAAAAAACATTGCTTCTTAAGTAAACATTTACTGAAGACCAAGTCTATTACTAGTCATATATAGGCTCTATGCAATTCAAGGTGAGAAGACATAGTTTTTGATTCATGAGGCTAAATTTTCCTGATTTAAACAAATTTAAGAATTATTTTATTTTATTTTTTATTTTATTTTTTAATTTAAAAAATTTATTTATTTATTTATGATAGTCACAGAGAGAGAAAGAGAGGCAGAGACACAGGCAGAGGGAGAAGCAGGCTCCATGCACCGGGAGCCTGATGTGGGATTTGATCCCGGGTCTCTGGGATCGCGCCCGGGGCCAAAGGCAGGCGCCAAACCGCTGTGCCACCCAGGGATCCCTAAGAATTATTTTAAAAGGCAAAATAAATTTTAACATCTGAGACAAAGCCAAATTATATTTTATCACTTATCTAACACAGGAGGGTGTATGTCTGTCAGTTACATATCACCATAACAAAACTTATTGGCTTAAAAATGAGTCATATTTCATGAAGCTATGGCTTGATTGGATTCATCTGATTCATGAGGCTGTGCTTGATTGTATTCAGCTGAGATTGCAGACATCTGTAGATTTGACTGGGTTGAGTCATTTAATTCATGTTGGTCATGTGACTGGCAGTTGGCATTGGCTACACAACCACCTTGTGTCTTGGTTCTTCTCCATGGGGCCTCTCAATTTAGACTTGGGTTAGACTTCTGAGAACCTTCCAACGGACTTCCAAAAAAAGAGTCGTATTTCAAGCAGCAAAGGATGAAAATGCTTTTGAGGCAAAATCTCTTGAAGCCTGGTCTCAGTAGTTACACATTATCACTTGTGATGAATTCTATTGATTGAAGCATATCATTAGGGTCAACCAGGTCCAGGGGAGTGGAAATAAAGCACACATCTCAATGGAAGGATGGATTGGAGAATGTGGTCATCTTTAATCCACGGCAGGGAGATAGTTCTCCATGTTTGGTAAGAAATTGTCACGACACCCTAAACATAGTTTCAGATTCTACCATTACTTAGATGATTACTTGCTTTTTCTAAGCATCCTTCTTCATTGCTTATTGATTCAAGACAGAGTTTATTATATACATAGAACATTGTGACTTTTTTTTGGGGGGGGGGTGCCTGAGTGGTTCAGTCAGTTAAGCATCTGACTCTTGATTTCCACTCACGTCATGATCTCAGGGTCACGAGATCAAGCCCTGCTGCCAGGCTCCATACTCAGCACAGTTTGCTTGAGATTCTCCCTCTCCCTCTGCTCCTCCGCTCACTTGCACTCTCCAAATAAACATTTTGATCTGGCACGTAGCTTTGGAAAAATATGTGTAAAATAGCCGCAGAACATTTACAGTCAGCACATAAAAATAGAAGAAAAAACATATTGTTTATGCTCATTGTTGGGTTAAATTTGATGGGCCAACATAAATTTTGATCATTGTTTTGTTTTTTAAAGATTTTATTTATTTATTCGAGAGAGAGACAGAGAGAGAGAGAGAGAGAGAGAGAGAGGCAGAGACACAGGCAGAGGGAGAAGCAGGCTCCACGCAGGGAGCCCGATGTGGGACTTGATCCCAGGTCTCCAGGATCATGCCCTAGGCTGAAGGTGGCACTAAACCACTGGGCCACCGGGGCTGCCCTTATCATTGTTATATCCACTCATCATAGTATAGATTTTTTGCCTATTATTAGTCTTTCTCTCCTCATTCCTTAGTATAGATTTATAATCTGTATTTATAATCTAACTAAAAGACTACATTTCCAGTTGTCCAGTGCAGTTAACTATGTGATTAAATGCTAATGGTCAGTCACAAGATATGTTCAGTGAAGAAGAACCTTCACGTCAACTTTCATTTTACTGTTCAAACTGGATAGATTTGCTAGACAAGGATCATACCCAGATATCATGAAGTGGGAAGCCAAAACAACTCTGGCTCCCTGATGACATTGTGGAGAGCCTACACCAGTTCAGGACTGCCAACTGCAGAATTTCTTTTATGCGAGATAAACTTGTATTTTTTTGTATAAGCTACTTCTGTTTTAGATTTTTTGTTTTTGTTGTTATGAGGAGCCAAGCTTAATCCCACTTGATTTATCTGCTAAGCAAATCCTCTATCTCAGATTTAAACTCAATGAAAATTGAGTCAATGTTGATAAATATCTTTTCTATGGGTGATGTGGAACATGACTCTTGTGCTTTTGTGTGTTTCTTTTGTTTTCTTTTGGGCCCAGGCACTAGTTTGGTGGCTGCAATGAAAGAAACATTGTGTGTATACACGCTCATTTATATGCGAGAAAAATTAAGAAAACTTTACAGCTGACCTCAGATAATATTCTGATTGTTGTTTGTCAAGTCATAATTTGCCAAAGACTATAGCAAAGAAAGTTGATTGTTTTATATTTTTTGTTTTGAATATTAGAGCACTACTGAGAGTCCCAAGCAGAAAATGAGTACATCTAACTAAAATTAAAGAGAAAGTAAAATACAACTAACATATAATGTTTGATACAAAGAAAATTATGCAATATTTTTATGTAAATAGAATTTTTTTCAAAGGCAGTGTTTAAATTTTATTTTTCTTTCAGTAAGGGGGTACTTTCCTCAATGAGTGATGCAATTTTACGCATAATTTTACAGTGAAAGGACTTACATCTTTCTCTGCTCGTGCACTGGATTTGTTTTACAGTAGGTAAACCAGTGCCCAAGCTGGTAACCGTCCCTACAGCACTCCTTGATGACACCCTTGGTCTTGAACTCCAGAGTAAACTGCAGGCTGAGTAGAAGGCTGCTGGGGAGAAGCAAGGGCACAGTGGCCACCATCATGTTGGGTTTTGCACCAGTGGGACCTCTAGCACGAAGTGGTCCCGCGCAGGAGGGGTTTTATGGGCACTGACTTTGGTGGAGCAGAAAGTTCAGGGAAGACACCAGCATTTCCCTTACAAACCCAGTTGCCATATTGTGGTTAAATCTGGGAAGAAGGTGCCCTGGAAGTCCAGCAACAGTGTGTATGCACCTTCTCAATAGAAATATTTAAATACAATCCTGAAAGTTTATTTTTTTCATTTGAATTATAGTTTTATGCTTATAGTGTCTACTTTAAAAAAAATAACAGACTTTTTGAGACAAATTTAATTCATATGCCACAAAATTCACTATTTTAAACGTACAATTCACTGGGTTTTAGTATGTCCACAGAGTTGTGGGACCATCACCACTATCTAATTTCCAAACACTTTCATAACCCTACAAACATTACATAACCCTTTCATTTCCTATTTAGCCCTACCTCCTGCCCCTAGGGAACATTAATCTACTCTTTGTTTCTATAGATTTGCCTATTCTAATCACTTCATATATGTGGAATATATAATGTGGCCTTTTGTGACTGGCTTCTTTCACTTAGCATAATGCTTTCAACATTTATCCATACTGTAGCATTTATGGGTACTTCATTCTTTTTTATGGGTGAATAATTTCCATTATTCAGATCTACCATGTTTTGTTTATCATCAGCACATGGATATTTGAGTTGTTTCCACATTTGGGCTACTATGAATAATGATGCTATAAATATCTGTATATGAGTTTTTGAGTAGATATATGTTTTCATTTCTCTTGGGTATATACCTAGGAGTGAAATTGCTGGTTATGGTAGCTCAATGTTTAATCATTTTCAGAACTTGTAGACTGTTTCCCACATAGGTTGTACCATTTTACATTGCTAGCAGCAGTACATGAGGGTTCTGAGTTTCCACATTCTCCATAACACTTGTTATTACCTGACTTTTTGATTCTAGATATCCTAGGGCCTGTACAATGGCAACTCATTTGGGTTTTGATTGGCATTTCCCTGATTACTAATGATACTGAACATCTTTTCATGTCCTTATTGGCTATTTGCACATTGCCCTTGGAGAAATATTTATTGATTACTTCTGTCTATTTTTTTTATTCAGTTGTCTTTTTATTATTGAGTTGTAAGAGTTTTTTTTTTTTTTTTACTTCTAGATACAAGTCCCTTATCAAATATATAATTTGCAAATATTTTCTTCCATTCTGTGACTGTCTTTTTACTTCATTGTTGGTGTCTTTTGAAAAAAAAAAAAAAACCCAAAAACAAAAACAACCGATTGTATTTGATTAATCTATTTTTTTTCTTTTGCCACTTGTGTTTATATTGTCGAATCTAAGAAACCATTACCTAATCCAAAGTTATGAAGATTTATTTCTATGTTACCTTTTAAGAGTTTTACACTTTTTACTTTTACACTTAGGTCTTTGATCCATTGAGTTGATTTTTAGGTATGGTGTTAGATAAGTATTCTGCTTCATTCTTATGTGTGTGGATATCCAGTTCCAGCACCATTTGTTGGAAAGATTATTCTTTTTTTTTAAAATATTTTATTTATTTATTCATGAGAGATACAGAAAGAGGGAGAGAGAGAGAGAGACAGCAAGAGAGAGAGAGAAAAGCAGAGACACAGGCAGAGGGAGAAGAAGGCTCCATGCTGGGAGCCCGATGTGGGACCCCAGGATCATGCCCTGGGTCAAAGGCAGGCACCAAACCACTGAGCTGCCCAGGTGTCCCAAGATTATTCTTTTCCCATTGATTTCTTGGCACACTTATCAAAAATCAACTGATCATAAATGTAAAGATTTATTCTTGGACTCTTAATTCTATTCCTTAATCTAAAAGGCTAGCCTGTGCCAGCCACACTATCTTAATTACTGTGGAGTTCTAGTAAATTTTGAAATTGAGAAGTGTGAGGTCTCCAACTTTGCTTTTCTTTTTCAAGACTGCTTTGGCTATTCTGTGTCTTATATATTTCTATGTGAATTTTAGGATCAGCTTGTCTACTTATGCAAAAACAGATAGCTGGAATTTTGGTGAGAATCGTCTAAAACCTTCAGATAAATTTGGGGAGTGTTCTCATCTTAATAATATTACATCTTCCATCTCATGAACATGGGATGTGTCTTTCATTTATTTAGTTCTTCTCTAACTTACTTCAATGATGTTTTATAGTTTTTTTGGGGGAAGTACAAGCGTTACACATCTTTTTCTAAATTTATTTTTAAGTAGTTTTTTTTTTTTCCTTTTAGTGTTATGGAAATGTAATTCTTTTCTTAACTTCCTTTTTTGATTTTTTATTGTTAATGTATATAAATACAACTGACTTCTGTATAGTGCTCTTGTATTTTGCAACCTTGTTGAACCCATTTATTAGATTTAATAGTTTTTCTGTGGATTTGTTATAATTATCTGTACACAAGATAATGCCTGTATGAATAGAGATAGTTTTTACTTATTCCTTTCCATCTGGATGTTTATCATTTTTATATTGATTGATTGATTGATTACCTAATTATCCTGGCTAGTAACTCTATTACAGTGTTGAATTGAAGTGGCTAGAGTGGACACCCTTATCTTGATCATAGAGGGAAACCAGTCTTTCAACAATAAGTGTGATGTTAGTTGCAGATATTTAATAAATGTTCCTTATCAAGTTGAAGAAATTCACATTTATTCCTAGTTTTCCTTGCGTTTTTGTAATGAAAGGATTTTGATTTTGTCAAAATTTTTTTTCCATCTATAGAATTGACCATGTGGTGTTTATTCTTATTCTAGTAACATTATTTATTACAAGACCCTTTCATTCCTGGAATAAATTCTACTTGGTCGTGGCAAATAATCCTTTTTATATATTTCTGGATTCCTTCTGTTATATTGTGTTGATAAATTTTATGACTATATTCACAGAGGATATTAGCCTACAATTTTCTTTTTTTGTGATGTCTTTGTCTGGTTTTGGTATTATAGAGAAGTTGGAAAAATTTACTCCTATTTTTTCGGGGAGTGTTGATGAAAGATTGGTATTAATTGTTCTCTAAATGTTGGGTAGGATTCACCAGTGAAGCAATCTGTGCCTGGGCTTTTTCTTTGTGGGAAATTTTTGGTTACTAATTCAATCTCTTTTTCTCATTATGGATCTGTTTATATTTTTAGAAATTTTCTTCATGAATTAGTTTCAGTTTTTATCTTTATAGGAATTTGCCCATTTCACTTAGGTTTTTTTTTTTGGCATAGAATTATTCCTAGTTAAAAAAAATAAATAAATAAAAATAAAAAATAAAAAAAATAAAAAAATAAAATTAAAAAAAAAAAAGAATTATTCCTAGTATTCTCTTTAAATCATTTTTATTTCTGTAAACTCAGTAGTAATGTCCCCTCTTTCATTTCTGATTTCAATAATTTCAGTCTTCTCTCTTTTTTTATTGGTCAGTCTAAGGAAAGTTTTGCCACTTTTGTGGATCTTTTCAAAGAGCCAACTTTTGGGTTTCTTGATTTACTCACTTTTCTATTGTCTCAAAATACCTATTCTGATATTTATTATTTCTTTCCTTTTGCTTGCTTTGGTTTAGTTTGCTTTCTTTTTTCTAGTTTCTTAATGTGTAAGGGAAGTTATTGATTCAAAATCTTTTTAATATAAAAATTTAGAGCTATGAATTTCCTTCTAAGCACTGCATTGTTGTATCATATAAATTTTGGTACATTATGTTTTCATTTTTATTAATATAAAAGTATTTTATAATTTCCCTTGTTATTTCTTTTATCAATCCATTGGCTATTTAGGAAAATATATATTCTTGATGCCAGATTACAAGACAAAGAAGGGAAAAATAAATGCCAAATACAAATTTTAATAATTTATAGTATGAAGCAGATCCTACCTTAAAAACATTACTTGCAATTAATAGAACATGCCATTGCTCGTATTCATCTTGCATCTGTGTTCCAAGATGGTACATATTCAAGATGTATTACATATTCCAAGATGGTATGGCTATTTCTTTTCAAGGTTTTATCATGTTTTCAGTCTTTATTTCTTCTGATTTGATCCCAGTTTTCCTGACTGTTCAGCAATCAGTGAAATATAGCAGTTTTTTTCTTCTCCATCTTGAGGGAGTAATGAAGACAGCAAAGAAAGTCAAATGTTTATTAAATCTTCTACTTTCAGCATAACAGGAATTTCAGTA
Organism: Canis lupus baileyi; assembly: GCF_048164855.1. Taxonomy (NCBI): domain Eukaryota; kingdom Metazoa; phylum Chordata; class Mammalia; order Carnivora; family Canidae; genus Canis; species Canis lupus. The sequence continues at coordinate 8,987,837 of NC_132873.1, forward strand.
GAAAAGATCTGAAATTTAATAGACTTGTTATGTTTTGTGTTATTTTAAATTATTCCAAAGCCATGTGGTAGGGAAATTGTTTCTATTTTACATATGAGACTCAGAAAAATTGAGTAATTTTAAATAAAGTTTCAATAATTATATATCTGGGATTTGAACCCACTTTTGTGACATGTTTGGTCTCATATCCTTTCCACTGTATCTTCCTCACAAGAGACAAAGGGAATGACCTATCCTGATTACATTTGGGGGTTTTATAATAAGCATTAGGACTATATCAGCCATAGCCAGGCTGTACAACCTGTTCTCTACTTTCTCAAAACTCTCACTTGTTTTTCTTTCCTTTAATTCTTACCAAAATGTTCTCCATCAAATGATCCTCCTCTCAAATGTGTTGATTTTTAAAGTGTTTGATATCTTCTTCACATATAGCTCTTTTCTCTATTTGATCGTATTGTTACATTATCAACATTTTAGCCACAGTTTCCATGTCATTTATCTTGGAGATACCTAAGATAATATGCATAATTTGCTATACAATTGTGTCTCCATTTCCCCCATGTTTTGTTCCAGTATATTTGAGGTTAAAATGATTGTTCTTATCACTTAATCCTTTTCATTCTTCTATTTTTTCTTTTTGCTATAGCTATTGACCTCTCCATCATCTCATTGTCATATTGTTATGGTATTATCTCCATTGCCATTGTCAGCTTAAAACTTATAAGTGGTTAAGAGGGTGGATTTTGAAGCTAAACTGTTAGCTTCAAATTCTTGCTCTGTGTCTGACTCCAACTGTAAAAACAGGAGGAAGTCACTTCACCTCTTAAAACCCAACTCATTAGGTTACTGAGAGCTTGGTTACATAGACACGTATAGAGTGCTTGGACAGTGCCTAGCATAAAGTGTTCAGAAGCATTAACTATTATTTTTGTTATTGCTATTATCTGCTACAATTCATGGAAATATATAATTTTTTCCAATAAAGCTATGAGCTGGAACCTAGCCTTCTAATATTTAAAAAATTTCTTTTAAAAAGATCTTATTTATTTATTCACAAGAGACACAGACATATAGGCAGAGGGAAAAGTAGGTTCCTCATGGGGAGCCTGATGTGGGACTTGATCCCAGGACCCCAGGATCACACCTGAGCCAAAGGCAGCTGCTCAACCACTGAGCCACCCAGGTGCCCCACCTTCTAATATTTTTAAAAGAATTTCTACATGGTACCAGTAACTTCCTACAATTTCTTCATTTTTTTCACTATTGCATTTGTAGCTTTTCTTGAAGAAACTCTCTCTCTCTCTCTCTGTATATATATATATATATATATTTCTTCCAAGTGGATAGTATACCATAATGGAAGAAGCTAGAATTTTTTTGTCTTGAAAAGAGTTTTGTAAACTTCATAGAGCCTGATTCCTCTTTGTTTGTCAAGCACAGGGCAGTCAATGGTCCTGCAGAAGATTTGGGTTACCTTTAATGGAAGGGATGCATCCTTGTATAGTTCTAGCAAGGCTCACTTCCTCTGGTCTTTTCCCTAGCCAATATCTTCACAGTATTTTGATTTTCTCACTATGGGAATTCTGCATCTTCTCTAATTTCTCAAGTCTTATTCTTTTGCAAAGAGGCCTTTGTCAGAAAATCAAAACATAAAGTCGCATTGGACCTTCTGTTCAGCCTTGAGGTAAAATATAAGCATTTATGTTTCCCCACAGATACAACTGTATATCCTTTAAGAATGGGAGATGGGGGAAATACTTTTGGTAAGAATCCTCATTAGCTCTTCTGGTTATCAGTTTCCTTTTCTTCTCTACATTTACTTCTACCCAACCTTCCAAATGAAGATAATTCCAAACAGCAATAGCTTTCCTCAGCAATGGCACTAAAATAAAAAAAAAAAAAATCTGAGGCACTTGTAAAATTATAGTTGCCAGGGTAAGATCTTTGATACCCTGAATCAGAATTTTTTTTTTTTTTTTTTTTTTTTTTGAATCAGAATTTTTGAGTATAAGGTTGCATAGGTAAGTATTTTTAAAATAGCAGCCAGAATATATACATTTTCTATATATTTTTTCCTCCCTCTTCTTGATATGCCTATCAGTCCAAATGATTTCTTTGAACATCTGGGTCGGTCCTTCCTTCCTTCCTTCCTTCCTTTCCTTCTGAAAAATTTCATACCTTTGTCTATGAGTCTGCCTTCTGGAGATTTCCCTGCCTTATTTCCAATTTATCTATTGAAAAGTTTATTTCAAAAACATTAATTTTTGAGTGCTCTTGTTTTCTAAATATTACCATTTTATGCTCTCCCCCCCCCCTTTTTGTCTTCTCAAGTGGTACATTAGATTTGTTTAGAATTAGCATGGCTATGGGTTATCTAGACCTAGAAATATTTCCTGGAAGCTGTAGGATATTTAAAACAATGATGAGGAAAAAATACATATAAATTTGGAACCCTAGAGAATATTCCTGACTTTAAAATTGTAGTGAAGAAAATGTCTTTGCCGTTCTATTACTAAAATGCTAAGATTCTTAAAAATCATCATTCCAATTTTGTTCTTATTCTCTGCATGCGATATCCCCTTGAATATCTTTGAAGATACAAAAATAACTTCCCTTTTATCTGGGATCATTTATCTTGGTTTTTATCTTTAATATTACAGATTTTTCTCAGCTTCTGGATGTTGACCTTGGATATTCAGTCAAAGTCTAGAAAGAAGGACTGATGGGTGAAAGCTCTACGTGTGCAGTCAAGGTTGGTAACACCAGGCTTTTAATTTTTTTTTTCCAGAGTGAAAAAATATATATATATAGTGAAAATACTAGATTGAAGGAGCAATCACAATTTCAGAATCAGGAGAGTTACACTCAAGGACATGAATACACTCACCAGCTATCCTTAGTTATTCTAAGATCACCAATGCAAGTATGGGGATATGACAGTAGGGTGAGAAAAGACTCAGCTTTTCTGTATATACGCAGACTTATACAGTCAGTTGCCCTATTTTCTGCCCCACCTCCCTTTCCCTTCTGTCCTTTGTTTTACTTGTTCTTTGTCTTAAGTCTAGAGATTTGATTAGTTCTCTGTGGCATTGAATCCATTTTGTTTAAACTCTAGGCTACAGCTTCCACAATTTTGTCTCATTTGTCAACATTCCTCCATCTGTTTTTCTCTTCTACAAATATGTTGAAATAGCTCATCTGCTGAAGACCTGCATTTTATGTTAGAGGTCTTTTATCCTTCACTGTCTTTGGAGTGGGGTTCAGTGAAGTGAGGAGACAAAACAGATTCTCTGTCAAACTCCAATCTTGGACATCTAATCTATCGTTGCTCTCTAGTGATTCCAAATGATGTTTTCTATCTCTTCTCAGACTGAGCCATGAATTCAGGTTTGACTATGTGATATTTTGATAATTAGTTTGATAATGTGATGCTCCAAGAGCCTTTCTATTCCTGAGATGCCCTCTCACCAGTAGAGTTGTGGATAGCATCTTGGTATCTTCCTTTGCTCTGACCAATGTGTTCTATCTCTGCCCCAGATTTTCTAGTTTCTGACATTGCCACACAATTTTTTCCCCAATTGATTATTTGAATAGAAATCTGGTGGAGTGGAGTTAAATGTTATTTAACCTGGAAATCCTTTCCAGGTCTTTGATTTAAAAATAAGGACATTAGGGTGCATTACAAGGTACAGTAAGGTACAGTATGTTAAGACAGTAACATAGGTAATAAATGACAAAAGCAGACTTACATGTAGATTTTCTGACTCTTTTCCCCTAATGCTCTTTCTTTCATACTACATCACTATTACCAACTGGTTCTGTGCTACTGACTGGTTCTTGAAGCATGAATTATTTCAGGGTAACTGATATCATGGACCACAAATATTGATAGTTCATTTTATATTTATGTCTTAAATTCTGACTGTTGAATCATTCGTATTTATGTTGAGCTAAAATCTATAGCCCAGTAACTAATACTGGTTGGTGTTGACTTTTTCTTAAAGTAATAAAAATAAGTTTATATATTTTTCAAATAGTGACCCTTAATTAACAGATTTGCCCTCTTTGTTTTTTATTTTATTTTATTTTATTTTATTTTCCTCTTTGTTTTTTAATCTTTTGACTCATAAGTCTTTCTTTTTTCGTTCTCTCAGCAGATTTCTTTTTGAATTTTTAGTTATGGTAAAATACACACAATATAAAATTTACTCTCTTAACTATTTTTAAGTGAACAGTTCAGTAGTGTTAAGTACAATCAGATTATTGTGCAACTAATCTCAAGAACTCTTCATCTTGCAAAACTGAAACTGTGCCTAGACAACATCCCCATTGCCCCTTCCTCCAAGCCCCTGGCAATATTTCTACTTTCTAACTCAATGTATTTGACTATTCTAAGTACCTCATTTAAATGGAGTCATATGATATTTGTCTTTTTGTGGAAGGCTTATGTCACCTAGAATAATGCCCTCAAGCAGTTCTTTTACAGCAGGATTTCAGGCCGCCTAACCTCCTCTCTTACTCCTCTGAATTCCCTTCTGTTTGTCCATATCCCACTCAAGAAGGTGAGTCCCAAGCAACACATATTAATCCAGGCATAGTCTGAGAGTCAGAGAAGAGAACTCACTGTGAACATTATATTTCTAATAAAGAATGTGTGAGATTTTTCGATTGCCTCCTGCCACTGTTGACTCATATTGAGCTGTGCTATCAACTCAAAACTGCTAAGTCCTTTCAGCCACTTCTTCCCTGCCACCCCTGGGCTCCCACACCACACCATTGTGTATCACCAGGCACGAAGAACATTAGAAATTGCATATTAAGGCCATAATGAGATTTTTAAAATCTGCATAGGGTCTGCATGGTGAATGAATTTTCTTATGCAGTTTCTTCTATAATAACATTTCATATTTTCATTAAACTTTGGTCCAAAGGTAGAATGAATATAGTGACTTCAGGAGATAGAAAAGAGTAAAAATTATGAATATGCACTGACCCTGGTCTCCAAATGCATGTTCTATGATGATCCAGAATTACTATGCTGGGCACGTTCTTTTTATCCCCCCACTTAAAGCACAAACATATGAAATTGAATTTTTTCTTTGCAAACACACATTAGTTTGCATTTAACAGGCTAGCAGTTCTCAAAATGATGTCAAGCCACATTTATATAACTGTGATAAAATGAGTGGTGAACCTCAGTATAGGTCATTTGTTACTAACAAGAGTACCAAAGTTTATAAATGAATTACTTTCTGTTAAAAATTAAAGTGGACTCAAACCTATATCTCTCACTTGCTTTCTGATATGGGACAAAAAGTGTTGAATTGTAATTCATTATCTGGGTGGAAATCACACGTAATTCCCAACCTTGTCTTTCGAATGCAACTGTTATTAATATGCTGGTAATACATGAGGGATTGTGAATCATTTAAGTATGTGTGAGTAGCAATTTTAATTATTTTTTTAAAAAATTTACCAAATGAGTACATTTATAAGGAGGAAGAAAGTGAGAATAAGGAAAGTGTAAATAAGATTGTGAGACCTAAGTCTACATTACATCCCTGGGATTGTTTAAAAATGCTTCAGGTCCCAGTTATGTCTTTGTTGCAGCACAATCTGCCTAACCATGGAAATGTAAACGTGTGAACATCTCCCATCATAGGTGTCAAAGCTGAAAAAAATATTGAGAACCACTAATCCAGGGCAGTAGGATAATGGGAATACAAATATAATTTTTTACATTATAAAAACCTCAAATGCACACCCGTATATATTATAAGACACTTGAAGCATTACTTTTTTTTTTTTTTTTTTTTGAAGCATTACTTTCTGAGCAAGTATCTACCTCGTACTGGTTAAATTCTCTAAGAATGTAACTCAGTAGGCCTTGCTACAGTAGTATTTTTGTAAAGCAGTCATTAAATAGATTGCATTTTAACCTGTGAAATGGTATTAAGTATTCATAGTATTAAGTTTATCTGTGAGTTTGAAAATTATTTAGCAGTTATAGTTTGTAGTATTTCCCTCTAAATACATGTAAGCTTCTTAAAACAACAGTGGACTTTCATACAACATGAGCACTTGGAGAAAATAATATTGTAGGATGACTGGAAATGATACACTTGCCAACAGAAAATAATTTATATACTTATCAACAAATATAGAGAGAATTTTATACTTTTTAACTCAGAATCATGCATTATAAAATGTAGTCAAGCTGAATTCCTTTACAACTAACTGACACACATATTGTTATAAATAAAATTGTAAAAAAAAAAAAAGACAAAATCAAATGAAACAAAATGTAGTCAGGATGCCATGGAGAAAGTAGAGATTGGCTCTGAGCACAAGGGGAGGTCAGCTGGCTGGTCTTGCCTTTCCCTAATCCAGAGGCAAATGGTCATCTGTGGGCTGAGTTCACAGGTAGGCTTTCTTTCATGTTTCTTACAATATTTAAAATTTTTTGAATAGTTATTAATAGTTATTAATATTGAAATGTTGGGAGCTGATATATAAAATTCTGATTTCTTCTTTTGAAAAATCTAATGCTATGATACCAATGGGCTTACATTCTCTGGGGTAGCAATTGGCTGGGCTGCCCAGAGCTGGCCTTTTTTAGAATGGAGCCTATGTCCTCTTTGTCCTCCTTTGTTCTCCCAGGACTATGTTCTTTTTATACTAACAGCATCTCGATCATTAAGGTATCTGCTTGGCTCCTGTAGCATATATTTGAGACTTTTATTCCAAATAATTCGGTACATTGCTGCCATATTAATTTTTAAAAACATTCTTCTCCACACTTTTAAGTACTTCTAGTTGTCTTTCAATAAAGTTTATAGTCTCCTTGGTAGCATTTTGTCCCACTACAAACATGGAGATTCCTTCCCTCCATTGCATAAACCCTTCACCTTGCCATTCCTCAAATGATGATATCCTCACCTGCTTCCATGCCTTTAACTAGAAAACTTTCATGACCTACAACATCTTTGGGGTTGGCTGAACAGTGTCTGTTTTGGGCATGCCATATCCTAATCCCTGGAATCTGTGAATATCTTACCTTACATGGCAAAAGGGGGACTTATAGTTGCGGTTTAGTTAACAATCTTGAGAAAGAGAGATTATTCTGTTTATTATTATCCAGGTGGGCTTGATGTAATCACAAGGATCCTTGTAAGAGATGCAGGAGATCAGATTGGGAGAAGGTTATATGAAGACAGAAGCAGAGATTGGAGTTAAATGGTTGTGGGTTAAGGACTGCCAAGGTAACCTTTAGAAGCTGGGATACGCAAAGATTGGATTATCCCCTAGCACCTTGAGAAGGTGCCAGCCCTGCTGACACTTTTGTTTTTGCTACCTAAGACTTAGGTTAGACTTCTCACCTCCAGAACTGTAGGAGAGTAAATTTGTGTTGTATAAGCAACTACGTTTGTGATAACTTGCTACAGTGGCAACAAGAAAATTATTATAATCTTCTTTATCTTTGCTTATAAATGCTACCTTCTTGAAACACTTCTGGTCATCAAAACAATGTACGATCTCTCACTGATTTCATATCTTAGTTCTTGTACTAGAATGCAAAGTTAATGAGAACTGGTCCTTCGTGATTCAATGTTATATTTTTCCCAGGAATTATTAAGTGCTTGAAAACAGTTAATAGTTCAGAAATATTTTTTGAGTGCCAGGAAGAAGGGATAAAAGGGAAGACTAAGGATATTGGTGGCTAACATGGCTATGAGGAGCAATTGTAGGGAATGACAATAGTTTATATGCTTTGATATCTCAAAATGCTAGTGTATCTTGATTACTTGCATTAGCCTGATAAACCTACGGGAGAGGAGAAGAGAGAAGAGAGAAGAGTAGAACTTGGTCAAAATGAGAAGAATGGATTTCCTCTGTTTTCCTTTCTGTTTGGATATGGTATGGATCATGAAAAGCCCACATTGCCTATTGGAGTACCAGAAGAGTCAATTTTCTCCAATGAATTTTAAGTTTATTTTATTTATTTATTTATTCATTCATTCATCATTCATTCAAATAATTTCTACACCTAATGTGGAGCTTGAATTTATGACCCGAGATCAAGAATTGCAGACTCTTCCAGCTGAACCAACAGGCTGCCCCTGCTCAAGTAATTTTATTTTAAATTCTACCTCTTGAGGGCTCCTCCTAGATAGATTGGATCATGCTATTCCAAAGGTATTTTTTCTTGTGGGATTTTTGGTCTAAGATACTACTCCACTCTAGAAATTATAGATTCCCTTAGCAGATGAGATCAAGATAATTTTTCTTTGTTTTTCTGACACACATTAGAGTAGATTACAGCTGTCTAAATGGACAATGTGTTATTTCAGTGCAACTTAGAAATTGGCATCCAGGCAAAAAGTCTCCAGGGAAGGTTACACATTTGCATAATGTCACCGAAGGTTTGTGTTCCTGTATTAACTGACAGAGATGGGCAATGACAGGATGCCAGACAGCTGCATTGATGACAGAGCCTCTGAAAATAGAGAGTGCATGTTCTTTCAAGATGACATCAGCTTTCAATTATAGGAAGGTAGGAGGACACTCAAAGGAAGGAGACATGGAAAGACAGGAAAAGAGCTGCCGAAGAGGTGACAGGTTAGGAGCACAGTATTTGATCACCGAAAGAAGGAGGGAAGCAAATATTTTGATTATGTTGGACTTTTGATAACAGAATGTGAAATGTGGAACAAATGGTTTAAATATTTTGAAATGTTACTATATCTGCATTACTTGCATTGGCGAGATGAACGAGGAGAATGCAGAGAAGAGTGGAACTTAGTTAAAATGGGAAGAGTAGATTTCTAAAGGTTTAATGAAAGAGAACCACTAGATTAGAGTTAGGCTAAAAGTATTACTGCTATTTTTCCATTCCATGTTGTTGATCACAACATAAAATCTTGTCTTTTCTATGTGTAACCAGAGTGAAATGTGCCCTAGTTCTCTGGCCCTGTGTAGTGCACAAGGACAATTTCTGTTTTTGCTTTTTACCCATCCCAATGAAGACCTCAGAACTTGGTCCAATTCTTCAGAAGAATCCATTTGTGTATGAACATCTTAGAGTATGACATAGACATTACTTGACATTTCATAGAGGAGATGATTTGTATATATATATGTGGGGGGGTGGGTAGTGGTGAAGAGTGATTCTGTCACATGAGTCACCAGCTCTGTCTCAGTAACTACTACTAAATTTATATTCTCAAACCCACTGAAACACAGGGCTTTCTGATTAATGGGACCTACCAATTTTAGAAGGCAGGTAGCAATTATCTTTTGTTACTGATGCATGCCTTTGTGGTTGCAGCCTGTACCTAAGTGGCTCATTGATGAGTTAGGTTCCCAGAGGCAAACCATTAGATAAAAATTTTAGTGTAAGTAATTTATTTAAGGTGTTCCCAGGGGAAACTAGGAAAGGAGTGAGAAATATAAAACACAAAAGGGAAGAAGCCAAGCAAAGATGGAACCACAGGTGAAGTCTTGGACTTGGCCTGGTCTTATGGAGTATAAATTGCACCTCATAGTTTGTGCCTTGAGGTAAGAAGGCTGGGCTTCCATGTTCTGGTACCATCAATCATTGACCGCCAACCTGAAGGGTAATAAACTCTCATGTACTTGAGATTCTGTGTATGTGCAGGCTAAGGACTTCCACTGCCTGAGGCCCATCCAGCAAAAAGAAGATACCACTGTGGGCCACAAGAGGCAAGTACACATGGAAGCTGCACAGAATGGCACGAAGAAATAGGAAGAAGGATCCAAGAAGATTTAGGCTGAGCACCACCAGTGTCTGCTATCCCTATCAAAGTATTCTTTCCAAAGTGAATATTCTCTTCAAGAGGATCTCTTGGAGACAACATTTCTCTTTCCTATTTTATTTTTATTACCCCTTCACCAAAATGATTTCCCTGCTCTTGAATATTATAGTAGGAATTAATCAAGGTAAATTGTCCTTTCAAAATGTCAGAGAGCGGGATAGGCTGTATGAGTCAACTCTCTACAAGCTCTTCATCCTCTTGACATCATTTGAGTAACCATCTGGGAACTGACTTCTCAGATTCTGGTTTGGTGCTTCCAAGTAACTTAGTCATGGTATTTCTGGTGTTTTTCTGGATAATCCCAAACTTCACTGTTTTGGGAATGACATCTTGACAAAAGCTTTTCTTTCTATGGTGTCTTTAGGTTTTAGCCCTGTTCTGAATGACTGAGATTCATCCTTTCTTCTTACTGATTGTTATGTTGGTAATAATAAAAGTGGCACTTACTATTTATTGAGTGCTTCTCAGGCGGTTTAGATATAAACTCTCACTGAATTCTCACACTGGCCCTGACAATGGATATTGTTATCTTCCTTTCATGGATGAGGAAACTGAGGTTAAGCAGAGAAAAAAAAAACAAACCAAAAAAACAATTTTATCCAGGACCTTTCTACTCCTTCCACACAGTGCAGTGGTCTGGGCATCTCTACCTCACCTCTTCTTACATCCCTGCTCTCTCCTAGGCAACTGGCTTTTGAAGTTTACATAATCCAGACATCAGAGGCAAATACATGTTTGTTTTCTTCAAGGTCAGTAGTAGGTTGTCTTGTTTAGTGGGGCCTATTGACAAATGACAGTCCATTGTTTGACCTCTATATGAGGACTGTCAAATAATAGCGAAAAATATAGTTAGCTATTCTTTTTGCAACCTAATGTTTCTTTTTTTGAATTGATGGCTTCTGTCCTCATTAGAGGCTCTTAGCATATCAAAAAGGTGTTTTAAAAATCACTCTGAGAATCCAAAGAGCAAACACAAGCACATTTTGATGTATTCATAATGAGGCTAGCTACTTCAGTTAATAAATAGGCTATAGTACTAAGAACAGAAGTGCCCCACAAATGATCCACACAGATGAGTCTAGTGATGTGTAAGGTCCCTGGGGCTTGACATTTCTAGGATGCCATGACTCTTATGACACTATTGAGAGTTTAGAGCCCAGAAGAGATCATCTGCATGGTGATCAGTCTGGGCTGACTTTTATTTTCTTTTTAAAGTCTAAACAAGCTTTAGGTTATTTTAATTTTCTTTTCAAATTCTACAGTGGATTTGACTCCTCTGTCTCTCAAAGTAACAACTTTATTTACCACCAACTCATGATGAACTGGTTATCAGCTGTGTAACAAACTGTGCCAAACGTATGAAATCTTAAAGAAGTTATTTTATTATAATACAATTTTGTGCATCAGGAATTTGGGCAGAGATCTCCTAGGTGATTCTTTTACATTATGTGCCATCATTTACTCGGTGGACTTCAGTTTACATTTAAGCTTTTGAAGTAACTCAGTAGATGAGTTAGAGTGAAGAATGAATATAGATGAAGTAAGAATAACAAATTATGAAATCAGATTGAGGGAATCTGTAGACATCAGAAAAGGATAATAAATGGGAAGAATGAAAAAGAAATTAAGAAATATGAAGGCTAGATGTAGAAATGTCAAAAACTCTTTTTAAAAAAAGATTTATTTATTTTAGAGAAAGCAAGAACATGAGTGGAGTGAGAGGCTGAGGGAGAGAGAATCTTAAGCAGACTCCCCACCAAGTGTGGAGCCCAACATGGAGTCGGAGCTGATATCATGATCCTGAGATCATGACCAGAGCTGAAAACAGAGTTGGACATTCAACTGACTGAGCCACCCATGCACTTTTGTCAATGACTCTTTGGTATTAATACCAGAAAGAGAAAAAAGGGGTTCATGGAATGGAGAAATTACCTAAATCAATAATGGTAGATACAAGTTTCACATATAGAAGTCAATAGCATTCTCCAGCAAAAATATAATAAAAACTAATTAGAACATATAAGAAAATATTATAGCAACAGAAATTATAAAATGTCCAATAATCCTAATAGAATGTACAAGATCTTCAAGTAGAACATTTTTTAAAGTTATAGGTTAGTAAAAGAAAACCTAATAAATTAGGTTAAGAGGTATAGTATATTCAAGGATGAGATCATATAACACAGTAAGATGTATTTCTCCCCCCAAATTAATCTTAAACTCAATGCAATTCCAGTTAGAATTCCTAAAGGATTCTTTGATGAAATTTGAAAATATGGTTTTCCAAAATTTGGGTGAAAAAAGTAAAAGTCCATGAATAAACATAAACTCTTATCAAACACTGGGATATATTACAGAGATTGAAAAACAAGATGGTACTGGCACAGAAAAAGAGAATTGACTAATGAAAGAATATAAAGAGCCCAGAAATAAACCCACACATATATGGGAATTTGGGATATGATAGTTATAGCAATGTAAATCAATAGGTATATGATAGATTATTAATAGATGTTCTTGGATAAACTTTATGGAGAGAAAAAAATAAAATTGGATCATTAATACCATAGGATCTCATATGAGTTAAAGATTTAGACTTATAAGGCCAAAATTATAAAGATAAATATAATACAATATATGAGAATATCTTTATGACCCCGGGTTGTGAAAGGGTTTAAAAAAATCAAATTTCCCAAAGCACAAACCATCAGATAACACTTCATGTGCTTGAATTTTACCACAAATTAACTTTTTTATTAAACAAAATTTACCATAAACAAGTTAAAATATGATGCTAGATTGATACAAGATATTTGCAGTTTCTAAAATACAAGAAGAGGGCAGCCCCGGTGGCTCAGTGGTTTAGCGCCACCTTCAGCCCAGGGCATGATCCTGGAGAACCGGGGTGGAGTACCAGGTCGGGCTCCTTGCATGGAGCCTGCTTCTCCCTCTGCCTGTGTCTCTGCTGCTCTCTCTCTCTGTGTCTCTCATTAATAAATAAATAAAATCTTAAAAAAAGAAAAGAAAATATAAGAAGAGATTAATACCTAGAACATAGAGGACACATCTATAAATTCACAAGGAAAAAAAGAAAACCCAATAGAAAATTGGGCAAAGGTAAAGAACAGGTAATTCAGAGAATGGGAAATTAAATGGCTAAGAAATATATAGAGAGATGTTCAATTTTTTAATAATTAGAGAAATGAAAATTAAATTTATGAACAACACTAATTTTGCCAAACATTAAAAGTGAGAAAGTCATGATGAGGATAGGGAGCTCATGGTGGCAGGAATTCTTATATATAGTTGTCTGAGGAATATCCATCTTGATGGTTCATCATGACGTTAAATATGGATGTACCCTTAGAGCTCACAAATTCCTGTGTATATATCTTAGAGAAACTCTGGCACAAACCCCTAAAGAGACTTTGAAGAAGAGTTTGTGGAAGTTCATAGCAGCATTTTTATTGGGCAAAATTTGGTTCTTGATAGATGATGGTCTCTAAGGGAATGGGACCTAAACTATGGTGCAACCACATGGTGCATTACTATATTGCTATCAGAATTAATCAGCTAGATTAAAAAATAACAATGTTATTAGAGAACTCAAGAACAGTATAAGTAAAAAAAAAAAAAAAAAGAAAAGCTAATATTAGTGGGATTTAAATCTAAATCTAATGTCATTTGTGAAATTTTGTAAAACACACAAAAAAACTGGTCTTGAATTTGTTTTTCATGACAGTTATAGGCAGAAGAGTCTAATTTTTAAAAATATTTAATTTTTATTGTTTAAAAAAGATTTTATCTATTTAAGAGAGAGAGAGAGAGAGAAGGCAAGGACAGGGAGAGGGACAAGCACTCTGCTGAGTGCAGAGCCTGATGTGGGGCTCAATCCCACCACCTTGAGATCATAACGTGAGTTGAAATTGAGTTGGTCATTTAACTGAGCTACCCAGGCACCCCTAAAGATTTTTTTCCCCCTAAAGATTTTATTTTTAAGTAATCTCCACACTCAACTGGGGCTCAAACTTATAACCGCAAGATGAAGAGTCCATGCTCCACTCACTGAACTGCCTGGTGTCCTCAAAAGAGTCTATTATAGACTGAAGAAAACCCCCCAAAAATGTTGATTTAGTCATGGACAGTAAGGATTGAACAGTTTTGTTTTCTCTGTTGCACACCTTAACTTTTCACTGCCTTTAACATACTGTCAAATGAGAAACTGAAAAGCCACTCAAATGTGAAGTCATACCAAGTGTATATTTTCTCCTAATGACTCTGCTGTCACCTTGCATTTGGAAACCTGCATTGACTGACGTGTGTGTCGAGAACCTCTTCTTATGAAGCCCATTTGTGACTGTTTTGGGAAATGTGAGATGATAGATTACTTTCCAAATAGGAAATTGACCCAGAGAATCAGTCGGTGATATTTGAGATTTTCAAAAACTTAAAAACCATATGCCAAGATTCTGATCATTTTTTTTATGGCAATGTCTGGCTTCAAATTCTAAAGTCTAAGGAAATCATATCAGATACAGGATTATGAGAACTCTAGCCATATTTCCTTACTTCCTGAGATGCAGCTCCTGAAGCATATTCTTTGGGGGATAGTTGAATAAAAAGAGGGAGGCTTGGGGACAGGATACAGAGAGAACAGACACGCATCAACACCTAATGTAGCTCTTACATTTAGAGCCCTTTAAATATCTCCTTTATCTCCCACTCTCACCTCTGTCTTGATGGAGTTCTGAGAAAGCATTGACACCTGCAGTTTTCCTACTGTGCTAATAATGGAGAATTGGCTTTCCTAAGAAGACAAATAATGCAAGTAATAGAATAGAATTATTACTATTATTTTTCCTTTAAAAAGTCCCTAATTTTGGTTTTGGGTATCTGCGTCTTTTGAGTACAAAGTGACACTAAAAACATCTTAAATCTTGACCTGAAAGAGGTCAAATTATCTTAAAAAATCAGCCAATTTGGTTTTTATTTTTGAAAAATTAAAATAGATGTACATCTATATATACGTACACGCACACACACATACATGTATATACACATATATTTGTATATATACACACATAAACATATAAAACAGTTTGAATATGTAATACAAGTGCATCTATACAAACATGCACACACATCTACACTTGCAGATACACATGCGTACATCGTGCATACGTAAGTGTATGTGCACAGATATACAGGCAGGTGCATATAGGTATATATGTACACATATAAATTCATGCATCTATATATACATACACATATATATCCTAACTTACAAACCAAACGAAGCCATTTGGTGTGTTACAAGTTCTCTTTTGGAGGCTTTCTGTAGCATCCGGTAGTTAAAGGAGGCAAAGGGATGCCAGTTCAGTTTGCTTGGACCAGACTCTATTTGTTCCTGTTGTCATGGTGCCCCATTCAGTCAGTGGTTGAGCACATCTCACTTGAATGATAAATTGTAGGGCTACTCTGCATTGGTCTCCACTCCAACAACCTCCGTGCTGGGTAGTAGATCACATTGGAAACCAGTTTTAGACCCCATTCTAGTCACATATAAAAACTTTTATTAGCAAGGCAGGCACAAAAACAGTCAGACAACCTGTTCTGGAAGCTGGAGGGCGAGCCAGCTCTTTGTTCTCACAGGCCCTCTGAGTACTTTACCTACAGGTCTTGCATGGACTAAAGCTTAAATAATTCCGAGAGCTCTTTTTAGGAAAAAAATAACACCGAATTCCAAGTACAAAACTAGGGATAACAGTGGGTATTTAGAGAGAGAGGAGAAATCACACACATACAAATCACACCTTTTTGTGGAGCTCACAGATACCACAAACAACACAAAATTCAGACAAATAATGTCCGATCCTGCCTGACTCTTTGGACATTTCTTCATATATTATGTACATCCATAGGTCATCTAAATACATAAGTTATAGAGTAGTTATTTTATTTTATCACCATAGTTAGCTTTTTGGAGTTACCTCTTTTTGAATTTCTTATTGGCTATTGTAGCTTGATAATGTCATTATTTTATCTTAGCAGTTCTGCCTTAATACTTTGCCTCATATGTAAGAACATTTCACAGTGTATTTCTACTTGTCCCTCCTGTCCCTCTTGCTATCATTGTTATCACATTTCTTCATATATTATAAACCCCACAATATATTATTATTTTGAATAAAGTTTAAAAAGTTAGAAAATACAAGTCATATATTATTTACATACTAGCTATGTCCAGCTCTCTTAATTCTATTACATAGATTTGAGTTACTATGAGGTGTCCTTTTATTTCCATCTGAAGAATTTCTTTTAATAGTGACATTCCTCTCTCTCTTGCTTTTTGGTTGTCTAATAAAAGCCTTTATTTTCCCTTTATCTTTAAACTATAATTTCACTGAATATAGAATTTGAGATTGGTAGGTGTTTCCCCTTCATTTTCTTTTTTTTTTTTCCCCTTCATTTTCAAGGTGCTATCCTGTTGTCTTTTTGGCTTCCGTTATTTCTGATGATCAGTCAGTGTATTTCCCTTTCCCTTTCTTTTAAGTAATGTGTCTTTGACTGCTTTTAAGACTTTTTATCACCAGCTTTCAGCATTTTGATTATGATGTGCCTCTTTTCTTTTTTTTTTAAGACTTTATTTATTTATTCATGAGAGACAGAGAGAGAGAGAGGCAGAGACACAGGCTGAGGGAGAAGCAGGCTCCCTGTGGGGAGCCCAATGTAGGACTCGATCCCAGGACCCCGGGATCACAAGAGTGAGACTGAGCCGAAGGCAGACTCACCCACTAAGCCACCCAGGTGCTTCTGCTTGGAACTTGTTGAACTAATTAGATCTCTGTAAGTTTACATTTTTCAACAAATTTGAAAAATTGTATCCAATAATACTTTTATCCTCTTCAATCTCTTACTGGATTTCAGTCCTTTAATTTCACATATATTAGAACTCTTGGAACCGTAAATAACTTGGTTTCATAAATAACTGTTGGCTAATTTTATTCATTTTTTTTCTTTTTTTGTGATTCAGTTTGGGTGGTTTCTTTTGCTGTATCTTCAAGTCAGTGTAGTGTTTAATTTGATATTAAGTAAATACTGTATGTTTTAATTTCAGGTACTCTACTTTTTACTTTTAGAAGTCCCTCTTTATTATAGGTTCCATTTCTTCATTTTGTTTACATTTTTCTTTAAATATTAGGATATATTTATAATAAATATTTTAAAGTTTTTGTATACTAATTTTCTTGTCTCTGACATTTTGTGACTTTTTCATTTGATTGATTTTTTTTTGCTCATTATGGATTACATTTTTCTGCTTTTTTTACATGTCTAGTAATTATAAATGGGATGCCAGATAATGTAATGTTACATTATTGAGAATCAAGATTTTGTTGTCTTTTTTAGAAAGAATGTTAAATTTTGTTTGTCAGGCAGATGAGATAGTGTGATACTTTTGAGGCTTATTCTTAATCTTTGTTGAAGTGAGTTTTGTGTAGTCCTTACCTTAAGACTAGCTTAACATTATTATTATTATTAATTTTATTCAAATTCAAGTTAGCATATTGTGTGTATTATTAGTTTCAGGGGTAGAATTTAGTGATTCATCAGTTGCATTTAACAGCCAGTGCTAATTAGGTCAAATGCCCTCCAGTAATGCCCATCACCCAATTATTCCACTCTTCCCCCCAACTTCCCCTCCAGCAACTCTGAGTTTGTTGCCTATAGTTAAGAGTTTCTTATAGTTTGCCTCCTTCTCTGTTTTTATCTTTTTATTTTGTTTTTCCTTCCCTTCCCCTATGTCCATCAGTTTTGCTTGGTAAATTCCACATGAGTGAAATCATATGTTATTTGTGTTTCTCTGACTGACTTATTTTGCTCAGCATAATAGCCTCTAGTTCCATCCATGTCATTGCAAATGGCAACTTCTTTATTGATTCATCTGTCGATGGACATCTGAGCTCTTTCCATATTTTGGCTATTGTGTACCTTGCTGGATAGACATTGGGGTGTGTGTGCCCCTTTGAATCACTATTTTTGTGTCCTTTGGATAAATACCTAGTAAGTGCAATTGTTGAGTTGAAGAGTAGTTCTATTTTTAACTTTTTGAGGAACCTCCATATTATTCTCCAGAGTGGACACACCAGCTTGCATTCCCACCAACAGTATAGGAGGAGTATAGGAGTATCTGCATCCTTGCCAGTGTCTGTTATCTCTTGAGTTCTGCTCTAGGATTCTGATGGATTCCTGTATCATATTTAGGTCTTTCATTCATTTTGAATTGATTTTTGTGTGTGGTGTAAAAATGTGGCCTAGTTTCATTCTTCTGCATGTTGCTGTCCAGTTTTCCCAACACCATTTGTTGAAGACACTCTTCTTTTCAATTGGATATTCTTTCTTGCTTTGTCAAAGATGAATTTACCATATAGTTGAGGGGCTATTTCTGGGTTCTCGATTCTGTTTCATGGATCTATGTGTCTGTTTTTATGCCGCTACTATGCTGTCTTGATGCTTACAGCTTTGTAATACAGTTTGAAGTCCAGAATTGTGATGCCTCAAGCTTTGGTAGTTTTTTTTTTTTTTTTTCAACATTCCTTTGGCTATTTGGAGTTTTTTCTGGTTCTGTATACATTTCAGGATTATTTGTTCCAGCTCTCTGAAAAATGCTGGTATTATTTTGATAGAGATTGCACTGAATGTGTAGATTGCTTTGGGTAGTATAGACATTTTGACAGTATTTGTTCTTCTGAGCCATGAACATGGAATGTTTTTCCATTTCTTTGTGTCTTCCTCAATTTCTTTTATAAGTGCTCTAGAGTTTTCAGGGTACAGATCTTTTACCACTTTGGTTAGGTTTATTCCTAGGTATCTTAAATTTTTTTGAATTTTTTATTTATTTATGATAGTCACAGAGAGAGAGAGAGAGAGGCAGAGACACAGGCAGAGGGAGAGAAGCAGGCTCCGTGCACCGGGAGCCCAACGTGGGATTCGATCCTGGATCTCCAGGATCGCACCCCGGGCCAAAGGCAGGCGCCAAACCGCTGTGCCACCCAGGGATCTCTATTCCTAGGTATCTTATAGTTTTTGGAGAAACTTATCATGCTAGTGGATATCAATAGAAAGCTGGGGTAGCCATACTTATATCAGACAAACTAGATTTTAAACCAGAGACTGTAATAAGAGATGAAGAAGGACACTATATCATAATAAAAGAGTCTATCCAACAAGAAGATCTAACAATTGTAAATATTTATACCCCTAACTTGGGAACAGCCAAAGATATAAATCAATTAATAACAAACTTAAAGAAACTCATTGATAATAATATCAATATTAATTAATATTATCAATTATCATTGATAATAATATCTCTCTCATTGAGAGAGTCCCAATTTTTTAAGTGGGACTTTAAAACCCCACTCACAGCAATGGACAGATCATCTAAGCAGAAGATCAACAAGGAAACAAGGGCTTTAAATAACACACTGGACTAGGTGGACTTAATAGATATATTCAGAGTATTTCATCCTAAAGCAGAAGAATATATGTTCTTTTTCAAGTGCACATGGAACATTCTCCAGAATAGATCACATACTGGGTCACAAATGTGGCCTCAAGTGGTAAAAAAGATTGAGTTCATACCATGCATATTTTCAGCCTATGAAACTTGAAGCCAATCTCAAGAAAAATCTGGAAGGACCACAAATACATGGAAGTTAAAGAACATTCGACTAAAGAATTAATGGGCCAACCAGGAAATTAAAGAGGGATTAAAAAATACATGGAAGTAAATGAAGATGATGACATGACAGTCCAAAAACCATCCAGGGTGGTCTTAAGAGGGAAGCATGTAGCAATATAGGCCTTTCTCAAGAAGCAAGAAAATTCTCAAACACACAACCTAACCTTTCACCCGAAGACGCTAGAAAAAGAACAGCAAATGAAGCTGAAAGCCAGTAGGAAAAGGGAAATAATAAAGATTAGAGTAGAAATCAATGATATAGAAATAAAAAAGACAGTAGAACAGATCAATGAGACTAGGAGATTGTTCTTTGAAAAATTAACAAGATTGATAAACACTTACGCAGACTTATCAAAAAGAAAAGAGAAAGGACCCAAATAAATAAAATCATACCTGAAAGGGAGAGATCACAACCAGCACCAGAGAAATACAAACAATGATAAGAGAATACTATGAGCAATTATATGCCAACATATTGGGCAATATGGAAAAAAAATGGATGAGTTCCTAGAAATATAAACTACCAAAACTGAAATAGAAAGAAATAGAAAATCTGAACCACTTCGTACCTAGGAAAGAAATTGAATCAGAAATCAAAAATCTCTCAACAATAAGAGTCTGGAGTGAGATGGCTTCCCAGGGGAATTCAACCAAACATTTAAAGAAGAATTAATATCTATTCTTTCTGAAACTGTTTCAAAAAAATAGAAATGGAAGTAAAACTTCCAAACTCACTTTATGAGGCCAGCATTACCTTCATCCCCAAACCAAAAACCCCACTAAAAAGGAAAATTACAGACCAATATCCCTGATGACTATGGATACAAAAATTTTCAAAAGATACTAGGTGATCAGATCAATAGTACATTAAAAGGATTATTCACCATGACTAAGTGGGATTTATTCCTGGGCTGCAAGATTGGTTCAACATCTGCAAATTAATCAGTGTGATACATCACATTAATAATAATAAAAAAAGAATAAGAACCATATGATCCTTTCAACAGATGCAGATGAAACATTTGACAAAATATAGTGTTCCTTCTTGATAAAAGCCCTCCACATAGTAGGGATAGAAGGAACATACCTCAGCATCATAAAGGCCATATATGACCCACAGCTAATAGCATCCTCAATAGGAAAAAACTGAGAGCTTTTCCTCCAACGTCAGGAACATGACAGGGATGTCCACTCCCACCGCTATTGTTCAACATAGTACTAAGTATTTGACTTCACCTCAGGCCCTGATCTTAGGGTCCTGGGATCAAGCCCTACATCGGGCACTCAGTGGAGGTCTGCTTGTCCGTCTGCCCTGCCGCCCCCACTGCCCATCAGCTGCTGGTGTACATGAGCTCTCTCTCTCCCACTTTCTCAAATAAATAAATAACGATTTCAAGTTGGTATCTTGAAATCAGTTGTTGTGGAAGTATTTATACCCACAGAAATTGCCAAACACCAAACATTTCTTAGCCCACGACTGGTTTGGGGGAACAGCAAGGGATGGTGAGGCAGCAGATTAGCAACAGCATGAAGCCATCATCACCCTTAGGCAGAGGAAGGTAATGTTAGCAGAACAGGGGCAGAGGCTTGGCGAAAAGAGCCATCCATGGGGAACGATCTTTATGGAAGAGTTCAGTCACTTCCAGAACATGCAGTTCAGAGGGGAAAGGAGTGGAAAATAAGACCATGATTTCTTTCCACACACTCAAACCCAGTGGCTAAGCACCATCAGTGGTTAAGGGTCAGCCTCCGTGGATAGAGAACATCAGGTTAAGAACAGAGCATAATCTGTGAGAAAGGCAAACAGAGACTAGCCAGTTCGTTATTTAAATATCTGTCAAGACGGAATAAATTACATATTTTGGAACATGTGTTAAAACGAAAGACTACGAAGACCTGAAAAAGAAGGCGGCAGGCCTCTCTGTAGCAATTCCAATAATACATTGTTAAACATGGTGAAAAGTAAGGTATAGAAATGTATGCATATACTGGAAATTTAGTTCAACATAGTTCCTGCAAATTTCATTCCTCCATAGCTGTGATCAGCAAGACCAGTGGTTTGTTTGGGGTCCCCATTTCTGTACTACTTTCTGGAAGGTGTCTCTAGGCAGAAAATCAGGGCAACAAGTAGGAATCATTTTGTTTCCCTGGACTCCCTGTTTTTCCTGGGCTCTCTGTTTTTCAGTGTCTGCTGACAATTACTTAATTGTCTGTGTTGTGGGGAAAGTCAGACTATTTAACCTATCATACCTAGAAAAAAGAAGTCAAAACCACTAATCTTATTAATGAAAACAATCTTTAAAAAATGTATTAGATCACTAGAAGAATACAGATATTTGTTTTTGTTCATTGATATAGAGAAAGTGCTGCAAATACTTGTATTCAAAGAACTGCTCAGTAAATATTTGTTAAATTCATGAATAAATCAATATAATCTATTTTTAAACTAATATGACCTTTGTTATTGATCAAAAAAGGCTAATGATGTGACTGTATTAGCCTATTTATGGACTATGAGCTTTTGATTAGCACTGTTTTTTTTAAATATATTTTTTTGATTAGCACTTTTAAAAACTATTATTAATAATTATTTAAATGCTAAGGAACTTCAAATATTAACTAACCCCTCCCCATCCCAGGTACAGGAATACGTTAAAATAGTGAGTGTGCACATATATGTCACATTATGTATGTTAGTCTTTTAAGGAAAAGCACAGTGGTGCCTGGGAGGCTCAGTTGGTTAAGCCTCTGCCTTTGGCTCAGGTCATGATCTCTGGGTCCTGAGATGGGGGGCCCTACATTGGGCTCCTTGCTCAGCAAAGAGTCTGCTTCTCCCTCTCCTTCTGACCCTTCTCCCCACTTGTGCTCTCTCTCTCTGTCATAAATAAATAAATAAATAAATAATATCTTTAAAAATAATAAAGTACACATAACATACAGCACAGAACAAAAATGTAAAAAATTTCTTTCTGCCCCTAATTCCTATTCTTTCAATCCTCTTCTCCATAATAATAATTATTTTTTCTTATTTGCCTATGCATATATGAGTTAAATATACATGTCTAATCCTCCTTTAGTCCCACAAATGATTGGATATTATATATACTAAACCACACCTTTTACTTTCATGTAACTATAAAGAGAATTTAAAGAGAATTAAAATTAATTAATTAAAGAGAATTTCATAAATTATCACATTGTTTTAACAGCTGCTTAGTATTTTACTGAAAAGACATAGCATCATTTATTTAAAATATTTCCTATTGATATATATTTAGTTTTTTCCTGGTTATTTACAGTTATAAACAGTGCTATAATCAAGAGCCTTGGATATATGTCATTGTGCTTTCATGTGCCACGGTTCCATCATATAATTGCACAAAGCAGCAATAAAAATGTACCCCAAACCCAGGTAATGAACAAGTAAGCCTTCAATGCAATTGTCCTTTATTGCTATATAATAATTGCATCTCCTAGGTCCAAAGTATTATAATAAAAAAACTTCATACACACAAATTACCCCCAAACATTAACACTGCTTTGTAATACACCCTTACCTCTTCTCAGTGGGCTCTGTATAATAATGTATGGCATTATTATGGTAAAAGTACTTTTTACTAAGAAAATAAATTGGATTCTTGAACTTCTTTGGTCTCTCAATTAGAAAAAAAAAGAAAGCTTCAACCTTTGAGCCTGTGTGTGTGTGTGTGTGTGTGTGTGTGTGCACGCGCATGCATGCAGGCAAACAAATAAATAAAATTCCTCATATAAATGAAGATCCAGAATCTTGTTTTCATTATCCTCATTTTTTGTCTACTGTGTAATTCATTGAATTAGGTATTTGCATTCAGAAGAGAATTGCATTTGTCTTGCTTTACTTTCTCATTAAGTTGTCTTAGAATGCTACCTCTGACAGAGGAAACTCCTGTTCATAATTCTAAAACATATGATAGCCACATGCTGATAGAATTATGGCTACAGGTTTTCCCTAAGAAGAGGAGGCACAAATATTCTTTATATGTTAAAACAAAAATCTGACTCTCCCAAAGAATAATTGTAGGTCATGAAGTCCTTCAAATACTTTTCTTGCTCACCAATTAACATCTTTGTGTATTGAAGGAATTCCCAGTGGAAGCTTAAGACATTATTAAAACAAAGCAGAAGTTTGGATTTTGTAATGTAAAGATACTAGATAGACACATGAGAGCCTGGATGTGGAATAATTCTTAACGACTCACAATTAAAGGTCATTTACTATGACATTGAAAATGTAATTTTCTTAAGGCTTTGATCCTTAATTGTTTTTTTCCTTATCAACACCTGGAGGGTTCCCCAGATTTAATATACTTCAGCATTTCTTTGTAACAACTACCCAGAATGTTGAAAGCAGGTGATTGTAGAAATGTTTTGTGAAGAGAGAGAAGACCCATAGGGCCAGTTCTCTGGGAGACAGTCTGCTGGATTTTGGGTCCAGGTCACAGCACATCTTACCTATGGGGAGAAATATAGGATGGCTACAAAATGAGGGATGAGAGAGACCCAGATTTTTCTGGAACGCCAATGGAGCCACGTGGCTGTAGGAAAAATAAGGTGACATTCCAGGACCTGCTTCTGTTGACATTCCACGTGTAACCTTCACTGACTGGGGTCCGTGGTAGACTATGATTTGACCAGTGCTGTGATGTCCAAATAATTGGAACGTGCTGAACAAAACCTCTCGCCTGACATCCAGCTCTGCAGTAATGACAACTATAAAGAGAAATCTGACAGCAAACCATTGTTATTATTTAGTATTTATGGAATATTAACAGCATGCTGGGTGCTATGAAAAATGAGGAATACAATACTAAGATAGCTTGATGAGTTTATGTTGTCAAGTAAGTAGTGGCAGCTAGAGCATGGAGGCTAGCCTTTGAAAGGGGTGGGCCCCATGCATTGAACTCAGTGGTTTGTTTTTCTTTCTCTTCTCACTCTTTCAGTGTTCTTGGACGTCTCACATCCTACAGCTCAGTGGTTCTTAAACGTGGCTACATATTGGGATCATCCAGGGAGCTTTTAAAAATAACATGGCTGACTGCTTCTCATCCTCAAAGATACTGAAGTAATAGATCTAGAGTGTGTTCTGCGCATCAGTGTTTTTTTAAAGCCCTCTGTGTAATTCCTCTATGCAGCTAAGGTTGTGAATCGCTTTTGTGGTTTTGTTATTATAATTGTTTATTTTTTAATCAACAGCCCTTGGTAGCACTCCAGTTGAAACAACCTTGGTCCCTATTTTATTTTTTTCCCCCTCTTTGTACTTTTTGAAAAAAAAAAAAAAAAAAAAGAAACAAACACTATTAATCAACCCCTCTTCTACCATAATATTAATGGAAGAGGGCTTTTGCTTTTCTGCCATGTGATGTTTTAATTAGTGTTTTCTGGAGACAATGCCTTTTTTCCTCTCCAAAGCTGTGTGTTTAATAGTGCGGATTTTAAGTGAATTGTTTGGCTGCAAAGTCTCTACTTAATTTGTGAATCACATTCTAGCCCTTACTCTGTTTGCTGGAACAGGCAGGTAAGAAAGACCTCTGTTAAGATCTCCGTGTTGTGCTTCCCAAGCAGCTTCAGGTAATTGTTTTGGATTAGAGAGATGTCCTTCTTTTTTCCAGCTCCTTTACATAGACCCAGAGAGACCAGATCAGATTACATCTGCTCCCTTGACCACTCTACATCCTTTTCCTTTCTTTCCATTGTCCAAAGAACATATTGGATCATTTGTAGGCTCTAGGATGGCATTCTAAAGGTACTGCTATGTTAGGGTGTGGGCATCCTAAGACATACATACTGAATGTCAGCTTATGTCTAACTCTCATCTTGGAGGAGAAGGTTGGTATAGTAGTTACCTATTACTGTATAAAAGATTATTCCACAACTTATCAGCTTGAAACAACAAACATTTATTGTTATCTCACTCAGTTTCTGAGGGTCAGGAATTCAGGAAATCGTTTAGCTGAGTGGTTCAGGCTCAGGATCTCTCATGAGGTTGTAGTTATCATGTGAAGGCTTGACTGGGGCAGGTGGATCCTCACTCACACGGCTGTAGTCAGGCCTCAGTTTCTTGCTGGCTCTTGGGCATCAGCCTCAGTTTCTTACCACATGGGGCACTCTGTAATGCTGGACATGATGTGGCAGCTGGCTTACTCCAGGGTGCATATCAAAGACAGAGAGTGAGAGAGAGAGAGGCCATGATATAAGCCAGAATGACTTTTATAATTAATCTTGAAAATGACATTCCATAATTTCTGTATTTGATTGGTTACACGGACCAACACCTGTACAATGTAGGAACAGACTTTTTCTTATTGTTGTTCTATTACTTAACTTTTTAACTTTTTTAAAGAACAGCTTTATTGAGGCATAATAGATAAGTAGTGTTTAAGTGTACAAACTCATTATTGCTAACATGAGTTTATGCACATGAAATGATCACTAAAATCAAGATAGTGGGCAGCCCGGGTGGCTCGGCGGTTTAGCATCACCTTCAGTCCAGGACCTGATCCTGCAGACTTGGGATGGGGTCCCACATCAGGCTCCCTGCATGGAGCCTGCTTCTCCTTTTGCCTGTGTCTCTGCCTCTCTCTCTCTCTGTCTCTCATGAATAAATAAATAAAATCTTAAAAAAAAAATCAAGATAGTGAATGTATCCATCACCCCTGGTAGTCTTTTGTAATCTCTTCCTCCGATTCTTGCTTGCCCCCACTTCCCCCCCTTCCCTAAACAACTACTAATTTCCTTTCTGTCACTATAGACTAGTTTGCATTTTCTGTAGCAGATGACCTCGACCTCAGCCTCAGTGCTATGGATATTTGGGACCAGATAATTCTTTGTTGTAGAAGACTGTCATGGGCATTGCAGGGAGTTTATCAGCATCCCTTGTCTCCATCCACCAACTGTGTGTAGCACCCTTACCCCCATGACAACAAACAGACATATCACCAGACACTGCCAAATGTCCCTTAGGGGGCAAAACTCACTGTGACTGAGACCCATTGTTCTAGAATTTTATATAAATGGTATCATATGGTATATACTCTTTTCTGTCTTCATTTCCTCAGTATAGTTAGAGATTCATCCCAGGGGAATCCCTTTCATCAGGCTACCTGACCAGAATGACCAGTCTCTGAGAATGAATTTTTTGCTGTCAAAGTAGGTAGCATGCAGAGCATTGGGCAATGTAGGAGTCAAAAGTCTTAGAGTCTGATTCTAGCATTTCCACATACTAGCTGTTCCATGTTGATGATGTAAAACTATTTATTTTGCTTACTTTGCAAGATTACTGTGAGGATCAAGGCTGAGCTATATAACACTGAAGTACTAGTGTTTGCTTCCATTTTGGAGAGTCTATGAATTTGATTATTTTTATCAAATAATCTAAACTGTCGTCCAATTTGAAATTTTTATGGAGTGCTTGTATCAATAGAGTTCCTATGTACTGTGACACAAAAATTAGTTTGTTCCCAAAGAATATACAAGACATTGTGGTTAAATAAAACAACAGAAATATAGAAATATGGATGAAGTGCCAATCTGGCAGAGAGAGGAAAGAGTGATGGATACATTCAGGGAAGCACTAATACAAGGATTTCTTGGAGTAGGTAAAATATGGGCTGGATTGTGAAGGATGAATGGGATTTTACTGGGTGGACATTGCAGAAGGGAATCCCATTAGAATGATAAACATGCAAGCAAGGAGGCATAAAATAGTTTGGTATATTTGGAGAACCGTGAGCAGCTTAGTATTGCCGTAGTATGAAACAAGAGATGGCATCTGCATGGTGGGATATGAGCAAAAAGCAAGAATCAACTAACTACAGAAGGAAATATTTTATCATACTAATGAGTTTGGACTTTATTTTACAAATGACAGGAAGCTAGTGAAGGGTTTTAAGCAAGAACTGCAAACTGGTTAGTGTTTTAGAAAGATTGCTTCGGTGCTGTGTGAAGAATTGATTTAAATGTCTGTTTTCATGTCTGAAGTCTGGGGCTTTTAATTTCATCAATATTTTATTGTTTCATTGTTATAAATTAACATGATTCGTGCAATTATGTTTCATTACTAAATGGCAAAAAAAATGACTTCTTAGAGAAGCAATTCCTTAACAATTTTAATTTAAAGAGCCAGTTTAAATATATAGAAAAAGTTTTTTAATAGGACCTTAGTTCAGTCATGACAGTTTGAAACGACTCTCTGACCACATTAAAACATTATAAGTCCCCTGTGGCTGGAAAGTGGGGGGAGCTTGAGACCATGAACGAAACAGCTCCAAATGTAGTGCACATTGACATCTTCTCCTCTAGGGAGAGGTAAAGGAACAAGCTGCCCTTTAGAAATGAGACTCACAGCCTATTCCATATTGAAGAGAGAAATAGGATTTACAAGCTACAAACTCTTGTCTTATTTTCAAAAGGATAAAATTCTCAACTAACAGGGATCTTTAATATTTTATCCTCCTAGACAGATATTGAGACCTCTTTAAGAATCTGCAATGTCCTTTTGTACGTATCCTGGCCTTTCTTTTCCTATTGAATGTCGTGAGATCTCATTTTTCTTAACTGAATGTCATGTCACCCCCCGCCTCCTATACTGATCACAAAGCAAATCTGTGCTCAGTATCAACCAAAGCCTGTCATGTAGAAGTGTTAGGGAACTGGAGCACCATCCCTTCTTTCATTGCTTCTTACTTCCTCCATGGCAATTCATATAAATAGCAAAGTCTTGTTTTTATGTTCTGAGCCTGGATTGACTTTTCTACAATAGTACTGATTAAGCATATGGTGTATGGGGCCCTTCATTCTCCTGGAATGGAAAACTGAGACCAGAGAAAGGGAATTAGGATGAGAGAGAGAAAAAATGAGAGGAAAAAAAAAAAATCTGGGTATGTAGGAATGAAACTTAGCCAGACCTGAATTATTGGCTGGCTGAGGGATATTCCTGGAAGCTTGACTTTTCTTTAATAAGTTTCTCAGTAAACACTTAGGATCATGTTGCATTACTTTGTTGTGTTTGTTGAGTATATAAACATAGACTGAGCTTGTGGGGTGGGGGTGAGTGGGTAAGGGAGAAACTAGAACCCAGAGCAGCCTGTGGAGCTGGTTCTCCAGGGCTGCCATCCCCACCCTGTCCGTGGCAGAGTTCCCTGTGTTCTGAGCTCCAGTGCCTTTTGGCTGGGCCCTCCTTGGGTAGGGACGCAGAATCCTGACCCTTGGACGGCCTTGGCCGTGGCTCCATGCTGCTGCCTCCTGTGTGGAGGTGCCTAACTGGTGTTAAGCGTCCAGAGGTGTGGCCGCTCCAGAAGGTGGGATGGAGAGAGGCCTTGAAGTCCGTGTCCTTCCAGTCTGGTTAGGGACTTACTTTTGACCTCAGCAGTGGTCCCCTCCATGCTTCTTGGTTCTTTGTAACATGAAATTAATTTGAACAAAACTGACTGTGTTAAACTGTGTATTTAAAGCTATTGTATTAAGCATCTTTCTGGTACATAAAAAATATGTCTTCATTGGAGATCATGAAGGCACTACTATTTTTGTTTGGATAATGAGATGTCCTTATTTTTCCTCTGTACTG
This sequence comes from Canis lupus baileyi, assembly GCF_048164855.1. Lineage (NCBI taxonomy): Eukaryota > Metazoa > Chordata > Mammalia > Carnivora > Canidae > Canis > Canis lupus. The sequence goes on from NC_132873.1 coordinate 9,017,016, forward strand.
TTGTCGTTTCCTCTGTACTGTTGTCATTTTTTTGTGAGTGTCCCTCGACTATTTTAATTTATTCTTTCATTTGTTTATTTGTTCATTTCTTCAACAAGAATTATTGAATTCCTCATCTACACTAGATACTGTGCTAAGAACCCAAAATGAGAAAGACACTGTACGTGCCTTGTCCTCATGAAGATGTGAGTCTGCTCAACCGTGAACCATATACTTAAATGTATATGATACTTTATCTTGTTTATTCATTATTTAGACCCTTAAAATATAGTGTTATTTATTCATGTGGATGGTTTTAAGCACGGATCAACTCAAACCAGATGTCCCAAGAATTCAGTGAGAAGGCATTTGAAAGACATCATTCAGTACTGTATTTAAATACCTTTTGGGGCAGCCCTGGTGGCTCAGCGGTTTAGCGCCACCTTCAGCCCAGGGCTTGAGCCTGGAGACCTGGGATCGAGTCCCACATCGGGCTCTCTGCATGGAGCCTGCTTCTCTCTCTGCCTGTGTCTCTGCCTCTCTCTCTCTCTCTCTGTGTCTCTCATGAATAAATAAATAAAATTTTAAAAAATTAAATACCTCTTGACCATGACCAGATGGTCCAAGTTGTCTATGCCAGTGCTTAAGGACATAGGTTCCAGGTTCAAGCAGCAGGGTTCACATCCTACTTCCTATATTTAGGAACATAGAAACTGAGCTACTTAACCTGTGTCTTGATCTTTTCATCTTTAAAAGGAAATTATAATAGAACCTACCTAGGAGGGTTCTTATGCACAATGGAGATGTTTGTAAATTGCTTACCACAGTGTTTCACACATAGTAATTTCTCAACAAAGATAAACTATTATTGTGGGATCTTAAATGAGGCTGCCATCTGTTCATATTTTTTATTAGCACTTACTAAATTGCACTTTAGTAACTATAGTTATTTGCTTAAATGTCTCACTTACTCAATGGTAAGGTTTCCAAAAACCTTAGTCTTTACTGTATCTTAATGTCACAGTGCTTCCCATCATTGTTCACGTCAAGGCAAACACCATGAATCCTGATCCTCTAGTGACACACCACGGAAATGAAGAAGCCTAATTTGTCTGGAAGTGGCCAACCTATGAGTTCTAAAGACTCCATGCTCTGTCCATCTTTCCTGAGGGCTGAGAGCATCAATCTTTCAGAGCACAGACATGGTAGCAAGTAGGTTGGAAAGCTCTGGCCTCTCTCAGTGCTCATCATGGCGGTAAGCAGAGAATAGTCAGTAACTGTTCTGCTGATTTTTCACCCCCTGTATTGATTGAAAAGACTTCTCCTCCCGGCTCTATTCTTGTGCTCTAAAATTTAAATGCTCTTTTTCTGCTTTCTGCTTTTTGTTTTTTGAGTGTAAGTCTTCTGAAATCTTAAGCTTCTTTCCCAAAACTTCCTCCACAGGAAGTGTGATGCCTGTGCAGATGCCTTGGGGTTTCCAAAGTGGTTTAGGTCCTCAGTTTGCTACCTAATTACCAATTACTTACATGTACATAACAATTTTATAATGAGATCATCAGGAGCAAGATATAAGGATACACAATATCAAGGTACAAAGTTCTATCTACCATAGCTTAAAATTTTATGGTAATTGTTAAAGAGAGATGCCTATTTTCCTGATTCTCTGTAGTTTATGGAGAGGGCTTTTCTTAAGTATTGAAGCCTCTTACCTCAAACATTAATTTTTGCCATGTGGGTGGGATGAGCTAACTACTTGGTAGATAAAAGGCATCAATTCACAACTTTCTATTAGGTCAAACTAATATAAAAAGTTCTTAGGCACGGAGGGTGCTTTCTTTTGTTGCTATTTTTCCTCCTGAAGAGTGCTAGGCAGAGATCCTTATGACGTGTATACATTCTTAGATTCAAACTCTTTGCCACAGTTTTTTTGCTTCTGTTTTTAAGAGATTTTATTTATTTATTCACTAGAGACACACAGAGAGAGGTAGAGACACAGGGAGAGGAAGAAGCAGGCTCCCTTACAGGGAGCCCGATGTGGGACTCTATCCCATGACCCCGGGATCACGATTTGAACCAAAGGCAGATGCTCAACCACTGAGCCACCCAGGTGCCTCTGTTTGTTTGTTTGTTTGTTTGTTTGTTTTAGAGAGAGAGTTGGGGAAGGAGCAGAAGGAGAGAGAGAAAGATAATCTTAAGCTGGCTCCATGCATCCATGGAGTATGATGCAGGGCTCCATCTCACAACCCTGAGATCATGACCTGAGCTGAAATCAAGAGTTGGATGCTTAACCAACTGAGCCACCCATCCAGGACCCCCGACTCAAACTTGTTCTTAGGTAGGCTGTTTCATGGTATAAACCAGGGGGAAGGTTGGGGCAGGATGTTTTAACAGTTGGTTCTTACAGTAAGCCACTGCTTTATTAGAAATCAGGTTGACATTATGACTTCCATTTATCTAATTACTGTATCTGTATCTCAGTCAGTTCTGAATTTAGGCAGAAGAACAGGATTGTCATTTATTAGTCCTTCTAAAGTGCCAACAGTAGTCAATTGCTATTTATTAGTATTCAATCTCAATTTTTTTAAAAAAGTCTTTAAAATAGAAGTGATACATAAATATCATAAAATATTTCTACCAGGGATCCCTGGGTGGTGGCAGCGGTTTGGTGCCTGCCCTTGGCCCAGGGCGCAATCCTGGAGACCCAGGATTGAATACCGTGTCGGGCTCCCTGCATGGAGCCTGCTTCTCGCTCTGCCAGTGTCTCTGCCTCTCTCTCTCTCTCTCTCTCTCTCTCTGTGTCTATTATGAATAAATAAATAAAATCTTAAAAAAATTTAAAAAATGACTAATTTCTCATATGTAAAAAATAAATAAATAAATTATTTCCACCATACACATGAATAATGTAAAACATAAAATTCTCTCTCCTTCCCCTTATCCTTCTTCACAAAGTTAACCACTACTAACATTTTTGTGAATCTTTAGAAAAGAAAAAAACACATGCTTACATAGGGGTTTTTATGTGCTTTAGAAAATGTATACAAAACTTTGCGTTTGGCAACAATCTCTTAGATATGACATCTAAAGTGGAAGTCATAAAAGAGATAGATTGTGCTTTAAAATGAACGACTTTTGTGGTTCAAAGGACATCATCAAGGTAGTGAAAAGATGGCCTGCAGAATGGGAGAAGGTATTTACGGTTCATGTATCTGATTAGAGACATGTATTCAAAATATATGAATATATGACCACAAGTAATAGAAGTCAGAGGACCCAACTGAAAAATGGGCAAAGAATCTGAGCTGACATTTCTCTGGAGAAAATATGTGGGTGGCTCATAAGCACATGAAAAGAAGCTCAACTTTCCTAGTCATTAGGAAAATGCAATTAAGACCGAAATGAGACGTCACCTCACACTCAGTAGGATGGGAATAAAAGGAGCAAATATTGGTGAGGATGTGGAGAAATTGGAACACTCATGTGTGCCGGTGGGATCGTAAAATGCAACCACTTTGGAAAGCAGTCTGACAGGTCCGCAAAATGTTAAACATAGAGTTACCATATGACCCAGTAATTCTACTTCTAGATATATACTCAAGGGAAATAAAAACATATGTCTACACAAAAACCTGTACACTAACGCTCATAGAATATTTATCTGTAACAACCAGAAAGTAGAAAAAATCCAGACGTCCATCAACAGACAGCTGGATAAATAGAATGTAATATATCCATACAATAGAACATTATTGGGCCATAAAAGGAAACGTGGTGCTGATATATGGTAGGCCTGGATGAACCCTGAAAACACCCTAAGTGAAAGAAACCAGTCACATAAGAGCACAGATCATATGATGTCATTAATATCAGATGTTCAGAAGAGGCAGATCTATAGAAACAGAAAGTAGTTTAGTGTCTACCTGTGTCTGGGTGAGAGAGAATTGTGAGCGAGTATTAACGGGTGCAGACTTACATTTTGGGATAATGAAAAGATTCTATAATAAGATTATGGTGATAGGTGTACAACTTTGTAAATACACTTAAATAGCAGAAGCGTACAATTTAAATAGGTAAACTTATGTATATTATATCTCAGTAAAGTTGTTAGAAGGAAAGAAAAATGTTTGCATATATAATCAGGTAATACACACCTGCACCCTAGCTTTTCATTTAATGCAGCTTAGGTTACTTTTTTTCTCCTATAAGAATATATAAAATTGCATATGTTTTAAAATGGTTATATAATTAGGGCACCTGGGCGGCTCAGTCGGGTAAGTGTCTTCCTTTGGCTCAGATCATGATATCAGTGTCCTGGGATTCAGCCCTGGGGGTGGACTCTCTCCGCTCACTCCACTACTGCTACTCCCTCTCCCTCTGCCCTTTCCCCTCCACTCCTGTGTGTGCTCTCTCTCTCTCTTTCTCTCTCAAATAAATAAATAAAATCGTTTTTTTAAAAAATAAATGGCTATGTAATGTTCCAAGTTTGAGGACACTTGATGGTTTTCTGTAATTTGAATTTACATTCTAGAGTTTCTTCAAGTTAAAAGGAGTCTTGTTTTTGGCCTGTCCGTATCCTACAAATGACCATAATTAGAGGATTAGAAGCACTTAGAACTGATAGAGCAGAGCATTAGGGAAAAGAAAGAAATAGGTTTTGTCTCTGCTGATGAGACCAGGAGTATTGGAGAGGAAGTTGAACAGCTGCAGGCTACTCACTGCTCCCTTAATATGTTTTCTTGTCTGACCATGTAGTTTCTTAGATATTAAAATTTGCGCCACCCAGTCTGCCCCAGTATGATGAACTCCCTCAGAGTAAACTCCATGCACTTGTGTGAGTGATGATTTTGCTTTTTGATTAGACCTGCTTTGCATTTCTTTGTGGAAGCATATAGGTCTTTAATATTTTATATCTCATTTTAATATTTTTGCTGCCTTTCCTATCTCAGGCCTGTGAGCTTATTTTTATTCATAATTGAGTCCTTGAAGGTGATAACTATCTTTTCTTTTATAAATATTTAGAAATATATTTTGCTGTTGGTTTCTGATAAGTCCCTTTATCAGGTTAATGATATTTCTTCTATTTTGTGATGAATAGTTTTTTTTAAAAATCAGGAATGGATGTGGAGTATTACCTGACTTGTGGGGACATCCATCACAATGGTTGCATATGTATTTATTTTTTCTCTCCTTTAATCCGTTCATGTGGTGAATTGCATTAATGCATTTCCTAATCTATTTTCAATCAGTCACTTGGCATTCATTTCACATATATTTATTTAGTGCCTTCTACATGGCAGATGCTGCTCTGAGCAGCAGTGATACAGTAATAGGCAAAACAGACTTTATTCTTTAAAAACATAGTTAAATGCAATCTTTTAACATTTAAACGTTTTACATTTATATTTGAGAATTTATCTTGAGAAATATTAAAATGTACACATAAAGATATCTAATAAAGGATGATTATTATAACATTGTTTATAAACATTAACATGTCCATTCATAGAGAGTTGAAATATATTTTGGTTTCTCCACAGTATAGAATAATAAGTAGTAGTTCAAAAGAACCAGGTAGCTCAAACATAAAAAGATTTTTTGAAAAGTTGCAGGATTTATGTATATGTGGTTTCATGTCATTTTTGTAAAAATGAAAAAAAAAATCCCACCTCTCTGTGTGTTCACTTTATATAGGCATAAAAAATATCTGGAAGGATGTGAAATAAACTATTTAACAGTGGTTTGCTTTGGGATATAAGCTGAGGGGCGGGAAGCATGAGGACAGATTTTCATTTTTTCAGTGTATAACTTTTGCATTGATTCCTTTTCCTTTTTTTCTTTTTTCTTTTTTTGCAACAGGCAGATATCATTGTCGTAACTGCAAAAGGAAGAAAAGCAAGAGTCAAGTTAAGAATTGGAAAGAGGGGGATCCCTGGGTGGCTCAGCGGTTTAGCGCCTGCCTTTGGCTCGGGTCGTGATGCTGGAGTCCCGGGATCAAGTCCCACATCGGGCTCCCTGCATGGAGCCTGCTTCTCCCTCTGCCTGTGTCTCTGCCTCTCTTTCTCTCTCTCTCTCTCTATCCCTCATGAATAAATAAATAAAATCTTTAAAAAAAAAAAAAAAAAAAAGAATTGGAAAGAGGGTATATAAGAACATTTTGAACGTGACCGTGGGTTAATGCTCAATTACAAGCAATAGAACTATCGTAGCTGGTTTTAAGCAGAATGGGGTTTTTACTATGTATGAGAGATTATCAGAAAAATTATTATTGCAAAAGCCAAAGGAACAGGTGGTAAGTGAAATTCCCAGGAACGGTTCCTGGTCCCAGAATCATACTGTCTCCCTTGTCACCAGTGCAGTTGCTACAACTGCTGCAAGAGCCTGCTGAGGCAGGAGGCTGGAGAGAACACAGCGCAGAAACACATGGCTTCTGTGATTGGCCTCCATCTGTACCCCACAACCTGCCTCTCCCCCAATTCACCTCACTTTCAAGTTCTAGCCTCATCTGAGGGCATCTGATTAGCAGAACTTAAGTCTCATCTGGACCCCTGGCTGCAGAGGACTCTAAAAATACGATGTTCAGCTTTCCAAACCCTACACCGTAGGCAGATGTACTTGAAAGAGGCTGGCATGGCTATTAAGCAGGGAAGCCACACACAGTATCTACCACGACCAGCAAATAGCTTGCTTTTCAAATACAAGAAATAACTGTTTACACTGGCAAGATCGTTTTTGCATTGTATAAGAAATATATATTTATGGTAGAAAACCGAGAATAAAAAAAAAAAGAAAACTGAGAATATAAGCAAGCACAGATAAGAAAAAGGTAAATACAAATGATCTGAAATCCTACCATCCATTGGTAATATTTTCAAGTATGACTTTTCAAACCCCTATACACACAATCGCCCCAAATGCCCCTACACTTTAAAAACTTTAGAATCCTTTGGCACATTGACAGAGTCTGTTTCTAATGTGTAGCAAAGCTTGATGCAATGTTTAAAAAGTGAAGCTAATTAAAAATCATAAAACATGTATTGACTTAATAACTTAATTTAAAAACTCATTGAAGTAATAGACACTGAGTTTAAAAAAAAACAAAATTCACCATTAAGTCATTTTCATCAAGTCAAAATAGGCTATCTTTCTTCATTTTAATGAACTTTAATTTTTGACTTAATAAGGGTTTGTTTTTAATTAACTTTTTTTTTTTTTTAAATTTCGAAGAGCATCCCTTAATACCTCTTCTCCCCAGTATGAGGGAACTTCTGTACTCTTTCCAGTTTTAAAACAATGGAAAGAACTATCTAGATCAGTCATTAACTGACCACATGACCCACACAAGCCATAAAACCTCTCAACAGCTTTGGCTTCAGTGTTTGTAAACTGAAGAGGTGGAACTAGGCTCTTGGGTCCAGATCTGTGCGACTAAGCATTCTGTGAAGAGATTTCCATCCTTATGTAAAAGTTTCAGCCTACAGAATCCAGACTTTGATGTCTGGACCTGTGTCTCATGGACCAGGTGACCTTGAGCTCATTATGAACTGCTTGATGCCTGCATTTATGAATCTGAGCCCTGAGATTAAAAGTAGCTCCTACCTACTTCCTGGAGGTTGACAAGCCTGCCAGCTCCCTTGCAGCAAATGTCCTATATACATATTATAACTAATTAAATAAGGACAGTAATGTGGTCCAAGAGATAGCTAAACAGTTTCGGTGTAAATTTTAACCTTGAGATGCCTCTGTGAGATATAAGAGCAACAACGACAAAATTTCAAGATAACAAAGAGCATAAGAATTTATTTCAGATAATGAATGGATGAAAGGATCATTCCAAGTGAAAAGTTTACCTGGCCATATATATTTCTCTGTCTGTAAATCTACCAATCTAGTGACTCATGTTCCCTATATCTACATGTATCTGGAGGAGTTTCCATAAGTTAAATGTGCTTACCTCTGGGGATGTGCCCTTGTAGTAAATGGTGGATTCTGGGATTGGCAAAGAAACAGGGTGACCTAGTCCCAGGTGAAGCTTTCTGAGGATGTTATGGGACCATATTGATAGACTCTGGTTTTTCACTGTCTCCAGTCCCACCCCCAAATCTTTTTTACAATCTCGTTTTAATTGTTTTCTCAAACACAGCTCTAATATTTGCAGTCCCTTTCTCAATAATCACAAGTGCCTATGCATCCCTAGCATATGAAAACAAAATAAATTAAAAAACAAACACAAAAAAATCCTCCGAAGTCTTTAAGTGGCTTTTCAACGCCTCCTTGTCTGTTCCCCAGCCTATCTTTCCAAACTTATTCTTCCTTCTACAATCCTTTCCTGTCCTGCTTTTTACCTCTACTCATGCCAGTGCCCTACACTGCCCTTCTTCATCCCCTCTACACATCCATATCCTTGTCATTTAGGATTCAACTCAAACCCCTAGGAAGCTGTTCCCAATTCTGTTTCTTGAAATACTATACCTTCCTCTCAGATCCCATAACACTCCATCTTTTCTTCTCTTGGGCACTTGCTACCTTTCAAGTGTATTGTGGTTATTTGTGCTCTCTGGGAGCCCAGCCATAAACACATTCTGTCTCTGAACTGACTCTGTTTTCCATTGTAGGCTTGTAATAAGTATGTGCTGGTAAAGAATTGGACCCAACATTTTTCTGGGTTAGATTCCACCAGGGTAGCTATATGGTGGCTGCCTATTGAACTTAAAAAAAAAAAAAAAGAATTAACTTCCCCAGGCCACAGAAGTACCATTTAGTGCTATAATTTATTAAATCACCCTCTACTAGCTCAGTTATTTTCTTGAAGATGAGTTGCCCATAGTTAACACTGCACTGTCTTTTTGGGGGATTATGAGCTCTTTCTTGGTGCTAGCCCCTAAATCCACATGGATGATTCCAAAGCTAGAAAATAGTAAAGTAGTTTATCATGGCTTTTGAAATCACAGGCAGTGGAATAAATTTTAAACTTCTTATCACATTTTCCCTACTTTTTCTGCTCTGCCTCTTGCCCCTCTGATTTATTTGTTTATACTTTTTTTTTTCTTACACAGGTTGGCTCTAGGCTATTTTTTAGAGTGATTCCATTGGGGTAGCTGCCAACTTCTATTAATGACAACCTGTGAGTGCTTGAGGTGGTGGGTGGGAGCTTGCTGAGAAAGAGGCAGGGAAGGTGTTTTTGTTTTTGTTTCTGGGGAGCGGAATGTTTTATCAAGGATAGTGGAAGACCAGATTGCCTTTCCCCAGAGTTGTATCAGCCATCCACCCCCACCCTGTGTGGATAGCCTGAATCAATAAAGGAATCCTAAAATCCACAGATGACCACGAAATGACCAATATAAAATTTCTCCACTCAGCAACATAAAGTTTCAAAGTAGAAGGTAGGAAAGAATAAAGAAAGCAACATTTCTTGAACAACTAGGTTTATGATCTGAGATTTGGACCCATTACATCTATATCATATATGCCACTCTTAGATGATTTTGTTTGGTTATTCCACATCCAATAAATTCTGGCCCTCTCTAATTATGTTGAATTTCTAAACTGAAGAGCTGTGATTAAGTCTCTGGATAATGATGATTTCACTAGTGATATGCTATTCTTGGAAACATTTTCTGAGTAGCCTTATAATCTTTCCTTAGCCTTTGACTTTATCACCATGGCTCTTTTATATTACTACAGGACATATTAATGGGGAGAGAGGAAGAATGGCATTGATGTAGGCATGGTGACATAGGGATGGTTTGTTCTGGCTGTACATGTAGTAAAATTTTAAAAGAAGCTTGTATTTCTATAGTTACAAATTTAAAGATTCTATGATTTTAATGAAAAATAATATTTAAAATTTTTGTTGAATGGATATATGCAACTGCTGCCAAACTGTTTCCACAGAGTTAGGACTGGATATTCTTAAGAAAAAATACTTCTTTTTTTCTTATAGTCAAAGAACTAATATGAAATAATGTAGGAAAGTTGAAAAAGGAGGAAATGTGCAAAAGAAAATAATGCAACAATACGTAAAACAGTACTCCCCCCCCCTTGTTTTTTTTTTTTATCATTGAGTTTCAGCAGAATCTTGTAAGGCTAAGAACAATTCAAAAGGTTTGGGACGCCTGGGTGGCTCAGAGGTTTGGCACCTGCCTTCGGCCCAGGGTGTGATCCTGGAGACCTGGGATCAAGTCCCATGTTGGGCTCCCTGCATGGAGCCTGCTTCTCCTCCCTCTGCCTGTGTCTCTGCCTTTCTCTCTTTGTGTGTGTCTCTCATGGATAAATAAATAAAATCTTAAAACAAAAACAAAAACCCCAAAAGGTTTCATACCCTACAGTCCAAAGTGAGATATGGACCTACTAGGAGTTGGAGGAATCAGTCAGCAGCGTTAATCCAGAGTGATCTTTCATGTCGACAGCATAGAAGAACTGAGTTGCTTTTTCTTCACTGTAGCTAAGTGAGACCAGGGGCATCAGAAAACTTATGTGGAGGACTTGACAGTCATCCCCTGGAATTTGGTGAGCTCAGAACTGGGGCCTGATTATTTCCCAGAGAAATTCTAAGACTGACCAGAGACACTGGGAGCGAGCTGCACTTCCTTTGACAGTGGGATGAAGATGTTTCTTTCTTGGAGACCAGACCACATTGAAAGGAGTAGCTTGGGATTATATTGAAATAGATTATCCAGACTCCATCTGAAAGGACAATATGACTCCAACCCAGTTGTGGAGTGCTCGAAGTTCAGGGCCATGGCCGTGTCAGAAATGGGTTGGAGGAGAAATTTTGAGGATTTGAGAGAGAGCTATAGTCAGAGGTACTCAGGGATGAATATCTGAGGAATTTGCAAAGATCTCTATGAAAGAAAGAGTCAGTTCTGGGCTGCCATTTCCAGAGGGCCTCATCACCTGATTACAGGTAAGTCATTGGGAAAAAACCTTCTCTGTACCTTTACATCTCCTCACCCTTCACTCTCAGCCCACTTTCAAGTCACCCACTTCAGCAGCCAGGTTGTGGAGGATGCAAAGAGAGAAGAAGCTGGGCTGCCAATCCTTTTCCATCATGCAGGATTTGAGCTAAAGTAAGATAAGAATTACTGGTCATTATATATAGAGAGAATGTTGGATAAGAATTTGGAGTTTTAATATTACACCTGACTGGAGTTGTGTGATTCTTAGGCTGGACTGGACATTTTGTCCAGAGCAAGAAACTGTTCCTCTGTTATTTAAGAGTTACTAGAAAAAATTATGGGAACTCTATGAAATTCCAAACTCATAGAGTGGATTCCTAGAAGCAATACAGAGAAAACATGGTTGGTTTTTGCTTGCTGTTACATTGTCAATCACCTGAGATACCAACCACCCAAAGATAATCCGTGCATCTTGGTTTCTTTCTTATCAGGCTTTTTCTTTGCCTACATACTTTTCGTAAAAACAAAATTGGGGTCATATTCTGTTGATTACAGTGTATGTTTCCCATTTATTTCCCCTAATCCTTTATTAAAGTCTTTTTAAAAAGTTAGACAACAATAATGAAGTCCTTTAAGAAAATAAATTGGGGTGAATCTGGAAGAGGTAAGTCACTTTAATGCTATTAATTTCCTGTAAGGGTCAAGGCAATTGTGTAATTGCAGAATGACTATCATTAGAGACTATTACAGTGCTTTGCAAATCAGTTAGTTTTACTTGCTGCATTTTGTTGACAGAACGAGTCACTGCAGCATATGAGAGTTTCACACTCCATTTCAGTTCCAAGTAGAACTCAAAGTGTGTGAGTCCCTGGTCTGTCCCCTTCACCATGAGTCATCAGTCTGTGTTGAAGTATCAGAAAACACCTGGTAATTGCAGCAAGACAACAATCTTGGCACTATTTCATTAATTATGTCTCCTTCTCAGCTGGCGCTTTTATTTCTGGAATGTTTTGTCTTCCTTGTGTAGACTTCATGCCCCCTGGGCAGGGACCACATTTTGTATTTTGTCTTGTCTTGAGCTATTGCCTAACAAATATTGAAAAATAATTTGAAAAATGGATTTGGTTCACTTGGAATTCATCTACAGAAATTGACAATGCCACAGGTATTTTTCTGCCTCTTGTCTTACAACATAATATGCTCCAAAGTTTTAGTTTGTCCAGCATCTCCTTCTATCAGGGGCAGGTGGGCAAAGAATTCATGACTTCTTTCTATATGAGAATGCCAGATAGTAAGAATATTCAAAATCAGAAGTGACTACCTCTTTTAACCAAGGTGTGACTGAGAAATACTGGCAAAGTTGCTTTTTTCCCTATCACAGTTACAATTTGATAGCCTATGATAGGATTGTTGTATTTGGCTTATACATTTTCAAAGTTGAATAAATTGATAATATGTATGAACCAAGAGGCTCACATAAAAATGTAAGATAAAACAAAAAAGAGCTGGAAACTCCAGGTCCATATTCCTGCATGGCAATAATCAGCTGATACACTTTTTTTTTTTTTTTGGATAGGGCATGGACACTCCATAATGCTCTAGTCCCACCACTCCTTAATGTTTACCAATTCTGCAGCAATATATTATCATTTAGCATTGCTTGCAAGTTTTTTTCCCCCTATATCCAGCCTACTTTAATCACCAAATAGCTTGCCTTACCCCTGTAGGCATTTTAATTTTCCAAGCTTTGCTTTCACCCATATGGTCTTCCTGATTTGCGTGTTTGGTAATTATGAGGTACTATCTAGGTATCGAATCAGTCATTGGCATCCCTGAATGGTGCTGATGAAGAACCCCTAAGTCAATGAGATCACAAAAATGTTGATTTTGAAAAAAGCATCATAAAATGACTTGAAAACACTATCTTTCAAACTCCTAAGAAAATAAAAACAGATTCCATCTTGAAGCAATGGCATTGTTACCATGCTCTGGAAAGCACGTGGTGCACCATGCAATTGTCATTGAGTTAGGACGCATACCTCCAGATTCCAGGTAGAACCCATCCAGAAAGAGGCACCTGTCTGTCTCGATGGCTCTCTGGTTGATAAAATGATGCTATGTTTTGCTTAAGTCATTGTTTATTTAAGTGGTTGGAATTTTGTATTTCTTTTCAAATTCCAACTGTCAGGAGGACTAGATGTCTTCCTAATGGTCTTATGAAAGCTAAGCTAATCAGTCATCCCCAGGTCCCTGAAAATTATGCTGTAGATCAGTTACTCATTCTGCCAGTTTAACTTTTCATTAGGAAGTGTAGACATTACTTCAGAATTTTAAGTGAGTTTAGATTTTAGAGGTAAAGTTTGTGTTTCATTCTTTGCCAGCCTCTTCCTCTTCTAGTGACTTCTATCTCCGTAAATTACCTGTCTATCCGGTTGATCAAGTTAGACATCAGGGAATCATCTCGACAGTTTACTTACCCCCACCAACCAACCTTATCCATTCAAGTCCTGCTGATTCTACTTCTTAAATACTCCTGATTATTCTGCTTTTCTCTTTAACTATTTATGCTCTCCTGGTTCAAGTCACCAACCTTTCTAGAAAAACCTCCCAACTTGTCCCCTAGCAACCTCTCTTGACCTTCTGCAGACTAGCCTCTACAGGACAACAGTGGCTCCCCATTGCCTTCAGGACAAATGTTACCATCATTAAGGTGTCTCCAAGATGCTTCACCACGTACACTGGCTAGGATCTCCATTGTCTTCCCAGAATCCTTATCTTTTTTCACCACCTCCATACTACTTCTTCTCTTCATGAATGCTCATCCGGGGATAATTTTACCACTACACTTAACACCTAGTTTTCATTCTAAACCTCCTTCCTTAGCCAGTCCTTCTTTATACTCATGGCTATCCTACCACATTTTAATTTACTTGCTCAATATCCTGTTCTCTACTAGGCTGTGAGGTTCATGATTCTATTTGTGTTATTCACAGTTGTAACTCTAGTGCTTAACACAGGGTCTGATACTTGCTTAGTGCTCAAATCTGTTAAAGAAACTAAACATGAAGCTGTGAGGCTCTGTCTACCTGAGAAATATGTACAAGAGGTGAAAAAGCTGGGCAAATTAATTATTTAGCACTAGAAGATGGTCCAGTTTTATTATAGAAGGAAGCAGAAAAATCATAAAATGCAGAAAAATAAAGATAATAAAAATAATTCCAAACTTCCCTTCAAGATAAATAAGAAAAACTGCACATATTTTTGCATAAATCATTCTCATGTTTATTCTAAGCACATAGAAATGTAGGTTGGTAATCTGATTTTTTCACTTAACACATAATAGTTTCATAGAAACTATTTCTATACCAGTAAATATTCTTTCAAACATTTTACTGTCCATGTTGTCTCTCTCTCTATATGTATTTCATAATTGATGCCCAAATTATTGCCTATCATAGAATTTTTAGGTTGCTCATATTTTTATTTTTACTTTTATTTGTACTTTAAGTATTTGTTTATTAAATGTCATGTCATGCTATGGTTACGCCCTTCACTTTAGGAATGGCTGGCAAGGACAGTATATTATTGAAAAGTCTTAATACTGAGAAGTCCTACAGCACAATGGTTAAGAGTATGGACTCTGGAACTAGATTTCTCAGACATGGATCATGACTCTTTCACTAACCACTTGTGGGACTTTGATATGTTACTTAATTTCTGGGTCCTTCAGTTTCCTAGTCTGTAAAACATAATGCCAAATCAGGCTTTCTTAAATCTCATTTGGGCTATTTCAATAGGCTTTTTCCCCTCTACTTTCCTTCAATCATCCCTTCCCATCCAATTTAGAGTCTATTTTCTATTGACTCTTGAAGCATAGCTCTGATACTTCAACTCTATACTTCAAGAATCACCAGTGCCTTTCTATGTGGAAAACATCTGTAGGTTTTTTTTTCCTCTAAGAAGTACTCCTTAGTTGAGCATTCAAGGCCCTCCATATCTATGCCCTCGCTCTATCTCTTAATTTTAATCTTTATTCCTTATTTGATCCTGGCATGGCTTTTGTCAATGCCTTGGCTTGGTATGCTCTTCTTCACATCTACTTATTCCTGGTAGGAAGCTCAAAGTTCATAATTCCCTCCCCTTGAAGTACCCTCTTTCCTCGTCTGCATGGTCATAACACTTTATTTTCCCTTCTCTTAGGTTACTTATGTCTTTGTCACTTGCCTTTTGGTCATTTGTGATTTCAGGGAGCTTGACTTGTAGTGATACGCATACCATCTGTCTCTGATCTGGCTTGGTATTTGCTACAGGACCATGTAGGCAGTAAATATGTGCTAGCTTAATCAATGATTCCAAAATGCTTGGGAACTAGATCCCACTGTACTTTAGAAGAAAAATGAACTTTTCCAGCTCACAATGCTTAACTCCTGTGGTTGTGATGAAAATTAAAGCAATAATACATGTGGGCACTTTAATTCTGCTTTATGCAGTCCATCTTTTCCTACTGATTTCTTTTTTTCTTAAATATTTCATAACAATAGGCTAAATAATAGTATTTTCTAGTGAGGGCTGCTAGCAGCCTTTCCCTTTCTCCACCTCCATGTAGAGCACTTTTCTTGTAAATAGTCACGGTGGCTATGTCCAAGGCTGTCCTCACTGACCTTTCACAACCACATTTGCGGCTTCCTGGTTGCACTCTAGAATGCACTGTCTTCTGATGCACAAAGATGAGGGTGAGGACAGAGTCATGCATATAGTGCTTTGTTTGTCTTGAATAACCATAGTCTCATGCAGGTGACGGGTGGTTGCCCAGGGTTTTGGTTGGCACACACTGTAGAGCTCTAGAGTCAGGGAACAGAGAGCAAGGGAAATTGACATGCTCTTGTGATTCATGAGGCCAAGCCTGGAGTGATTTTCTTCAGTCCACAGGCCTTAGAGTTAGGGCAGAGACTGCTCGGATTCTGACACAGGGCTATCCAATAATTTGAACTGTAAGTGTTACTTGTAAACACTGAGTTTAAGTGGAAAGTGGGAAGGGCATATTCCAGGTACTCTTAGGTAGATAGATATCTTTATCACCTGGAATCATGAAACAGTTTGAAAAAAAAGGTTTTATTTTTTTATAATGGTAAGTTTGCATATATCACTGGTATAGCCCTATTATGTCATAATAGCAGCTTGTGGTGTGGTTTAAATGCCGAAGTCACAGCAACAGTCTGTGAAACACCCTGTACAGATGGCATCCCACTCACTCCATGGCATTTGGATAAATATTCAAATAATGTCCACGCTGGTGTTGCTTTGACCAGGATGACAATGAGCCTTGTCAGTAGCATTTGGGCCGGAGATGACTCCTTCAGTTTGGCATCAGCTATGAGATGGGAGGAAAGAGAAAAGTCTGGGTGCCCAAGTCAGAAGCTTAAGTCAAGTTTGCCAAGCTTGCAGAGGCTCAGTTGTTGAAAGTCAAAGGATTGGTGCAGAAACCAGGATTTTTCTAAGAACTTGAACACAGAACTCCAGGTGGCTATGCCCCCCCACTTTTTTCCCTTAAATTAAAAGCCCATTTTTCTATAAAGAGGATGAAGAGAGAACACACATTGGTTTTAGAATTCAGGGGAATGGATTCATTTTCTCTTAATCATCATAAGCCCTAAAACTTGCTTCTTGTTGCACTTTGAAGTAGCATAAAACATACATAAATTTCTCATGGCATAAATATTTCTCAAATATTAGCATACGGACTAACTAATGGTACTGAGTTAAAATTTTTAAAAATCAAGCCATCAAGAGAAACAAGGGCGTTGATATTACTGCTTTCTAATGAGGGTTTGAAACTAGTAATTTAATCATTAACTGGTTCATGATTGCAAAGCAATCAGAAAGCATAAAGTGCTATGAAAAGACTTAGAAGAAACACAGTGAGGTCAGATGGTGCCTTTTAAGTACATTAAAGAAAGTTAAATGTACAAATGTGGCTTGAAATTGTCCTTTTCATAAAGGAATTTGGATTTTTTTTTTAAGATTTTATTTATTTATTCATGAGAGACACACACAGAGGGAGAGGCAGAGACACAGGCAGAGGGAGAAGCAGGCTCCCTGCAGGGAGCTGATGTGAGACTCAATCCCAGGATCCTGGGATCACGCCCTAAGCCCAAGGCAGACGCTCAACCACTGAGCCATCCAGATATCCCAGGACTTTAGAAATTCTTAAAATATTATCCCTTTAGTATAGAGCTTTGTCTTCTGCCTTTTTTTTTCACCTCCCACCCCGCTGTGTTTTTATTGAAACCAGTGCCTACTGGTGGGTGGGAGCTAGCAGAGACAAGGCACCTTCAATCTACCTCAGCTGTGAAAGGCATCCACGTGGCGCTCTGTCATGAGGATTGGGAGGCAAAGGCACCCAGCTGTTCCTGCTGCTGCGATTTGCTCCTCTGGCCCTTGGATGTAATTTGCAAATCCTGCTTGGCCACTATTTAGGATTTTTTACTGGTACTTCCAGTTGGCATGTGGGTTTCTCTGGACTTGGTCATCATTCGCCCAAGTTTGGTGTAGTGCAATCTGCTCCATCATCCTCTAGTAAAGATGAAGATTCCTAGTCTCTATCCAGTACCCAAGGAAGCAGAATCTCTGGCAGGAAGGCCCAGAAATCAGCATTAACAATTCCTTTGGAAGCATTTAAAAAACCCAGGGAAGTAAAATAATTTATCAAACACACACATACCCTCCACTAGAATGAATGGCATAATTTTATCATTTTTGCTTTGAGTTTTTCATAAAAGAAATAGCACGTTGCAGATACAATTTGAGCTCCTTTTATTTGTCTTTATATACTCATCACCCCACCACTTCTTAGCTAAAATCACAGTCAGGAATAGGGTATTTCTAGAATCCACCTTTTATAGTGTATATTATGGTTTCTATGTGGGAATCCCTTCTTAATGTTTCTTGCGACATTTGTATATTTTTTCAAATCCCACATCTTGAGAAAAATCAGTTGAGAGACTGGGAAAATGGGAAAATATAATTATCTTGCAGTAATTAAAGCTTGGTGATCAACACAGAGACATTGCCGATTGGAAGGAATCCATTCATGTCAAGTCGAAAGCAGAAATACTGACAAGTGGAGTTGAAGGTTACACTTACTACCTTCAGATACCAGGTCAGTAAAGTATATGGTCACCGTCTGCTTGGATAGTCTTGCTTGTGACGGTGGCCATATACGAGTGTATGCTCATGGCTCTGTCTGCTGCTAAGGGTGAGTCATTCTTACACGTAAGAGGAATATTTACAAGATTATATGCACTATATACTTTAGACAAATCTTAGGAGTGATGTCCCAAGAAACAACAAGTTTGAGAAGCACAATAAGTCCTTTAACTGGCAATTTTGGCCCCTGAGTCTGTGTAGTGCTCTCACTTTGCTAGGAGATTCAAACATTATGTTACCTGAATACTACCCAATAATGCTCCTTGACATTTCCCAATGTTTGAATGTTCATTGTAAATTATAGTTTACTGCAAAACACATAAATATTTTTAAGCAAAGGAAATTTGTTCACATTTTGCATTATGTATCTTAACATCCAACTTGAAGACCATGTCTTGTACATACCTTTAGAATTTGGCTAGTGTTAATAGAAAATGAAAGCAATTTTTCTACATGTGGTATCTTAATTAATGTGGGCATGCTGCCTTTTAATATATTTTCTATGATCTGATACCTATATAAAGTAGAGATTACTTATATATATCATTAAAATATATTTGTGTCACTTGAAAAGAGTTAATAATAATATGCTTATTATTATTGCTATTTTTCATAAGATATCTCTAAAATATTTAACATAACCCTATCACATAAAACTGACTCCCTGTTATTTTTGTGGATCCTTATTATTTTAAAAACTTGTAAAAAAAAGTTTTATGAAAAACAAAATAAATCATGCTTTGAAGGAATTCCTAAGATTTGAATTTTTCATTCGAAATCCTGAGGATTAATATCTGCCCAGAATATAGAAAGACTGAATGATTCTTGGTGTACTTCTGCTACTTGCTTTTCTTATGCAATATTGTTTTCAGGCATATTGTAGCAGGATCAAACACTTCTTAAGAACTCATTATGTACCAGGCTGTTTTAAGCACTTTACATATCTCCACTCATTTAATTTCCACAACAACCCTATGAGACCGTTTACTATTTTTAACATTTTTTGATGAAGAAACTGAGGGACAAAAAGATTAAGTAATTTGCCCATGGTCACTTTCATATGCATATTGGTGCACAGAGTTACAGTTTATGTATTTTAACTGCCTTATAATATTTCATCATACAAATAATGATGGGTTTTCTTCCCTTTCTTAGCATATCAGTTATACTTTTGGTTTTACATTTTTTAGTGGTTGCCTTAGAGTTTGCGATATTCATTTATAGCTAATAACTCTATGCCAGTTTATATGTAGTGTGAATTCCTTATAATTCATCCTCCTCATCCCTGTATCATTGCTGATGTGACACCCATTTCACATATATATGAACATACATGGCATATACATATATACGAATATACATAATTAAATACATTATTGATGTTATCTTTTGAACAAACTTATCGGTTAGATCAATTAAGAATAAGAAAAATAAAAATCTTTATTCCTTCTTCACTAGTCTTTCTTATTTAGGCAGATTTAAGTTTTTGACTTATATTACTTTCTTCTCTCTAAAGAGCTTTTAATATTTCTTGCAAAGCAGGTCTCCTGGCAACAATTCCCTTAATTTTTGTTTGAGAAAGGTTTTATTTCTCTTTCGCTTTTGAAAGATAATTTCACAGGCTACAGGATTTTGGATTTGTGGTTTTTTTCTCTCAATATTTTAAATATTTCATCCTATTCTATACTTGCATGATTTTTGAGAAGCTAGGTATAATTTTTTGTTCTTCTATAGGTAAGGGTTCCCCCCCCCCTTTCTGGTTTCATTCAGGTTATTTTCTAATCTTTGGTTTTCTGTGGTTTGAAATGATATGCCTATGTTATTGCTTTTTGTTTTGTTTTCTTTTTGCATTTATCCTACATGCTATTCTGTGAGTTTCCTGAATTTATGTTTTGGTGTCTGACATTAATTTGGGGGAAATTCTCCATTTTTGCTTCAAATATTTCTTCTGCTTCTTTCTTTTTTTCTCCTTCTAGTATTCCCATTACATGTATGATATATTTTCCAGCTGTTCCACAGTCCTTGGATATTCTAAAGTTTTCAATCTTTGTTGTCTTTGTTTTTCAGTTTTCAAATATTTTCAATCTTTGTTGTCTTTGTTTTTCAGTTTTCAAATAGTCTGTTATATATCCTCTAGCTCAGAGATTCTTTCCTCAGCTGTATCCAGTCTACTAATAAGCCCATCAAAGGTATTCTTCATTTTTGTTACAATGGGGCGTTTTTGTTTTTGTTTTTTTATCTCTAGTATTTCTTTTTAGCTCCTTGTTAGGATTTCCATTTCTCTGCTTGTGTCACTCCTCTGTTCTTGCATGTTGTCTATTTTACCCATTAGAACCCTTAGTTTTTAATGACAGCTGTTTTACATTTCTGGTGTGATAATTCCAACATCCCTGCCATGTCTGATTTTGATGCTTACTTTGTCTCTTCTTATTAAGTTTTTTGCCTTTTGGTATGCCCTGTAATTTTTTCCTGATGGCTGGACATGATATACTGGGTAAATAAGCCTTTAGTGATGTGGTGGTGAGGTGTGAGGGTAAGGGAAGTGTTCTACAGTCCTATGATTGGGTTTCAATCCTTTAGTGAGCCTATGCTTCCAGACCACAAACTTCACAAATGTTTCTGGTCTTCCTCTTTCCACCCCTTCTTAGTGGGAAGGCTAGATCCAGCTGGGGTTGGGTATTTTCTTTCCACCAGGTCATTTAGGCAGTGATAAAATCCCAGCATGTTAGTCTCAGGTTAACTAGTTTCCCCTGAGGGCAGGTGTTATTAGGAAGAAGACTGTCCTGATAGATTGCAAAATGGGTCCTCTTCCCCTGCCAGAAGTCTGAGGGGATGTTTCTCTAATATTTACTGGGTATTGACTGTGTAAATTTCTCACACTCCTGGAGGTAAATCTCACAATATTGTGGGAGCCCCACTATGACTGGATTTCCTTATGACTTGTCTGCATTGAGCCTTCAGAAATTCATCAATTGCTGTTCAGCATTTTCTTCTCAGAGCTGGTTTCCCTGGTGGATTCTCCTCTTTGAGAGTCTCTACTTTGGTAAGCCCTAACTCATTGTATTTGCCTGTTTGTCTCTCCACTCTTAGGGATTGAAATTTGCTCTGTGTCCTCCTCTCTTCTTAGATAACCAAGAAGAGTTATTGATTTTTTAGTCTGTATGGCTTTCAACTTCTTTGAACAGAAGAGTGATTTCCAAAGTCCTTCAACGGGCAACTGGAAAACTTACTATTTCTATTCCTCTGTTGATGGACGTCTTTCCCCTTTTTCTTCTTTAAGAAATAATACTACAAGAAGGATCCTCCTACGGTTCTTCTCTAAGATATTTAGGTACATCTAACTAGAAATAGTATCTCTGGCTTATCAAATACTATGTTGTCAGTTTTATTAGATTTTGCTAAAGTGTTTTGGAAGATTAAACCAAATTATCCTCCCCTGAGTATGGTTGGATGTTCTTACCTCCCCATTTTTCAACAACACCTGATATCATCAGATTTTTATCTTTGCTGGTCTGATAGATGTGAAATGGTTTTGCACTGTTGTTGTAATATATTGGATCACACTATCCTCATTTTAAAAATGGAGACATTAAGGCATAAGGAAGTTTAATAATTTAAAGTCACAGACCTAATAGAGATTCCTATAGAGAAGGAAATTTGGATCACTGAAATAAAATCTTTCCTTTCTGATCATATTCTCTGCTCTTGACTTTCCAGTTGTATTCAGCAAATTATGGAAAGAAAGAGGCCAAAAATAACCTGACTTTTAGAAACTTTCAATCCATAGTAGACTCTTGAGAATATCTAAGTGGTATCATCCTTTTCTTTCTTTTTTTTTTTTTTTCTTATGGTGCTGGGCCAGGTGAAAGGGTTGGAGAGCACATCTGATTTTACCACAGACAATTGCAGTGTGGGTAAACAATCTGTCTGGTACTTAGTTTTCTATGTAAAATGAGGGAGTAGGATCAAAGAATTTTATTTCTTGTGTCTCAAAGGAAATTCTAGGTTTCCCCCCAGTTGATAAGACAGAAACTGAGCAACTTTGGTAAAAAATATAGGAAAGGACTGCTTAGCTTCCTCCTCATATTCCGTGTTCTCCATGCCACTCCTGTGGGCATTTCTTAGGGCTCCAGGAAATACAGCTTAAAAACCACTGGGCAAAATGGTCTCTGAGACTTATTCCCAGTGCTAATAATCAGCAAAAATGCATATAGATATTCTAAAGAAAAAAGAAAAAAAAAGTCCAATGTCAAATACAAGTGTTCCCTCAACTTTAGAGTCTTTTTAGCCATAATCTTGTTATGCCATGGAGCAATTTGCATCCTTTAAACACATGCTGGCTTCAAACAAGACTCACGATGCTGGTGTCCATCCCACCATCAGTTTTAAATTTATAACAGTAAAAGCCTTAGAAGCCTTGTACTGGATTAGCTGGCCCATGAGAGATGCATTTGCATACACAATAAGTCATACTCTGTATTTAAGCATTGGTTACCACTTATTGACCCAAATGTTCATAACTATAACGAGTAACCCCAACATGTACTAGATGGAATTCCAGAGGCATTTTTAGTGTCTTATATGGGATGATTGGTTTCTGGTCTTTTTGTGCAAACTGCTTTAGATGGCTTCCCCTCCAACTCTATTAAGAAGGAAAATCAAAATGGATTCAAGAAAGCCAATTAGAATATATTTTACTTTCTTTTGCCAATTTTCTTTCAGCTTATACTCTTCTTGTGAGAATATATCAGTTTACGTCTTGCATAGAGATATCTTTTGCATTTTTAATATTTAATTCCCGGCAAAATGCTCCTCGATGCAGTGGAAAGCTTATTATAATTAGTCCCTTGGATTTGATAAACATTCATGCGATTAAATCCAGTGATCAACACGCAAGCACACGTATTTATTAACTGGTATCTGAAGTATTATGGAACAGGAAAAAGTATATGTGGAAATGATAGAAAAAAATTAACCAGGGATTTAAAACTAAGCAACATGATGAATAATTTATTGCCTTTGGATAATTCTATTTATTTATTTATTTTTAAATTCATGAAGGCATGAAAAATTAAGCCACTGAACTATTTCCCTCTGTTAAGGGAAAGAAAACTTCCAAAGCCATTAATATTGTGTCACTTTAAGAGAATTGGACCTCAGCTGGAAGTGCTTGAATTTTCTAAACCAAAGCCTGGAATTTTATTCAGTGATGATGGTGACTCTTCAGCTGGGCCATTGGATACAGACTGGTGCTGTATAAATCTTATGTTAATTGGAAAACAAGAGACAGTAAAACAAGAAAGAATAAGAGTTGCATTTCCCAGAAATGCAGATATTCTCTAATTGGCTATTTTCAGTGTCAAAGGTGACCCTTACACAGGAAAAATAACCAGAAAACAGGGGGGAAAAAAAAACAATACTTGAACAGGAAAGAGATTTACTTATTTACAAACAGGGACAAGATTTAAGAGGAAAATGAAATTGTCACTTCACATAAGGATAAGAAATAGAACACTATTTAAGCTTGAAAACAATATTTTATTTATTTTTAAGATTTATTTACTGAGGAGGGGAGAGGACGTGAGCAAGTGTGAGTGCAGGGGGGATAATGGAAAGGGTAGAGGGAGTGAGGAGTCTTAAGTAGACTCTGCACAGAGCAAGGGGCCTAATGCAGGGCTCGATCTCATGACCCTGAGATCGGTACCTGAGATGAACCCAAGAGTTAATGCTTAACTGACTGCACCACCCAGGCACCCCTTGAAAACCATGTTTAAGAGATGAACTTGGGATTCTTAGTATCAGAGACTCTCTGTACTTACATGTTCACCCTCTTTCTTGTCTTGAATAATTGAAGAAGTTGAGTCATTTTATTTCTGCTTGCTGTAGGATCTTCCTGAGGTTTATTAAAGATACTGTTGTATAATAAAAAATTAACAGCACAAACATTAAACAATTGGGGAATAATTAAAATATTTTATAGTTCAACCATATGCTGGAATGTGCCGATTAAAATTACATCCAAAGAGGTACTAAGAATTATTTTTTTAAAAAATAATACTTATTGATATGGGAATGCTCATCTGTAATATGTGAAAAAAATAAGCAGACTACAGAATGGAAATTGAAGTATGTTCTCAGTTTTATGAGAAAATGCAAATTTGCATATTGTGTATATAAAAAGGGACAGGTAAGAAATAAACCACAATTCATTTCTAGTCAGTAAATATGAACCCCATAAAATATATAAGCAGTCACTGCTTTGGCCATTACTTTGTAGTTTTATGATAAAATCCTTCATATAAACATTCCTTTCATTTTCCTTTTTTAATATTCTTTGTGCTAGCACACTGCCTGGTATCTAGTAGATTCTTAATTATTCACTGAATAAATAATTAATAACCCAAAGATACTTTTGCAATATTTATTTTAAAATATTTTTATTTAAACATATTAAAAAAATTGTTGAGCATTTTATGAATATGTGTAATTTGTAAAAACTATAAAGGTATTAATTTAAAAAAATCATAGAATGAAAATGAATGTCAACCCATACTCTGTTACAGTAATTATAAATCTAATTTTGTAGAAACAGAATTAACAAAATTTTGCTGTAACCTATAGGTGAAGTGATAGAATTGAATATGTACTAATATCTTTTCATGATACAGAGTAGATGTAGAAAAGTTTAACCAGATACATTATATTATTTATAATAAATAACCCAATGGATTGTCATCAGTTGAAGACACTGTAAATTCAAATGAGGAAAAATGTGTTTAATTTCT
Source organism: Canis lupus baileyi (assembly GCF_048164855.1). Lineage (NCBI taxonomy): Eukaryota > Metazoa > Chordata > Mammalia > Carnivora > Canidae > Canis > Canis lupus. The sequence continues at coordinate 9,041,881 of NC_132873.1, forward strand.
TAGTCTTGTGTGGAGTTATTTTAATGAGGGGATTATAGATTGTGTATAGGCTAGTGCTTGAGAGTATAGATTCTGGAATCCAAATGCCTAGGTTCGGATCCAGTTCCATATTTAGCTCTGTGACCTGAGATGCTTGGCTTACCTTCTCTATTCAGAATCAAATTTTTATGAGTGTACTGGAAGCATTGAATGAGATGACCCTGGTAAAAGTGCTTAACATAGCGTATGACACATTGTAAATGTTTATATTAGCAGGGTCTTTATTATGAAAACAAAACAAAAAACTTAGAATTAATTTTATTTGGGTTGCTTAAACCGGAAAAAGACTAGATCACAGCACGGTGATTTTTAATGAGATATTTTAAGGGGCTAGATGATGATTGTCATGAATATTTTTAAAATTTGATACATAGTTATTCTATAAAGAAAAGATTACATAAAGTAGTATGTACATGTAATCCCATTTATACAAATGTTTTCCCATTATACAAATTTATAATACAGATTATTTATCATTCATCTATCCAACTGTCCACTTGTCCAGAGAGCTATCTAGAGTGACGGTAGCACTGGTTATTTCTGAGAGGTGTGACTTTAAGTGATTGCTTTATTCTTTATACTTTCCTATAATTGTTGAGCATTTTTTGAATCTGTGTAATTTGTAAAAACTCTAAAAGTATTATTTTAAAAAATCATAGAATGAGGGGATCCCTGGGTGGCTCAGCAGTTTAGCACCTGCCTTTGGCCCAGGGCGTGATCCTGGAGACCCAGGATCGAGTCCCACATCGGGATCCCTGCACGGAGCCTGCTTCTCCCTCTGCCGGTGTCTCTGCCTCTCTCTCTCTGTGTCTCTCATGAATAAATAAATAAAATCTTAAAAAAAATAAAATAAAAAATCATAGAATGAAAATGAATGTCAACCCATACTCTGTTACAATGATTATAAATCTAATTCAGTAAAAACAGAATTAATAAATTTTTGCTGTAACCTATAGATGAAGTGATAGAATTGAATATCTACAATTATCTTTTCATGATACAAAATAGATATAGAATAAATTTAACAGAGAATTTGTAATTAGGAGAGATGAGATGTTCACACATTTTAAAGCTTCATTTTGCATAAAAAGAATAGGTCTTATGTTCAGGAAGATTTGAGCAAATATGTCCTAATTGCATATGGTTGTAAGAGAGCATTACAAAAAGATATTCATGTTGGAAATAATTATTTGAAATTATTTCTATGCTATTTCTAACATTAATATTTTTAATACAAACGAGAAAGAACTACCTCATAATTATCAAGCAATATAGAAAATCCCCATAGAACAAAACCCCAATTATTGAATCCCATTTAAATGAATTGTTGTTAACAAACACGACTGCTCACTGCAGTGGATGCTGTATTGCAGCCTCCAGATCCTAATCCAGGATGGAGGAGTTCAGTGCCAGCTGCTCAGCAGGAGGGATTTACCTTCAGCTCAGGGGAGCTGCTTTTTAAAAAAGGCCATGTCCCTTCCTGGGGAGCAATAGGATGTGGAAAGGCTCCCATCCCACTCCTTCCTCAAAAAGTTAGTTCAATAATGCTAAATGGCATGCTGATAAATTTTTTGACCTAATTACCATAAGTATCATCTTTATACCAACCACTAGGAAAACTGAGGAATTTAGGGTAAATATGCTATCTTTTATTAACTTCTGGATTTTTAAAGTATTACTTTAAAGTACTATAAAGTACTTCCTAGTTCTAATTACTTATTACTCTAGAACTGTAATTATATGCCTAAACTTCTGGCTTTGGAATCATTAATTTTTAGCACTATTTATTGATGCACAATTAGGAACTTAGCATGCCTATACTCTCTGCCCCTCTTTTTCACTCCTTTGGGTCAGCTCTCATTGATTTTTTTTTTTTTGATTTTTTTTTTATAGAGATAAGTATTAGGACATAGATTTATAAATGTATGTATGTGTCATTTGCATATGCATGGATATATAAATATATATATATTTGAGAGAAAGCTATAAATATATATATTTGAGAAATACTCGTTCTAGGATTTTGGATCCATTTGTCCATAAGTTAATTATACAACTTAAAACAAGAGATATTACATAATGCATTATGATTATGTGAGTTTTATTTGTTGCAGAATTAAAGCAAGAAGTTCCTGATTGGATCCAGAGAAGCAGGAAATACAATGCTATGTCACTAAAACCATGATATTTGAAGGAGAATCTTTTCCATGTTAAGATGAAATGGATTCTTTTTTCTTTTACTCAATAGGTAGCTTCCTATTCGGACCATGACTTTATTATAGAGCTTTTTTTTTTTCTTCCCAGAATTTCTAAATGCATTGTTTTCTTTTTTTTATGAAACCCTTAAGATTTTCTGCATTCTTTAAGAAATGTGATTGAATCATTCTTCCTAGGGACTTCTCACTTGTTATTATAATCTGACCTGCTTTACTGCTATACTCCTGGGATATCATCTCATTGTACTCTTGGGATGGTTTTACTATTTCTTAGGCTCCATTTCTTTTTCTTGGATTTCTTTCTTCATTTTTGCGGGAATATAGTGTTAAGCACTGTTTTCAGAAAGGATCTTGGAGTTTAAGTTTTCTGAGTCCTCACATATCTGAAAATGTAATTCTTTTTGTCTACATATTTGCTTGGTAGTTAGGCTACCATAAAATTATAAGTTTAAATCATTTTTCCTCAGACATTTGAAGTCATTACTTCTTTTTCAGAGTTCCATGTTGTTAGGGTTGACCTTCACCAGATTCTTTTTACTATCAAATTTGCCCTCCTTGCAGGCTCCAGGCTTTCAGAGCTCACTTTTTCATCTTGCACTTGAGAAATTTTATCCAAAAATGGCTAAGTTGGAGACTTTTGTCATTCACTCTTCTTGACATTAGATGACTTTTCAATCTGAAATGTGTGTAACTTTTAGGGAAATTTTTTCTTTGCTTTGCTCATCTCTTTGCTTTAATTTTCTGTATTATCCTTATGGAACGCCTAGGAGACAGATGTTGTGCCTTCTGGATCTAGCTTCTGTGTGCTTTAATTTTCCTCTGCTTCATCATTTTGTCTTCTAGCTTTAAATTCCGAGTGATTTATTTTTGTGTTATCTTTCAGATGTCTAACTTGGTCTTCAGCCATATCCATTCTTAGATTTAATCTCTCTAGTGAATTTTATATTTTGGTAATTACATATATGTATGTAATTTCCAGGAATCCATTCTTGTTCTCAGATTCTTTTTTTTTTTAAAGTAGCAACCTGTGCTTATTTTATAGATATCATATTCTATTATCTTTGGGGATAATTACATATTAATTAGAATGGAAACAAGGTATTTTCAATTATTTGTATCAGTTCTGTTTTCCTCACTGTTATTCTGTTTATTCATCTTGGTCATTCCCTCTCCTGCATTTATTTTCATCAAATGTCTGAGAAGACTAGGCTAATTTGTGTAGATGACTAGCGCAAGTCTCCTTTTCTGTTGAGTGAATGTTTAATTAAAAAGACCTCTTTCCTGACTGGGGAGGTATGTTGGTCGAAAATATCTGCAGATTCTTTAGTACTTTCTTCCTCAAGAGATGAGAGTCCATCTGTCTGCCCCTTGATCCTGGTTAAATTCTGTTACTGCCTCATGAACAGAATGCAGTGAAAGTGGTGATGTGCCAGTATCTGAGAACAGGCCTTAAAAAATTAGCAACATCTACTTCCCGTATCTTGAAAGCAGCTCTTGGCATCTGGTTGCCATGCTGAGAGGAAGCCCAAGCAGCCTTATGGAGAGGCCACATAGGAGAGAAACTCAGGTGTCCAGTTGACAGCCCTAGGCAAACTCTCAGTCAGAAGGCAGCACTAGAGCAGCCCCAGTGGTTCAGCAGTTTAGCTCCTGCCTTCAACCCAGGGCGGGATCCTGGAGACCCAGGATCGAGTCCCATGTTGGGCTCCCTGCATGGAGCCTGCTTCTCCCTCTGCCTATGTGTCTGTCTCTCTCTCTCTATGTCATGAATAAATAAATAAAAAAATATATATATAAAAAGAAGACCACACTAACTGGCCTATGATGTGAGTAAGTCATCTTGGAAGTAAATACTCCAACCCCACTCATGCTGTGTGGAGCATAGATGAGCTGTTCCCATCAGGTTCTGCCCAAATGACTGATTCATAAGGAAAAAAAAATGCTTATTGTTGTTTGAAGCCATTAGGTTTTGGGATGCTTTATTACACAACAATAGAAGAGTGGAACAGAGGCTGAATACAGGATCTGGGCAAGTTCTGGTGGAGGAGTTTCCTTTTGAGGTATGTGGGCAAGGAGCAGCAAGGCAAAATGAAGCTCAGGAAACATTATGCTGAGTGAATCAAGCCAGGCACAAAGCCAGACTACATACTGTATAATTCTATTTATATAAATTTGCAGAACAGAGAGAACTTATCTGTAGTGATAGAAATCAGATCAAATAGTTGCCTGGGTGGAGAATGGAGAGACTAGCTGGGAAAAGTCTTGAGGGGACTTTTGGGGTAATGAAAATGCGCTATATCTTAATTAGAACGGTGGTTACGCAAGTATGTACATTTGTCAATGCTTATCAAACTCTTCCCTTAAAATAGGTACATTTTACTGGATGTGAATCCTACCTTTATTAGATTGATTTTAAAAATATGATTACTTTTTCCTCTACCATATATATTCAATGGCTCAATGTCACTTAAATTTCTTTCTCTGGGATTCCAGGCTTTCACACGATTTGGCAAATGCATTCTCCATGGCTCACGCTTACCGATCCACTCATTATTCCCAAACATGAGTGTTTCTTCCTGGCATGTATGGCTCAGCTCCTCCTATTATCTCTTCACAAAAGGCTTTCTTGCCATCATTACTTAATTATCAAGTCCTACTTGTCTTTTAAGGCTAACATCTAATGAAAAAAAAAATCTTTCTGGCTTTGACAATCTGAATCACCTCTTTTTCAGCTACAACAGTAAACTGTTTGCACCATTTCTGTAGAATGTGTATTACTATGCCTTCCATTATAACTAGGCGTGTATATATTTGTTTCTCTCACCAGACATAAACCCCTGGAGGATAAGACCTTTTTCTTGTTCAACTGGTAACTTTAGCTGTTCTTTGTCTTTGGAAAATGCTCAATAAGTCTTTGTTAAATTGAATTATCTGAACAGTTCTAAAATATCTTGTTTTGGGATAGGGCCGACTGCTAATTATGATTATATTCTATTGGCTAGTGTTTCCCCCTCCCCCATTATTTCAAATTAGCTTTGTTTTCATCCTGTGCTATATATATCTTCCTTGTCATATACACTGCCATCCATTCTTCTCAAAACCTGCATTTTATTGACACCTTTTATTCCAAAACCCTTCCTTGTAAAGCCACCTGTCTCTCCCCTACAGGCTGGGCTAGGTTTTCTCTGGGTCTGCTGGACTTTCAACACTTTGAGACTTCTTGTGCCTTGTGCTATGGACCACATATGTTAACCCTGAGCATGTGGCTCCCTCCACCTTATTCTATTAATAATCCTTTCTTCATCTGGCTTTGCATTCTAGAAATCTGTGAAATATCTCATGTACAGGCTGCCTCCTTTCTGATTTTTTTTTTGCTGTTTTGAGTTCATATTTTAAAACATTTACTAATAATATAGATAGGAGATGGATATGAGGATTCAATGCATTACTTTTAACATATTTCCAATATGACATTTTATCATACTGGAATCCTTTACAATTATACTTTGTGTGTGAGAGCCTGTATGTGCGTGTGTGTTATTTTTGCAAATCACTTCTCTCTATGGGGCTTCACTTCCTCGTTTTTAAAATGATTGAGGTGGGCAACACGAACTTTAAAATATTTCAGGTTTAACATTCTAGTGCATTAGGGTTTTAAGCAGATGAAAACTTATTTTTCCAACGTTGAGAATTATTTTTGTACACCTACCTTAAAATGTATTTATTAGGGAGAGAAAAGAATGCTGTAGATTTAAGCAAGCTTACATATGTTCTAGCAAGGATTCCCATTAGACAGCTTTTGAATGAGCTAAAAAAGCATTTTTTTCCTCCACAGAAAATCCTTGTTTCCATTTTGCACAGAGATCTGATCTTCCCTGACAAAGCCAAAACAGGGGTTGAGGAACTGAATCTCTCATAATCCTAAAATGATTCAGTATGTGCTGTAGCAGCTCCAATGTGTATGTGTAGCTTTTTAGAATGATTTATTTATAGTGTACACAATAGGGTAATCTTAATTATCATTGAAATGCTTTGTAAGTTAACACAAGTAGTACAACACATAAAAAGCTACCATTTTGAACAATGCATCCTATATTATTTATCACTAGTTACAATATTTTCTCCAAATTTCCAAAGACATGTACCACTAGAACAGAAGTCATAGGTGCAAAGTTACGCTCATGATAATGGGAATCTGATCATGGCAGGATGGAATACAGTTTCTCTTCTGGTGGGTTGTGTGGTTTGTTTTTGTTTTTGTGGGGGACTTTACACGTACATTTAAATATTATTTTTCAGTTAATAATTAACCTAAGCTCTCATAATTTAGGGATGCAGGACTGTTACTATTGGAAGTGATGTATTTCAGCATAACATTAGGATGGGGGATATAGAGAAAAAAGGGTGGAGGAAGGGAAATCCCTGTGTAACTATGGAACAAGGAATGCATTTGAATTGAAGGATGAGTGGGGATCTTCCTGACCTGTAAGGAAAAGGAAGAACCTGCAAGAAAAGACTCACATCCTGGTGTCTGGACTTCAACGCAAGGATGCAATCAGAATTAGGGGGGATTGTCAGTGCTGTGAGAACACCCTAGGGAGAAGAGTTGCTTGTGAAGCAAGTACACCTAACTTACTATAAATATTAATGTTTTGGTTATACAAAAACAAGATCACATTTCTGCACCTCAGATTCCCCAGGGGTGTGTTTTAGCTTGCTTTTTGTTTTCGGTGGAGACTTGTGTTGTCAATTTAATATGTAAACTACTCTGTTGTGATTCAGGACCCCTACCTGACAGGAGTAAAAAGGGAACGTTAGCCAGTTCCACTTTGGAGACAGAACCTTAGAAGGCGATGTTTGTTTTTCATTTTCTTCTTCAAAATGACACCAGAAACAGCAAACACCAACAAGGTTAAAATGCATTCATCAAACACAGTTGCATGTATAATTTACTGAGTATACAGTAGCTTCATGAGACACATGCATTCTCAAAACTCCCTTTTGCAACCGAGTCTCAATGAGAATTAAAAACATGCCAAAGCAGATATCTGAAGTTCAGAACTGAAAATGTTTGGAGTCTGGCCAAGTAAAACCAACCATCAGTGGTACAGTTATATAATTTTAACCAGAATCCCTTATTTTTCTCAGGTGCTACCCCTGCATAGTATGATTCATACTGCAAATCAACAATGTGTTCCCTAATAACCACATTTTTTTCATTTTCTTCTTAGGAAGATCTAAGGGCATCCATGCAGCCCTTCCCTCTTCTTCAAAATCTATACATGGGAATTTTTTGATGTAATATTGTTCAACTTTCAGGTTTCAAAATCTGCTTTCAAATACTTGTTTCAAATGTCAGTAGTAGGGTTCACTGTTTGGGTGACTAAGACATGTTTATGAGGACACATAGGGTTTGCTTGTGAATGTCCTTATGAGGTTGATGCTTTCAGAAGCAGAGGTACTTTCTAGTGATTCCTGGCAAAATCAAGAAAATCCTGTTTTTTCGTGATGATACTCTTGATACTGCTGCTTATCAAAGGTTGCCAAGGCGTAAAATCACCTTCAGCTACCCCTACATAAAACAAGAGAATTCAAGACCCATTTATACACAAGTGAACCGAAAAAAGCAGTGTGGTGAGGATAACTTAATAGCAAAGGGCAAGTTGAAAACTCTCAATGCTTAGAGATCAATTGCCTTTCCACATAAAATGAAGTGGTCATATTTCTAAGCATCTCCTCAACAGCTTCATTGTCCCCTTTATTTCTACCTTGACTGCACACGCCCTATTGGGTTTCATGAGAGATGATGACATAATTTTCAGAAGAGACGTACAAGTCAAGATGTAGGTGACTCAAGGTTTTATAGGGAATCTGCCTTCGAGAGGGATGAAATGATTCTGTGGGCCTGCTTCCAAATTTATCACTGCCTAGAAAGCTTGCTGTATTAATTTTATGCATGAGTGCCTTATTTGTTTCATATGAGATACAGCACTATGCTACTGGAGCAAAATACCATTATGTCTGGAAAAGGATTGGGTCACTAATGCTTTGTCATCAAGGATCATTGGACACAGATTTTGTGCCATCTTTCACATGTTTATTAAGTGATAAATATTAAAGCATATTGGTATGTACGTGCGAAGGAGTGACATTTGAAATTGGTTAGTGAAGTGGCATTCCACTAAAGGCACAAGTGCAGCAGTATCTGTCACCAGTTCACTCCAATCCACTTGTTGCTCGTACTCTTCTAGTTTTGACTCTGGCATTAGTGAAAAAAGAAAATCTTGGCCTGATTTTACTTCTTGGGATATTTTCTCATGGGTCCAGGTCTAATGGCCTACTTATCACTTTGAGGAAAGGTAAGAGCAGGGTAGGATGTGAGGAGGAATGTAGTACTATTTTCTCTAGCTTTATGATAAGAATAGAGTACATAATATATATAAAACACACAAAATATACATTAATCAACTATATTATCATTGAGGCTTCTGGTCAATAGTAAGCTATTAGTAGCTACATTTTTGGGGAGTCAAAATTTGTGTGTGGGGTCAGAATCCTAACTCCCACATTGACCTAGGGTCAACTGTATACAATTATTCTCTTATTTGGTAGTTAATAGCAGATTCAGATTGCTGGGTTTGGTTCCCAGGCCTGTTACTTATAGCTTTCAGACCTTGGTCAGGTTAATCATTCTCTCTGGTTCTCCATTAATAAATCATCATACAACTCTGTTTTTTCTATTTTATTGATGGGGAAGCTTGGGTGCCGGAAATTCATTGATTTATTCCAGTCTACACATTTACTAAATGGTAAAGTTGAGGTTTGAACACGGGTTGTCAGTCCCCAAGTCCATGCTTTTTATATCACATTCCATTGCCTTCAACTCATGTAAACACTTAGAACAATATCTGAGATTTAGCAAAAATACTTAATATATATATGAGAACCTGAACTCAAGGAGATGAGAAAGTCTTCCCCACAGAAATGATGTTTGAACTGAGATTGAAGAATGAGTAAATACTAACTACATAAAGCAAACGGTTAGGGGAAAGAGGTGGTGGTTGAAAGGATGGTGTTCCAGTCCGAAAAATTGGAGGGAGCAGAGCCTATTTGGGTGACTGAAGATGGTAGGCTATAGGACATGGAGGCACAAAATGAGAGAGGGACAGAGAACAGATATTGCAGGGCTATGTGGATGATGTTAGGGAGTTTGGATTTTTCCCAAGTAAATGGGAAACCATTGGAAGGTTTTAAACTGGGGCTTAATAGTCTTATAAAAAGGTCATTCTGGCATCAAGATGTTAACATATCCTAACCTCTCCTACCTCCAGATTATCCAGAACGTGTGATCACTCAGAATAAGTACCGTGGGAGACTCAACTTTCCCCATACCTTTTTGATCATAACTCTTTAAAAAACAGTAGCAACTTCTAATATTGCAAATTTTGCTCCAGGGTCCATGAATATCCTAGGTACAAATTCTTTCCTCTCTTCCAGTGAACTCTAAGCATGTGAGTTATACCCTACTCCATCTTAGTGTTGGGAATTATTATTGCTATATCTCAACACTGTCTAGGACTGCTGCTGGCCCAAGGTGGTTTTCTTCCTCTTGCAAACTATAATTTATTATTTAAGATTCTGTATTTGAATCTTTTCCCTAATTTACACATTCATGGGCTTTTCTGTTGATTCTATACTATAATCTTTGTTCATATAATCTATCGTTGATTCTCACGATAATCTTCATTCTTTTATGAAGCAAATATTTCTTAAATAAATACTCATCCTAGGTACCAGATTATGTGCCGAGTATTTAATGATGATGAAAACATAGTTCCTGTCTTCGTGGAGTTTAGGCTTAGGTCTGGAGGTGACTTCTAAGGTCCAGACCTGGTCATCCAGTCTCTTGGCCTGTCTCCAGGATCAGCCCTTGGAAATTACATAGTATTTTCCCAGCAAATTTACTATGACAATTCTAGGTTTTAAACTTCAGAGCTTCCTTAGATGACCCCTTCTCCATATTCTGTTGTCCCATTTACCCCTACTTACTAATTCTTCCACTTGAGACGTTGGGCAGAAGCTTCCCCTATCTTGTTCTGCACATTCATCTCCTCCTTTCTATTTCCAGAGCTAGGATCCTAGTTAAGATTCATGCCTTCGTACTTGGATTGTTACTTTAACATCCTAGCTGATCTTATGGATCTGTAGTCATTCTCTTTAGTTCTTGCTACATCTTCACATGGCAGATACATCTTCTTAAAGGACAGTTCTGATATGTCACTTTTAACTTTCATCAACATTAAAAAACTCTCTGTGGTAGAAATCCCAGCTCTTCAGATTGACACTCCAGACCCAAACTTTCAGTGCAGTTTTCTCCCCTTCAGGCATCCTGCATTTCAGTTAAACTGTATTACTGCTCTTCTCCAGACATGCCACATGCTTTCTTACTTTTGTATCTTTTGTTAATGAGGCTGCCTCCATCTGGAATAGCTTTCTAAAACATGTCATCTGTCAAATTCCATCTTTTAAGACCCATCCAAAATGCCACCTACTTCATTAAGCCATTCTTGAGTTCCCCAATGAGTTAGTTCTTTCGTTTTTTAGTTTTTTTTTTCCCTAAAAGCAGACAAATACTGATAAAAGACTCCTTGTAAACAGGTGTTCATTTAGGCAGCTATTTATTAAACCATCAGATTAAAAGAAAACACTGTATCAGGTACACTTTTTAAATTTCTCATGTATGTACTTATCCCATTCTATCCTATCATCATGCAAGCATTAAGCTTATCTATTCGTTCATCTTACAAATATTTGTTGGACACTTGCTGTGTCCACAGCCCTCAGCCCACATGTGGATTAATATGGAAAGCTCTTGAGTCCATAAAGTAGGTGCATGTAATGAGAGATTGTCTTTGTGCTAGCCTGGTTGGAATGTTAAGAACTAAAACCTGGACATGTATTCCCTTAGGGGCAGAATTATTGTTTTTTTTTTTTTTAAGTTTTTATTTATTTATGATAGTCACACAGAGAGAAAGAGAGGCAGAGACACAGGCAGAGGGAGAAGCAGGCTCCATGCACCAGGAGCCCGATGTGGGATTCGATCCCGGGTCTCCAGGATCGCGCCCTGGGCCAAAGGCAAGCGCCAAACCGCTGCGCCACCCAGGGATCCCAGAATTATTGTTTTTATATATTAAACCAGGTGTGTCTGAGTGTTGAAGTGGCTGGGGGTATAAAAGGCAGCAATCCCACAACTCGAGCTCCTCTTGGGTGATGGTTTGTTCTCCTCAGCTGCACCCCAAGGAGGAGGCGAGGGAGACCATGCTATTTATTACTTTGTATCAGTGTTTGCATCTTTGTCCTTCATACTTCCCATGTTCTGCTTATTTGGTGACTTGAGAACAAACCAAATTAAATGCCCATTTTGAACTATGTCCAAATAATTCTCACCCAGGATATGTCTGGTTAAGGTCTTCAGTACTGTATTTTTGAACAAACCTCACAAAGGTAATGAGCAGCCTTTGGCATCAACACCATCAGTATACATCTTGGCTTTACTTTGATATCTATAAAATTAGACTAGACCCTGCTGGGACTTCCCAGTTTCAGAAGCTAAAGCATCACACTTTTTAGAGAAATAGAAGAGAAATCTGGTCATGTGACCTCACTTGACTGCACATATTTCTCCATGTGTAGATAACCCTAAAACCTGCCCTTCTCTTTCAGGGAACAAAGATTCTCTTCATTATGTTTTCATCAGGAGGAATTTTTCCTAAACGCTCCTAGCTCTCTGTACCTTCTCCTCTTCTTCCTTGCAGAAATAGAATGAGTTACCTAGGTGGTGGGTTGCTTGAGGAAGTTAATTTATCAAAAGTCTGTACAAGGTAGATTTAGCATAAGTGAATAAAGCATTACTCTCCTCATCCACAGAGACTACTTCTAGGACTTTGGTTAGAGACTCTTCAAAGAGTATTTAAGGTTAGTTGCTGTGATGAAATACCTACAATGCCCTCAAACAGAGGTTTTCTTTGATAGAGGTCTTCCCGATTCAACAACCACCACCTCTAAGATATCTTTTCTAAGCTCAAGAAGAAAAAAAGAAAAAAAAGGAAAGGAAAAAGAAATCCTCATGCTAGAGGAAAGAATGAATCATTATTTTTACTCCTGTAGGAAATATTATACAATTTTTGTTATGAAAAGGCAATGAAAGAAAATTATGTGAAATGTCGGAAAAGAATGTTAAAGGTGAATCTCAGGAAATAAATTAACCAAAGCATTGTGTTATAGTATGTGATACTCATTTGCATGAATTTAAAAAAATTGTGATTTCTCTGATTCTAAATGGATATTTACTTTGTACCTAATTTTGTGTTTCTTGTGTTTCTTGAAAAAGGTCTTGAAATTGTATTGACTTCACACTCTTCGAAACCTGGATCCACCCCTGGCTTTCTGCACTTTCCACTATGGACCAATCAGAGGTGGCCGTCCTCCGTAAGTGTGTTTGCTCTGCGGATCCAAATTTTTCTCTGGATGAGCTGTTTCAAATTTTAGATCAGTGGTTCAGCATTCATCAGTGTCTCCTGGACCATCTGCTCCACTGCTAGTTCCCACAGGTTTTCTGATTCAGTAGATCTGGATTGGGACCTGATTTGCATTTCTGACAAAATCCCAGGTGATGCTGAGACTGCTCCAGGCACCCTACTTAGAGAACCACTGCTCTAAACCATTGGCTCTTTGGCTGCACACTGGAAGCACGTAGGTAATTTTTAAAAATACCGATACCTGGGGCCAATCCTTAGTGAATCTTCTGATTTAATTGGCCTGGTCATGGTGTGTTTTATAAGTTCTCGAGGTGAATCTAACGTGCAGTCAAGGTTGACAACCAGGAGTCTAGACTGTGGGGCAGGATTCTTAGTAAACTTAAGTAGTAGATCTAAGCAGATCTACAAAATAGCATTATCAGTAATAAGGGTGACCTTTGGGGATCCCTAGGTGGCTCAGCGGTTTAGCGCCTGCCTTTCGCCCAGGGCGTGATGCTGGAGTCCCGGGATCGAGTCCCGCATCAGGCCTCCTGCATGGAGCCTGCTTCTCCCTCTGCCCGTGTCTCTGCCTCTCTTTCTCTCTGTGTCTCTCATGTGTCTCTCAATAAGTAAAATCTTAAAAAAAAAAAAAAAAAAAAAGAAAAAGGTGACCTTTTACACATTATTGTGTGCATGGTATTCCAGATGATAACATGAAGTCTATTAACTAAGAAGCCTTTGTGATATAAAACAATTTTGCATGCCACTACATCACCTGTAGCTTTTTATATTTTCAAAATATAATGTCAATATGTATTTGGAAAATCAACAATATATTGAAGTGAATTTTGGGGTGGGGAACATGATGGAGTTCATTAAATGGGAGACGTTCTACAAGAACTCAGCAAATTAACGATCTCTAGCTGAGACTAAAAGTTGGATTTTGTAGACTTTGGATTGGTGTGCATCTTGCCTGCATAATTTATGATGCTCTAGAAATCTAAAATAGCTTGAAGTTTCTTAAAGACATTTTTTTGGTATCCTAATTTTATTTTCTCAACTAATTTCATGTTCTTTTCCTATTTTATCTGGTTTAGTAGCTCTAAGAAAATGTATTATAATATTTAATGCTCAGTTTATTTTTTTCTCACCAGAAACTAAATCCCTTATGATGGTTTCTCTATAACATAGCTATTAGCCTCAAACCAAAAGGATTGTGGCGTCTCTAGATTTGTCTTTAGCAGGGCTCTAAAAAAGCTGGCCATGGATCCTCTGGTGAGCAGTGGCTTGAGAATGAAAGTAATTTCTTTCTTTGAATATCTGGGTGCCTCATGGAGATGGGAAGTCTTTAACTACATATTATATCTCTATACTTATTATCATTCCATTTGGAAAAACATGTCACATAGGGCCAAAGAGATCCAGTTATGCTGTGGATTCTGCTTAAATGAATACCTGATGAAGCGATAAACCCATTTTAAAATGAATTTGCTGTTCCCATCAATTCTTTGCGACTCTGTTGCAAGCCTGAAAAATGTATCAAATAATGAAACTTGATAATCTGACCCTGCTAAATGCTGCAAGCAATGTCCCAGGCTGCACATATGGTGAGCCCTTTATTTATTTAATTTCTGATTTTAAAAAACCTGAAAACCCTCTGTGGAGGAACATCTTTTCCATCTTCCAGATAATGCATTCAAGAACCTGGCTACCCAGGAAACTTAAACAAATCGTATTGGGTTGTTTGGACAAACATAGAATTAATTTACATTAAGTACAGTGTGACACTGTCATTAATTTTGATAGAGTATTACAACAGGAGTAAAAAATGCCTGGTTCTTGTGGCTGACTCTACCACTAAACAGATAATCCAAGGGACCATGTTTAAAACACGAGAGTTGTCCTAATTGGCAGCTGCAAGAGCCCACCTAGTGAGGTCCTCTTCTCTTTTATAGCCTTTTGAACTCCATGTGAATAGACCTTGGGGTGAGGGAACATTTTTGATCCAAAACTCGTTATCAGGGCTGGAAATTCATGCCTCCCAGTAGCGTCATTTTTATCCGAGTGCCTCATTTTACCCTGGCGAAAGATTAGCATTCCTCACAGGAGCGTTGAAACTAATTTTTACAAAAAATTAATTAATGACATGTGCAGATGGAGGTATTCCCTTGCATGGAGAGGGCTAGAGAGGAAACCTGTATCATTTTTCTAAATAATTTAACTAATGGAATGATTATGATAGCACCTTGTTTCTGTGGGTCTTCAAAAATTGAAGGCTTAGGTATGATTTTTATTAGTGGCTGGGGAATGAATTTAATAGCCTTTCAGTGTCCCTCTTCATTTGCTGTTTTCTCATATCAACTGAGCTGCTTTCAAATGATAAATCACTATGACTTATCATAATTATGTGTCCATATGACAATGTAGTGTTGACCCTCTAGCAGTAGGAAATGGATTTGTAATTAATTTTTCCAGTTATGATGATGAGTTTGAATTGAGCTTGGCATGCTTTGACGCCACCCTCTTTTTGACTAAGCATTTTTTTCTGAAATAACAACTTAAGACTTCAACAATGGGTATCTATTGGTTTTGCTTGCCATTTCCCCTCTGGTAACCAATTTTCCTTTAGGGGTACCAGTCCTCCCCCACTTCTATCTGTACGATTGGGCTGGAGTTGGATCCCTCTCCTAGCTCTGGGGGTGGGTACATGGATCAGACACACAGATGAGAGCTCAGCATCTGCTTAGATACCCTGATTGCTTCAGGGATAGGCAGATAATAATGCAACTTGGGATTCCTGCTGGAAATTTTGGAAAAAAGAAGTCCTATCTTTTGTTTCTGGTGTTACTAAATGGTTGGATGTGATCTGAGAGCTCCTATTAGAGCTTTGTGTCATTATTTGAGGAGAACCTATCTTAAGAAAATCGACCTGAGAAATGAAAAGGAACAGATGCCTGAAGTTTGAGCACTTGGGTCCAGTTGTGCTTGAAGTAGACTTTGAGATTACAAGGGGTCAAAAATCCCAGGTTTTGTTGGATTGGAGTGGGTTTCTGTTACTTGCAATCAAAGGAGTACTCTCATACACATGCTCTGTGGTCTTCATTCTGAGGATATCAACAAGGGGACAAATAGAAATAATGTCCTCTCAAACTGTACCTATGTATTGAAGAAGCCAGTGTATTGTGTTCCTATCTGATTTCTCTATATTATAACCCACATCATTTCTAAGGCTTAGAGTACCTGAGGCAGGAGGAAGATAAGACTTTCTCACTGTAAAGAAGAAAAATGTCGAATTTTGGAATGCTTCCACTTCCATGAGAAACTGGGAACTTTATTGGTGTCTTGTCTGAATGTGAAGGCCCTTGTTTTAATTTACAATCAAGATTTGACCTAAACAAATAAGCAAGAGAGATATAATAGGCTTTTTTGGAGGTAAAGTTTACAGTAGCTTATTCTGTAGAATGCACAGTCTTTTACAGAGGAAAAAGCTGTAATGGTTGATAAATGGAAATAAAATATTTGTAAGCGAAGATTATTCAGTTTAAATTTATTTGTAATTATTTTAATATGATACTATTTTACTTAGGTAGAGAAGTGGTCACACAAGAAGAGTGTTGTTAACCCAGGTGATGGCATCTTGAGGTCATTTTATCTGAGTTTGCCATTCCCATTGATTGATTTGTATAAACCTTTCCATTCTGTGATTTTTTTTTTTTTTTTTTTTGCACAATGTTAATCATCTGGTCACCAAGGTCTAAAATTACATGAGAAGTGTCATTTGAACTGGAATAAAGGTAGCCTCCCATTGCCTTTTTTCTGCTCTTAGGTTACAAATTCTGGGACTCAGAATAGACGTCAAGGCTTTTTGAACAGCCAGTGCCCTGTTTTTGATTGGCCTCAGTTGTTCTGTGGGTCAGCAGGCAGCAGCAAAGTGGCCAGCTACGTGCAGGGATGAGTGAAACTAATTAGCTCTGATGGGAATCAAACGTCGGATCTTGGCATTACTAGCATTATCCTCTGTGCCTCCTCCCCCTGCCAGCACACTGGTGTGCATGACACATGAGAAGCTGGCAGGTCCAGCATTTTGTTTGGCCACAGAGCTCACCAGCACAGGTGTCCTTTGCATCTGAAAAGGAAGGAGCTGAAATGAAAAACCTCATTCCGCCACTCATCAGTCCTACCTCCTAATATTTGACCAGAGAATTAATATCAATAAATTAAGTCACTTTTAGTTGGGGATGAGCTTTATATTCTTAAAACATTTTCCTTCTTTATATGTGTTTTAAGACTCAACTATGTGAGAGATGTTATGGGATGAATTGTGTCCTCCCAAAATTCATATGAAGTCCTACTGCCCAGCACCTCACAACGTGACCTTACTTGGAAATTGAGTCTTTACAGAGGTAATCAAGTTAAAGTGAGGTGATTAGGGTGAGTCTGAATCCAGTATGACTGGTGTGCTTATAAGAAGGGGTAGACTGGGAGCACCTAGGTAGCTCAGTCAGCATCTGCCTTTGGCTCAGGTCATGATGTCATGATCCCAGGGTTGTGGGATCAAGCCTGGCTTTGGGCTCCACGATCAGTGGGGAGTATGCTTCTCCTTCTCCCCTCCCACCCCCGCTCATGCTCTCTCTCAAATAAATAAAATCTTAAAAAAGAAGGTGTAGGGGGATCCCTGGGTGGCTCAGCAGTTAAGCGCCTGCCTCAGCCCAGGTCATGATCCTGGAGTCCTGGGATCGAGTCTCATGTCGGGCTCCCTGCATGGGGCCTGCTTCTCCCTCTGCCTGTGTCTCTGCCTCTCTCTCTCCGTGTCTCTCATGAATAAATAAATAAAATCTTTTTTTTTTTTTTTTTTTTTTAAAGAAGGTGTAGATTGGAATAGACATGCACAGGGGTAAGACAGCGAAGAGATGTAGGGACAGAACAGCCATTCACAAACCAAGAAGAGAGGTCTGGCCCAGATCTTTCCCTCATAGCCCTTAGAAGGAGCAAATCCTCAACTCCTTGAGCTTGGGCTTGTAGTCCCCAGAGCTACAAGACAATGCATTTGTTGCTGAAGCCATGTGGTTGGTGGTACTACGGCAGTCCTAGCAAACTAATATGCACAGTTGGCCAGTATCCAGGGCCCGGTAGCTCAGGATGTAATATTTAACCATCCTCGGTGAGGAAGTTATCACATTTCGATGTAAAACTTGGAAGACTTGTCCATGAACATATAGTTATCTAGTAGAAGAGCATAGCTTATAATCTGGGTGTTTGATTCCAAGTTTCGTGGGTTTTCCTCTTCCAAAAAAACAACTTTAGGAAGCTAAGGGATAAATATATCACTTCTCTTAGAAATGAAAAAATATTTACATATAAATTTTAAAAGGGCACAAACAAAAATGCTTATAGAACACCCATTTAGCTGCCATCCAAATTTAACACATGTTGTTACATTTCCTTCAGATTTTTTTCTTCAAGAAATAAGTCATTACAGATATTTCTCTTATATCCCATTTTTGGTCATTCTCTAACTCCTCCTCCAAGGCAAACACAGCCATTAATTTGGCTTATATTCAAGCCATATTTTCACTGTATTATCTAGTAAAAATAATTTTGCACAGAGTAATGTTGCAATGGACGTCATTGAGTATTTTTTTGTACATGTGTTTGTAAGAGTTTTCTTTCAATTAATACACCTAAAAACCAAATTTATAGGTTCAGGATAGACACTTCTCTATTTTCACTAAATATTGTCAAACTGACCTCTAAGTGAGTGATACCAACTCATACTCTCACAGCATATGAAAATTAGTGTTTCCCCATATCTTTGGTATTATCATATTTTAAGTTTTTAGCAATCTGATAAAATTTTTAAAAGATTTTCTTTCTTTCTTTCTTTTCTTTTCTTTTCTTTTCTTTCTTTTCTTTTTTCTTTTCTTTCTTTTCTTTCTTTCTTTCTTTTCTTCTTTTCCTTCCTTCCTTCCTTCCTTTCTTCCTTCCTTCCTTCCTTCCTTCCTTCCTTCCTTCCTTCCTTCCTTCCTTCCTTCCTTCCTTCCTTCCTTCCTTCCTTCCTTCTCTTTCTTTCTTTCTTTCTTTCTTTCTTTCTTTCTTTCTTTCTTTCTTTCTTTCTTTCTTTCTTTCCTTTCTTTCCTCTTTCTTTCCTCTTTCTTTCCTCTTTCTTTTCTTTCTTTTCTTTCTTTTCTTTCTTTTCTTTCTTTTCTTTCTTTTCTTTTTCTTTCTTTTTCTTTCTTTTTCTTTCTTTTTCTTTCTTTTTCTTTCTTTCTCTCTCTCTCTCTCTCTCTCTCTCTCTCTTTCTCTTTCTTTCGTGTGTGAGCAGCAGTAGGAGGGGTAGAGGGAGAGGGTGAGAGAGAATCTCAAGCAGACTGCACACTGTGCTTGGAGCCTGCTGTGGGGCTTGCTCTCACGACCCTGAGATCATGACCTGAGCCCAAATTGAGAGTCAGATGTTTAACTGACTGAGCCATTCAGGTGCCCCAACAATCTGATGTAATTAAAAATGTCATATATGTGTATATAAAAATACTATGCATGTATACATATACATATATAGCCATAGGGAATATATAGCATTGTTTCTGTATTTAAAAAAATATTCGTGAAATCTATTATACTTTATGTATTCTACAATTTGCTTTTTGCACTTAATGCATTTGTGAGATTTAGCTTTTCTAGTTCACTCATTTTCACTGATACATAGTATGCTATTGTATAAATACATCGTGGTTTATTTATGTATTCCCCTTTTGATGGATATTAAAGATATCCATCTGATTTTTCTGGCCATGGCGATCAATATTGCTGTGAACATACTTATGCATGTCTCCTTGCACAAAAATGTAAGAGTTTCTCTATTCAACTAGGAATGGAATTGCTGGGTCATAAGATAAATATGCTTTCAATTTTACAAATACTGCCTAATTGTTCTCTCAAGTAGTTAAATTACTTTGCAAATCTATCAGCAGAGTAGGAGAATTCCCATTACTTTACTTCCTTGTTAAGAACACTTGGTATTGTTATATTTTAAACTTGTTCATCTGATAGGTTTAAAATAATAAGTCTGTATGCTGGTAAATTGGCAATAGACAAAAAAGTTCTAATTTGCAGTATTTGTCCATTTGCTTAGCATGGATATTGCCACCATAGCCAGCTTCAAGTTACTAACATGACCTTACTGAATGTTGACAATGTGGACCTGGGGAGGGATGGATAAAATTAGCTCCGGCATGATGGGTCAAACTGGTTTCCTTCCGCACTCCACTGGTCATATTTAGATTTCTCTGATTACCAGTTAGAATGAGCATCTTTCTCTGTTTTTTCACCATTTGTGTTTCTTATCATATGAAATTCCTGCTGTGCTTCTGACTACTTTTCTCTTAGGCTATTTATTTTTTATTTATAAGGGCTTATATATTTTATATTATTTATTTTATTTTATTATTTTTTAAAGATTTTATTTATTTGAGAGAGAGAGTGTGAGGGAACACAAGCAGGTGGAGCAGCAGAGGGAGAGGGAGAAACAGACTCCTCGCTGACTAGGAGCCCGACTCTAGGCTCAATCCCAGGATTTTGGGATTATGACCTGAGCTGAAGGAAGTTGATTAACCAACTGAACCACTCAGGAGCCCCTTATTAATTATTAATTTTAAATTTAAATCCAATTAATATATTATTAGTTTCAGAGGTAGAGATCAGTGATTCATCAGTAAGAGTTTATTATATATTTTAGATGCTAATTATTTGTTGGTTTTGAATGACAAGTATTTTCTCCCAACTTGCCCTGTCTTTTCCCTTGTTTTAATAGTGTATATCATTGCATAGAAGTTAAGTTTAATGGAGTTTATGATTCTTAATTTGTGGTTTTTGCTCTGTGTGTTTAAAATGATTTCCTACCTCAAGTTTATAACATTTTATTTTAAACCTGTTAAGGTTTTCGCTTCTATTTTAACATTTAATCCTCTTGGAATTGATTGTTTATGGACCGAAGTAGGGGTTTTATTTCATTTGCTCTGATAATATGTTTGATTTGGCTTTCATTTTTCATTGGTCCAAATTGTCTTCTTTCTAATAGATCATATGTGTAGGCTGTTTATAGTTTCTTCAGTTTGTTTCATTGATCTACTTCCATATTTATACATAAGTACCATCCTATGCCAAGCTAGAGTGATAAAGATACCTCCCCGTATTCCATCTTGTTCTCCCACAAAGTTATTTCGGCAACCTTAGCCTCATGGGATAGTGCTTAAGAGCCAGGAGACCAGCTGGACAGGAATCTTTCTTCTATTTGTCTGACCTTGTATAAGATTTTAATCTCTTTGTGTTTCAGCTTTCTCATCTGTAAAATAGGGATGAAGTAGTCTCTACCTTGTAGATATGGTTATTATGGACATTAAAGAATTTTGTGTGAAGTTTTTAGAAAAGTGCCCGACTCATAGAAAAGGCTATTATATATTTGCTATTATTGCATAAACATATCTAGCGTCAGTTTATCAGGTCTCCCAAAATCTTCTGCCAGGATTTTCATCGGAATTTCACTGAATTGACATGTTAATATGGAGAACAACTGACATCTTTATATATTGAGTTTTCCTTTTTGAGTAAATAGCATATTTCTTTGTATATTTGTCTTCTTTTTTTAAAAAAATTTTAAGATTTCCCTCATAATATTCACGTAGATTGTTTGCTGTATCTCTCCTTGTATACCTTTTTTTCCTTTGCCATTGCTATAAATTGTACCTTAAAATTTTAGACTTTTTCTTTGATATGAGTTTGAGAATCCACTTACATTTCATAAAATGTTTATGAGATTTTGATAATTACTTTATTGAAGTTGTGGATAGTTGGGAGGATGTTTTCTTTTTATTATATTCGCTTTATGAACATGGTATATGTTTTTAAGTTTTTTTTAAGTCCTTGGTCAATGGCATGCAAGACATGCTAGTGTTATGCTTAGGTATCCTATAGCTTTTGATTGTGAGTGTACATTGTCGATTACATTTCCTACTTGAGTGTAAGTGTAGATAGGGATACGGTTAATTTTTGCCTATTGTTCCTGTTGCAAAACTCTATTACCTTTTGCAGTTGGTATCTTCTTGAATTTTCTAGTGTAGATAATTATATCACCTGCAAATGATGACAATTATGCCTTTGTACAAATCATGTCCTTTTAAAATTATCTTTTAATTGACTGGGAAATCTAATGGAATGTTGAGCGGTAGGAATGGTAGATGGTAATTATTGACCTTTTTCTTTGGTTGTACACCAAAACTAACAGTGGTGGGGCGAAATCTGAAATCCTATCGATAAACTATTTTTGCTCTGTTATGCTAATATCCATTAGATTATTTTGCGTTCTGCGTAGATCTTTTAACTTGATTTTTTAAATCAGTATACATTATATTTGGAAAATATTGGTTTACTGAGTCATGACAAATTTCATTAAACACCATCAAAAGGAAAACTACACACTCCTTAATATAGCCACCTGTCTCACTGGGACAGTCTATAAATATTGGGACACTATCAAACTCATGGTCACGGTTATAAGTTTTCCAAAATTCTCATTTTCACTTGAAAGCTTAAATTTTATCAACTGGCAATAAATGTTAATTGTCAGTTTTCCTTAAAGTGACAGATTTATTACCTCATGTTTTGAAAAAAATGTGTGCCAAAACCAAACGTTGATAGCCATAATTTGTCTATTACTCATTTTTTCAAGTAAAACTGGTGTTCTATGAAAAAAAGTGGTAATTTATTTTAGAATTCAAAAAAATATTAATTTCCTCAAAATAACTTGAGTTTCTCAGTCTGCAGCAGAAAGTGCTTTATATACACTTCTCATTTTATCACACTGAATACTAAAAGGGTACATATACATTGGTTGAGATTTAATAAAATTAATGCCACCCCTTCATGGAGCAACATTGGCTTTCTGGGAAGGTTGTTTTCTGCAAGTGGATGATATTAAAACAGAAAATGCCAACTCATACAGTTTAGTATCAATGCTTTTGTTTTAGCAGTTTACCCACTAGTATTACTGTAATATTAGCATACATTTCAATACAACGAAAGTGGCAGATAACATCTTAATATTATTATAAATAAATAGAATTTTGATTTTATATATCTTATTCCTTTAACCTTTCAGTATTCTATATTAGATGTTTCTCTCAAAAATACATTAATGCTGAAATGAAAAGTATCGGATTTGATGGTCTTTTATTGGATGATTTTAATCCATTTATAGTTATTGCTATTGCTGGTTTATTTGAACTTTATCTCTGTTGTTTTCTGTTACCATGTTGTTTTTGCTTTTTCTTTTCCCCACCTTATTTATGGCTCTTATTGTCGTGATGTGCATTGATATTTATTTCCCACCTTCTTTTTTTCCCCCTGCTACTTTGAAAGCTTGGTTTTTGATTCCAGTTTTTATTTTATATATTTTTGCTAAGCAGTTTAACAACATCATTATCACTGTCATCATTATGATACCTTAGCTTTTGTTTTATATTTTATTTCTTTATTTCTCTGTGCTTCATTCTGACTGAACACTTTTTATACTGCCTTCAAATTAATTACTTCTCACTTTATCTGTATCAAGGGAATCATTTATAACCTATATTGTAATTTTTATTTTAGCAAGTTTTTAGCTATTTTTTTATTTCTGAAAATTATAATTGTTCTTTTTTCTTATCTATTCAGTCTTGCTTCATCTCGGACTGCTTTAGTTTTATAATTTGTGTTGCTATTTTGTGAAAATTATTCCTTTCTTCATTTCTTTGAAGATTTAAAATATACCTACTTTAAAGTCATTTTTGACAATCCTAAAACTGGATTTTTGTCCCTTGACTCTGTTATTACTTGAAATTTTAGTTTGTAATTTTATCTTGAGTGACCATCCCTTTTCATGTTCTCTGTGCTCATTCTGTCCTGTCTGTGCTTTTGTACAGAGCTCTACACAGACTGTGGCTTCTCCTTATCTAAAGCCAGTTTTCATTCTGATGTCCCGTGGTAATATTGGAGAAAAATCTGTACAACTCAACTGTGATCTTTGGGTTACTTTAACTGAAGTCCTACCGGCTTGGCTGTTTCTGCTTCTTCGTCATACCCTCCTCCCCCCCAATCTAAGTATATTGCTTCACATAAACCAATGTCCTGGGAATTTGCGTGGCTTTTTCAGTTTCTTTTTAAATGTTTTTTCATATCTTAGGTCAGATCTTTTATTTAATGCAATTAGTCTGGCAATTTTCCACATCCTATATGAATCAAAATCTCAACTGCTTTTTCCAGCTTAAATTCTCCATTAAAAAAAAAAAAGTGTTATTGTGGGTTCTTTTCTCCTCTTTCCCCCAAATATGTTGACACCCTGACTCTCAGTTTGATCATGTTTGTAAATGGGGCCTTTGAGAGGTAATGAGGCTCAGATGTAGTCATGAGGGTAGGGCATGCACTGAGGAAAGGCCTTATGAGCATGCATAGGTGCATGCAAGAAGCTGGCCATATGCAAGCCAGGAAGTGGGCCTTCACCAGGAACTGAATCTATTGGCATCTTGATCTTAAACTTCCCAGACTGAGAAATAAATTCCTATAGTTGAAGCTACCCAGATTGTAGTATTTTATTATAGCAGCTATGATATGTACTGTAAATAGTTCAGAATCTGGTTGATCTAGTGCTTATAGCCCCTACTTACTGCTGTTTCTGTTCTCTGTCCAGCTCTTT
Source organism: Canis lupus baileyi (assembly GCF_048164855.1). NCBI lineage: Eukaryota > Metazoa > Chordata > Mammalia > Carnivora > Canidae > Canis > Canis lupus. The sequence goes on from NC_132873.1 coordinate 9,066,372, forward strand.
TGTATATTTACATATTTTTAAAGATGTCGATGTTTTAAATATTTTTTTAAAGAAATTTTAAAAAGTACTCTGTGTGTCTCAGTACTCTGTGTGTCACGGATAAGGTTGAAGCTTTAATTCAAGGCACCATCTTGATTGGAAGCCTTTAGGCGATTTCTTTAGGAACTTCTATTAAATAAAAACATAAGCTCAAATGGTAACACAACAGAGATAGAGGTACTGGATTAATTAGTAGAATGGTTAGGACAGGAGCAATTATGCATATTGAATTCTCTGTAGCGCTCACCACAATGTTTTGCATGTAATAGGTACTCATTATCCATTAAGCCCCTGGCATTTGCAGATTTAACATTTGTGGTTTTGAATTTTCCCAAGTGACCTCCAGAGGGCCCTGAAATTTTGCTGCTCCCAGCATGCACATCTCATGGTGACTTTGTGGTTCTCTGTTCTTTATCAAGTGACCTTTATTGTATACCATCATCAAGTGCTCACAACTAATTTTTTTTTATGTGTAGAAGAGAGGTGAACTAAGAGACATGATCTAATAAAAATTTAAAAAGTGGTAAACTTCTGGCTTGGACGTATAAAGGGAACAGATGATCTTCAATAGAATAGTTCAGGAGAAAATAAAGAACTTTAGCAAAATGCTCTGAAATCGGGAATTCAAGAATATGTAGAGGAGTCTGGAAGTATTCCTGATGAATGTCAAATGTCGACTTTAAGTATTTGTTGATTGGAAGTAATTTGAATTGGTCATAGAAGTTACCTATGTGATATGACTTAAGAAACAATAGGAAGACTCTGCTGTCCCTAAATTCCTCCCCTCCAGACGTAGTGTCTGATTATTACATCATGAGAGATTCATTACTTTGTAGTAAGAATTGGCCTCTCTTTGAAAATATCTCTTTACATTCATATTCATCTGTTACTGTGAGGGGAGCAGGAACATGATCACCAACACTTTAAGCTAACAGTTCTCAGGTCCACGGACCCAACACTGTCTGAACATCTTTTACGTGCCAGAGACTCTTGGCGGTATTTTGTGGAAGACACAAAGATGACCTATAGGTAGTTGTCATTTGGGAACTCACAGCCCAGTGGAAAAAATGGGTAGAAAGAAATATTAAGACCTAATGCAATGAGTGACAGTAATGTAAGGAGTGACTTTTGTATTAACAAAGTTATACTCTGGTAGCTTGGAGGAGGGAATAATCAGTGATTCCAGGGGAGATAAGGAAAATCTTCAGAGAGGAGGCCACATTTTTCTATCTTGTGAGGGACTAGAGGGGGGGATTTGTGTGGTAGGAAGAGATGGGAATGATTCTTGTCAGGATTCTTCCCCAAAACCCAGATCTAGAAGGTGAGAGAAACAAAGGCCTGGGAAAAGGAGTAGGAATGTCAAAGACAAAGTTTATTTTGTGCCATTGTCTGTTCCAGCCAGTTAAGAAGCATGAAGAAAAATCATTGGATTCTATGACACTAGGCACTATTCCTCGCCTGAGTCAGACCTCAGTGATTTCATTTTATTTATTTTTACCGGATGACTGGGGTAGAGTGAAGATAAAGCTTGCCCAGAAATCTGAAACCTCGGCTTCTAGACCAGTTCCACCACTTATTAATTCTGTAATTCTGTGCAAGCCGTTCCACTTGCTGGTGCTTCAGTTTCTGCAGTATGCAACAGTGGCAGCTGCTCTGGCATTACAGTGTTTGCTGAGGACCTAAAATAGCATATTTGAAAATACATTGAAAATACAAAGTACTACACAAATACAAAATTAAGATGAAGTATCTTTCAGCAAGTTACCGGGCCAGGCCAATGCAGGGATCACCAGGGATGATGTGTCAGCAAAGGGTGGGTTTAAGGCACGCAGGCTAATAGAATGATATAGGAGAGTTTTTGCCAGGAAGATATTTTCTGGATTATAGTTGGGCTGCTGCCAGGATGAGGGCTCATATACTATACCCTTGGTTACCCCAGCCCTTGTCCTGATCCTCATCTGCCATTTTATAAATGAGGATATGAACATGGCTGGGGATATGCAAACTCCTCTTTAGGAACAAACAGTTTAAGGGAATACCACTTGGCCAGAGGGGCATCACCTTTGTCCACAAGCAACCACTACTTTAGTCATAAGAAAAGGTGGTTAGAGTTATTTTTCCTTTAGCACATACTTGCTAATTCAGTAGAAAACCAGGACCCACACTCTCTCATTACACTGTTGTCTTTTGCATTTTGAGGAAAACAGCATTCTTACCTTTGTTTTTTTGTACATGATACAAAATTAGCTAAAGACTAATAAGCTAAAGCAGTAACCTTGTATTTTGTGAAAGTTAAGGAAAATTTAATGCCAAGAGTTATACATCTGCAACCGAAATTAGTCCCAGTGCACCCCTTCTGCTCTCAGATTCTGGGCATGCCAATAAAATACCAGAAGACATGCAATACAATGAAAATTGGTTCTTTGGGTGTCGTAGCACCTTGACTTAGAAGAGCTTTAACCTTGGCCTCATGCTTCCTGTGGGGCTGTAGCCGATGCCGTGTAAGTGCTAGAACTAGCGAGCAGTACTCAGAATTTTTCATCTGAGTGAAATTAAAAATGAAACCATCAAAGTCCTATCGATCCTAGACATGTTCTGTATGCATTAAATTGAACCTAATGGACTGAGAAATGAGCATTTCAGCACGTATAGGTAAGAATTATTTATATGAGAATAGATTACTCACATGCCCTCTATCCAGCACTATATGTATTTATCTACATGGCTAGGTAACACCAAAGCATTCTGTTGAATCTCTCTGAGATAACAGAGAATCAATTTTCATTCAGGCCACTTAAAGTTTGCTCAACATTAATCCATCATTGGCCCTTGGCCTTGTTTCTCTAAAATGTAAGTGGACAAGATTTAATGTATACTTGGACCATTGGAAACACAGAGTGAGGGCCTTAGCATGAATACAATACAGAAAAATGTACGCCTATACAGATTTCTCTGCTCCTGATCATTGTCCCCATGTGTCTTCATTTGGCTTGTTTCTCTGCATTGTAATGGGTATTTTCCCATCTCTACAGTTTTCCCTTGTACAGTCTTACCTGCTTCCTGATTTTAACTATCCTCTATATTCTTTAAACTCTCTGGCCTATATCACTATCTTAGGTTTGGTCTTGAGTTTCAAACTTCTATATCCAATGGACTGCTGGGAAAAAGTTCCTTAGAAATTGTCCTGTCACCCACAACTCAACATGTCTAAAAGTTTAACTTGTGGTGCCACACACTCAACCTCTACAAGGGAGCCTTGTGTTTTAGGTCTCGCTTGGGCTATACTGCTCCATCCTCTCAGCTCCCATATTCAATTAAGTCCTCATTATTTTATTGCCTAAACTGAGCTCACATAGCCCACTTCTTTTATTCCTATAAGCAGTGTTCTGGTAAAGACTCTCACTGTCTTCTTTTGAGGGCAGCTCTCACCTAGTCCGGTATAGAATCACTTTTCCCAGATGCATTTTCATGGGGTAGCCAGAGCCGGAATCCTCTCTCTACCATGCACATTGGTCCATGTAGCTCCCACTCTTTAATCTCTTAGTTTCTTAACATCTACAGACTGAAGTTTAACTTAACAGGGAGCACAGATCCTTTCCTGACTTGGCCTACCCCTGCCTTATTAGCTTTCCTTCTAATTCTGACTGTACTAGGATTTGCCCTCCATACTTGCAGTGTCTTTATTCATGGTCTTTCCTCAGGAGGCAACAGCCTGCTCTTATCTCTACCCCCATTCAGCCCTGGTTCCTCTTTCAAGACTCGGGTGCAGCATCCTTTCTCCAGAAAGCCTTTTCTGAAATCCAATTTGAAGTAATTAATCCTCTTTTATGCTCCATCACACCCTCTGCAAACCTCTACATATTAAAATTTTATTGACAGTTTTGCACATGTCTCTACCTCACTCGGCTATAAAGTTTTAATAAAAAGACTACTTTGTTTTCATCTTAGTGCCTTCAACATGAAGCCAAATACCTTCCACTTGGTAAATGATTAAAAATGTTTCTTAAATTGTCTTTGAGTTAAATTAATACATTTTAAGCAGAATTTCCTTTCCTTTGGCGGAGAGCTTTGGAGAATTGGGTAGTCTGTTGAAAAAAAAAATCTCAGAAGAATTCTTAATTAAGATATTTTCTGTATCACTTATAGTTTGAAAACAGATTTTAAGAGGTTTTCTTTTTTTAAGTCCTAAAGGATACACATAAGGTTTCAGCTTAAACTTTTTAAGACATTAGCTAAAAGTTTCTAGAAACCCATTGCACTGCCAGGATTATAGGACTATTGCTATCATATGTAATAACATCTAGTAAAAATCCATTTTAAATCAATCATCTATAACTGCAAAGATTGGACCCATCATGTGGCCATCTGTATTACTTTTGAAGAAAGCCCAAACATTTATTTTTCCACATGAGAATATTAATAGAGGGGTATTAACATGTTCTGTTGGTCATTTTAGTATATTTCCTCACAGTCTAAGAATCTTGGAAGTAGAGAAAAAGCCAAGCATCTAATTTCTCTGGAAAAAACAAAACAACACAGGAGGTTGACATAAGAAACATAAAAATACAACACTTTAACTATCTCTTCTCTCTCCCAAATTACATCTTAAATAAATCAGCTAGATGTGAGCAGAAGGGTATGCATGTTACAAGTCTTTAAAAATGCCATTTTGATCATCTACATTGATCCACTTGTCTGAGATGGGGTAATATGCTTATTTCTAAGCAAATATGTTTGTTATATTGAACTTCCATTTATTTGGTGGGTTTGGTGCCAAAATTGAGCTGTTGGGCCTCTTATTTAAAAAATCTATAATGCATATATTCCTAGGAATGAGGAAAAGACTTTGTGTTCAGAAAAAAATGGATTTATAGTGACACTCAAGATTTTTTTTTTTTTTTTGTTTAGAGAGACTTACATATCCCTCCTGAAATAAGAACACCAAAAAGGAGGAAACAAATTCAAAGCTTTAGTAGTAAAATTGATTTTGTATTTTGTGAATTCCTGCAATATTTAATTTTGTCCTTTTATTAATCTACTCATTCAAGAAATATTCAATGAACATCTGCTAAGCACCAGGTACACTGTAAGTGTCTTATCAATATATAGTCTGGTAGAAGGAACAACCAAAGAATAATTAACTTATAGTCATGGATTTTCCAAAAAAGAGAACATCTTAAGGGACCTAACTCAGAGTGTGAAGTTGGTGTTCCCTAAGAATGGCATGTAGGCTGAGAAGTGAGGGGCGGAAAAGAGGTAGCCAGAGGAGGGAGTAGAGAATGGTGTATTGGTCCAGTTTTCCCAGGCAGAGGTTACAGAGCTCACAGTTCCTGCTAGGATGAGCTGTCCTCCTCAGGAAATGTGTTAACATTCCTATTCTCCAATGACCCCGCCCTGGATGTCATAATGCTTTTTCCTTCTCAATTTCAGATCTGACCTTTCTGAGCTCACCTGTCAGGGAGGCTTGCTTCTCTTTCTAGGCTAGTGTAAGGCTTTACTGAAGAGTGAAGGCAGAAGGTGATAAATGACAAATTCCGCTAGAAGTGATGAAACACTACAGTAAAGGACAAGCCCTCTTCTTCAAAAATAGAAACTTAGTGTCACTGCTGGAGCTCTTTAACATTTCCCTCTACATAGAAGCAGTTCCCAGTGTAGGGGTCCAGTAAATTCCTAAAGTAATGTATATTATTAGATCACTATAATAGGAAAAAAAATCACAAGTTTATATAGATTTTTCCGTTTCTTTCTCATCTCTGATCTTTGGGTGAGATTTTAGATTTTTAATCTGAATAATTATGTGTCTCCTAGGAAATAAAGTTCTCCTAAGGGTGTAGTTCGATCCATAAAATCAAAATCTTTTCATAAGATAAATAGATGCAACAAATTGGATGAATTCCACAAACAAAATGTTGAATGAAAGATACCAGGCCCAAAAGATAGTTTATGATTCGATAAACACAGCTTCAGAACCAGCAAAAGTGAATTTTGCTGTTTGAGAATATTGTTGGTGGTGTTATGTTTGATGGCGATGAGGGCGTATAGACTAGAAAGTGTCACAGGAAGGCTTCTGGAGTGCCAGTGACACACGCTATACATCCCGTGTTATAAGTGTTATGATGTGTATGCTTTTATTTATATTCAATGTAAGTCAATAAAAGGTTTTTGTTTTTGTTCACTTAACGAGTAAAGAAAGCAAGCATTCGCCCTTGTAATCGTGACTCTGGCAATATCTACAGAGCCATTAAGAAATGGGCCTTTACAATGATCCAGTTTCTTTGATTCGGCTCAATAGCCATAAATCAGGTATCCCAAGAAAATTACTTTGGACCAGTTTATTTAGTTCAACCTTAGGTCTGATTATGCTAAGTATGCAATTGCTCAAGCTAACCAAGCAGTTTTAAAAATCTGTATCTCGGGATCCCTGGGTGGCGCAGCAGTTTGGCGCCTGCCTTTGGCCCAGGGTGTGATCCTGGAGACCCGGGATCAAGTCCCACGTCGGGCTCCTGGTGCATGGACCCTGCTTCTCCCTCTGCCTATGTCTCTGCCTCTCTCTCTCTGTGTGACTATCATAAATAAATTAAAAAAAAAATCTGTATCTCACTTTGTGCCGGTGCAGAGGGTTAGAGAACATGTTTCTAGGTTGTATTTCATTGCATGCATGATGCATTTCCAATATGCCCTTTTATTCTCCAGGAGACAGCTGAAGAAAACTGTATGGTGCTCTATACCCAGGCTACATACAGTGGATTTATATGTACTGAAATGTAGATTTTATGGTAAACAAAGAATATTTTTCGGAGTTGACATCATTTCAATAGGCATGTGAGTTTGATGACTAGCCTTCCATTTTCTATGAGAGCAAATCAATGGGCTGGAATATGTGATTACAGATGTATGTTCTGGTTTTACTTTGGCAAGTGCAAAGAAGGGAAATGGATCATTGCACGCTACATTGGTATTGTGAAATATCATAATTCTGTGTACCTCTCCTATTTCTTAAGTTACTTTATGCTTTTCAAATGTATCATTTCACAGTTTTGCCGCTGTGACCCTGGTTTCCCTGCTCATTGGAGGATAGCTGAAGGTCGTTAAAAAAACAAAAACAAAAAGCCCCAGTCCTAGTGTTCCAATGAAGCTATTATAGGATGCTGACTCTGGAGTCTTGGTAGACACTGGCCTGGCTGCTGCTGAAAAGCACTCTGCTGGGTAGAAGGAGGTGGGAAATGGAACACTGGTTGTCTCTGCTCTCACTCATGAGTGGTTCTGGGCCTCTCTTACTACTATTTATAGCCAAAGTATGTCTTATAGAGCTGTTCAATAGCTCATGAATTGGAAGATACAAGTGGGTTTCTGAAGCGAACTCAAGCAATTAAAGTTAACATTCCTGAGAGCAGAGTACTTGTCAGGCTGAGAAACAGGCAGTTGAGTGGTAAGAAACTCAGAACATTGCTGGGTTCTCTCAAGAACAGAAGGTAACAAGCCCAACCTGAGGGATAAGACCGTGTCTTATGTAAACAAGTGAAGTGGCTCAGAGAACATTCTCCTCTAGCTGCATGCAAGTATCCTCAGGGATGCCTGGATGTCCAGGGCAGTCCTTCCCTGTTCAGCTTATAGGAGTGGTGCCCTGCAGGGCCACATCAGATTAGTAAACAGAGCAGGTAACTGGGAGATGAGGCCTCTTAAACAGAAATGATTATCTATTTGTAAAAAAAGGGGGGAAAAACCCCCAAACAAAAGCAAACAAAACCCCCAACCATATGTTATGTTAATATTTTGCACATTTAATAAGAAATCCTGTTTTCTTGTTTTGTACCTATATATATCTCATGGCCACTGCAATGATCTTAGGCTCCATGACAGCTTATTTTCATCCCCCCCTGCAGCTCTCCTTCGCTCATGTTCAGCTTTTCTCTGAAATCGATGGACCACATGAGCCACAAATGATTAGGGATGGAAAATTAAATCTATGAACAAGCAGAACTAATGAAATGTTTCACAGTAAGGCAAAGGTGGGGTAAGAATTACTCTAAGCTAAACAAGCCTGCATTTGTTAGGTACAAAAGTGGGAGCAGAGTGTCCTAGCTCTATGGAGGCATAGCAAGTATGTGACCTCTGTGACACGGCCATCAGTCCAGCGTAACGCCTCTAGCCTTTGCACTTCTATAGATACATAGACCTGTGGCTATTTACACGTACACACACATATACACGCATATGCACCTTAGACATTTTATACTTGCAATTTACAAATCCTATGCCTTATATTTATATACCCATTAACCTTAACTCTTCTCTGCAAGATGATGCCTAACATCTTTTCATTATCAGTTTATAAGATTGTAACACGGGACACTTTTTGACCCTTGGTTTCAAGTCTAGTCTTATAGTTTACAGAGCACGTGTCCATCCTCCTGTTGTCATTTCTAAATATTTGGAAAGGGATTCTTGCTCAAAAATACATCCCTTGCTTGTTTCCTGATGCTTTCCCTGGGGCCATAGGCTTCCGTTGCCACAGTTGAAACTGGCACCAAGGAAGAAAAGTCAACAAATGAGGCTAAAGATACAAACATCATTGAAGGATGGCATTACCCAAATTCCTGCTAAGATGGAAGAATGAGTTTTGATAAACTGCAGTGTACTGGGTACCCAAAATTGGATAGAGGAGAGGGAATTCCACTGGCCAGCAAATTGACTATAGAGAAAGAGGGATGATGACATCGGGACAAATAAGTGATTCCTTCATGATATGAAGGTGGCCCATTGTCACCTTTTTTATTTGTGCAAAACTCTTGATTTGGCACCAGGCACGTATTTACGATTTGGATGGATTTCCTCATCAACAAAATGGGACAGTTACGTGGTTGAAGTTGTCAGTAGAAACTTCATGTTATATAATCCAAGAGCGTATTGGCTCCTTCCCTCATTCTTTTTTTTTTTTTTTAAGATTTTATTTATTTATTCATGAGACACACACACACACACACACACACACACACACACACACACACAGGCAGAGGGAGAAGCAGGCTCCATGCAGGGAGCCCCACAGGGGTCTTGACCCCAGGACTGGGCTGATCACGCCCTAGGCTGAAGGCAGGCACCAAACCACTGAGCCACTCAGGGATTCCCCCCTCATTCTTCATCTAGTCTATTCCTCTTTTAAAACTCATGTTACAAGCTCCATCTCCCAGGAAGCCTTCCCACAGGCCCCTGATGAATATTGGCCTTTTGCCAATATTCCCAGTGTACCTATTCATACCTAGAGCATAGCACATTCCTCTCTGTTACTATGGAATTGCCTTGTTCTTTGCCTCATCAGACCATGAGCTCTTAAAGCTGGGAAAAAAAAAGCCTTTAGTTTTAACCAGTGTCTAGTTCCCTAGTTGAAACATTGCTTATTGAACAAATGAACAGACTCTTTAATTACTATAATTGATAAAAGGAAACGACTGAATTGCAGTGATTGAGTTAGCCATAAGACAGCATGGAGGAGTCCCAGGAAACTTGATAAACCTACCTTATTAACATAATACACTTTAAAAAGTCAAATCTCTTCTGAATTTAAACAGTGCCATATAGTGTTTTTGTCAGAGTTCCTGGTCCATAACTTTTGCATGATGAACTTGCAACAGAGGCATCTTAGAGCCCAGATGAACTTTCTTATGATAATTGAAAAAATGCCCTAGAGAGTGGAGCCTTCTGAAATGCCTCCTAAGTCACAAGAAAAGTAGGTGGTTGAGGGCAACTATCACCTAGGAACTAAATCACCTGCATGTGTGGATACCTTTCCCTTGAGATGGTAGCTACTGGAAGCCAGAGACCAACTTTTCAACAAGATTAAGGAGATGCTATTAATTGCTATCGATCATGGGTCAACAAATTAAATTGCATCTGCAACTGCATCTCTGAAAGGTCTAAATGAGAAATGCAGTTAATGGGTCTGGCTGACCCAATGTTGTGATTAATTAAAAAGGGCATGAAACCAAAAAACAAACAAAGGCAAAGAAAACTGTAATGGGAGCAGGGTGGACATCCTTGGAAATCTCCAATCAAAAGTCTTTCTGAGGACCTAACTTGTCATTTAGTTCTACGTCCTCTGTGTGTGTGTGTGTGTGTGTGTGTGTGTGTGTGTGTGTGTGTAAACAAGCAGAGAAGGCCACGGTGGAGGGCTAAATTCATCCCTTGTTTTGAATTTCCAGAATCTCCTGATGAAATTCAATATGAAAATGAAACCACCGTCTTCATATTCTGAAGGGGCATGTGTGGAGAGAGGTGTTAGAAAGTTTTAAACAATTTGTACCACAATATGAAAATAAATTGCTTCACTATGGACTATGATAGGAGTAGTATTTGTCACAAACTGGAGAATGATTCTGTGACTCTTGCCATTCTAACCTTTCACTTTCATTTTAAGAAAACTGTGATAAGAAAACTGTGATGGGACATATAAGACCAGTGGAGAACTTTGGCTATTCTAATGGCAGTTACTCAAACCTAGATGAGAGCAGCACTGGCAAAGCAGAAAATGAGCTGTCCTAGAGATAAGCATATCTGAGGTTGATCCTAAATGCCTGCTATTACCAGTACCTTCTGATGGCTGACATCTCCTAAAATGAGATTATGTGCTAACACCTCCAAGGAACGTGTAAATTCCACATTTTTGGTGGTTGTTATTTAGCATCAATATCCTTCTAATCACCTGAATGAGAAACATGGACTATTTTAATTCTTGAATCTCCACTGGACCCTCCATGAAGTCCTTTTGCCCAAAGGATCTGTTTGATTTCCACCACTACAGGATCAAATCCTCATTATTCCTTCCTGGACGCTTGTAATTGCCTCTCATTAGTTCCTTGCCCCTTTCTCTCCACACCATAATCCATCCTAAGAATTGTTACTCTAAGACACGAAGATGGCTATCTCATCTTCTTTTTTGATGTAAAGAAATCCACAGTATCAAGAAAAACCAAATCCAATTTTCGTAGCGTGATCTTCGAGGGCCTAACAATTGGGTTTCCTTCCTGGACACATCTTTCACTGTATCCTTCTATCTCCAGCCTCATGGTCACATTACATCTGACTGCTTGTCACAGTCCAAATAGGCTGGTCATTTTTTCTATGCTGCAGTATCGTCCCCTAAATGTTTGCCTAACTGCTGCTCAAGCTACAAGATCTAAATCCAGGTTACTTTATTCATGAAGTCTCTCTTATGTTACCACCAGTCCTGGTAAGGATAACTAACCAAAATAGGCTCTTGTTATGTGCCGTCTTCTTTTCTAAGCTTTTTTATGGGTAGTATTCTATTCAATTCTTACAATACCTGGTTTCTAATTATATGAACTGGAGAAAAAAAAATCATAAAACATCTCTGAATCTCAGCATTCCAGTCTGGAAAATGGAAATACCAGTATATAATTTCGTGGTGGTTAATAAGGATCATTGAATGAATGAACGTAAATCATCATCTCATGTCAAGTAGCCAATACAGGTATCTGACAACAGAAAGGGCTCAAGAAATGGTAGCTAAACTTTCTATCCAAATTCTCCCCTAAGAAGAATTTATTCATTTGGAAAGATTTACAACTCAATTCTTAAAATATAGCTTTCTAAAAGTGCTCCTACTCAAAGCTAAGCTGTAATGCAAGTATTAGGATTAAGTTGAGGTTTGGGCTTCAAAGAACCTGAGTTCAAGGCTGTCAAAACTTAAAAAGAAAGCCATCAAATCCTGGCCACAACTGAGGATATTTGAAGCGTAAAACAAATTTTGAGCACTTAACAGGAATTGCTTTAACTCAACTCACTTAATTCTTACTCTACAAGGGGCATGATATCACTGTTCATTAAAAGAACAATGTGCCTTCTGGATGGGTTAAGTTTGGTCAAGAAGAATCAGGTATTCACATCACACGCACAATTTGCGGCTCTCTGATAAGACTGTCACTCCAATTCAAGGTATAAACCCCATTACAAATGTGCTAAGAAGGTATAAGTGAGGTTGCTGGCTCAGACACAGCACTGGTCTTTCAAAATCATGAGGGTTCCTTTCTTCAAAAGAGTAAAAGTCTCAACGTGGGAAGTCCTCAAACAACAGCAAACCCAGGCCTCCAATCACCGTTCGTAGCTTTCTCTGTTATGCTTTGAAGTACCCTCCCATGAAACTTGAACCGGAAATGAACTGTAAACAACCCTTTGGGAAGGACACAGGGAGAAGAAAACTGGACACACAGGAAACTGGAAAGCAAGAAAAATCTGATCTTGTTTTAAGAAAAGGTTGGCGGAGTGGGGATGCGTATATGTATATGTGGGGACTCCATGCTGACCTTTTCTTAGTGGTTGACTATTCCTTCCTTCAACAATGCAGATGATGACAATTTATAAAATATTGTTCAGTTTTACTGTGTTAGGCAGCATGATTGTCTCAAGGGGAAGAAAAATCACAGTTTGCTCTCACTCTCCAAAGAAAGCTTACACACATATAAAAGGTGGTGTCCTCTGAGAGCTGGTGTGCACAACAGTTCTTGCTCTGAGGCTCTTTATTGCCCCTCTGAGGTCATTTGGTAGAAAACCTCTTGCCCACTGCTCACCCTGCTCAGTGTCGGGAGGGAGTTTTACTTGCTTTAAAAGCGTAATTTTTCCCAGCACAAACCCTCTAATGACAAACTCGCGACTCTGTCAGAGTTCACAGCTGTCAGTTGGCAGGGTTAGAGCCCCATTTTGAACTTAGGGGGCATAACATCTAAATGCAAGGTTATGGGTGATTTGGATCATGCAAATACCCCCATCCCTCATATCTTAGAAAATCTGAGAAATTTTAAGATGAATATTAGATGGTGCTAAGGAATTCTTAATTTTATTAGGCTTTGGTAATATAGCATGGTTGGTAAGAAACTATTCCTCTTTTTTAAGGAGATATAGAGCTGGAGTGATATGATGCTTGATGTTTGGGTTTAAAATACTCAAGGGAAGCCTGGGTGGCTTAGTTGGCTAAGCATCTGACTCTTGATTTCAGCTCAGGTCATTATCTCAGGGTCATGAGATAGAGCTCTGAATGGGGCTCCACACTCAGCTTGAGATTCTCTCTCTCTCTCTCTCTCTCTCTGCACCCCCCTTCCTCTGCCCTTCCCCTTGCTCATACTCTCTCTCTCTAAAATACATAAAATTTTTGAGATACTCAGGGGAAGAAAAAAAATGGATGAAGGATTATGCAAAATCTTGAAAACTGTTGAGTCTGGGCAGTGTGCAAATGGACTATTGATTTTTTTTTTACATATGATTTCCTGATTTTCACGTATATTTGCATATATTTATAATACAAAATCCTTGTGTTGCCACTTAGCTAACCTATGACTTTGGGCCAATCACTTAACCTCTCTGTGTTCTGGTTTCCTCATTAGCAAAGCAGCCAGAATAAGAACCCCTCCTTGGCAGGCTTTGCTGTGTGGCTTGAACAGGATACTATGGGTTTGGTGCCCAGCTCAGGGCCAGCCAACAGAGCCAGGCACTCAATAATTATAGATTGTCATTAGTATTGTGTATGGATGCAGGGTCAGGAAAATATTTTTTCCTATCACACTCTCACTGCTGGTTTTTTTTTGTTTTTGTTTTTTTTTAAGCTTCCTGTCTGATCCTCAAGTCAGCCCAGCCTTACGTTATGAAAAATGAAAATGTACGCAGGCAAATGCTACAGCTGATGCTTAAATCTAATTGAATGTAGCTCTAATGACACATGTACTTTCAGATGACAGAAGTCACTGAGGATTTGTTATTAAATGATGAGGGTAGAGAGGAGAGAGAATTTTGGAAGGAAAAATATACCACAAACAATGTTTGCTGGTTAACACACTTTATATTTAACAAAATAATTTTTTAATAATATAGTCTTTTACACATCAAATATTGTTGCTAGAATCCCCTTTTTACAGTTTAGTGTTTAGTTGTGTTGTGTTTTTTTTTTTTTTTTCCTCACTAGTTTTCAGGCACACCATTTTTCAAAGATTTTGGAAACTGAATCGTTTTTTTTAACAGGCATCAGCTGACAAACAGGATGTTGATCCCTTATTTAAACAAAGCTGTAGTTAAAGCCGAGAACCAAGGACAGAGGAGGAATGGGAGACATGGACAGTGGAGCTGCAAACAAAGCCTTCAAGAGAAAAAAAAAGAAAACGAAACAGATGAGACCAGAACTCTGTTGTTCAGAGTTTGGAAAGAATTTCTCAATGACCTGGGTAGAAGGAAGTTGTAAAATGTTTATCGGTTTATGAGAAATTCTGTCACAGTATAGGTTCATCTCTCCCTACAGGGAGAAAAATGTCAGTGCTACAAAGTCTTAAAGGAAACAGCGTGTAGTGAAACTCAGAGGAAAAAGAAAATCCAACAACAACAACAACGACAAAAATAATAATAATAATAGAAAAATCCCTCTCTCTGGCTGGTAACAGAGACCACAGAGTAGCCTTCATTCCACAAACTCTGCAAAGAGCTTCTTGATGGATATTACACTCCATTCTAGTAAGTTCTTGCTGCAACTATCACTGTGCCAAGACTTTGATGCAAATTGACGCCTGGCTCCCCAGTTGCACTCTCTGTTTCCTAGAAAGGACATAGTAACTCCTTAATAATAGAGAGGGTACTATGCTACATGGCTCTATTAATGATATTTTCTGGGTTTCAAACCTTATTCCTGTCATTTATTATTATTATTTCTTTCCAAGAGTGTGGAGTTTTGAAGCTGGCACCAGGCAACCTCAGGGCAAAGCAAGCTCTATAATACATCTCTGTCTAGACACAAGCTGAAGTATGGAATGCCTTTGCTTTGGAGTGCAGGAATAAATCATGCAGAATTGTTCATGAATGATTCATGACTGTCTATATGATATATCCATGGTGGCAACAAAAGGCACCAACCTTGCTGCAAATTGGTGTTCTAAGGGAAGGCGGCGGGATGTTCTTCCTCCGATGGCGCCAGCATGGCTGTTTGTATCATACACAAGCACAGTGTACGTGAGAAGTGTCGGGTCCGACTTGTCAACACGTTAGCTTTGGAAATGACAACTCTTTCTCGATGACTGGAGGTGCTTCCAGGGAGGAGAGGCTGACCATTTTAAATGAAAACCCAGCTGATGAGACTAAAGAAGTATGTCGTGGGGGTGGACCTATGACCATAGAAGCATCACTCCACTGGGGGGAGGTTGACCTGTCTCCCTTGGGGCTGCTGACTGTGCATGTCCCAAAGGGCTTAGAGGCTCACCCAAGCCACAGGCCCAGCCAGAGCTTGCTTGGTATGCCACGTGGGCAGAAACCACTCTGTGCTGATTATCCTAAACCATTGATCCTCAACCAGGTGACGTTTTGTCCCTTCCCCACTCCCTGGGGACCTTTGGCAATGCCTGGAGACAATCTGTTGTTATAGGGTGTTGCTGTTGGCATTTAGCGGCTAGAGGCCAACGATGTCACTAAACATCCTAAAAACGCACAGGGCAGCCCCCAACAACAGTGAGTCATCTGGCCCAAGATGTCAACAGATTTAAGCTTGAGAAAGCTTGTTCTAGAATGTGGCACTCCGCAAGAGCTATGGCAAAGCCCAGGCTGGGGTGGGGGGCGGGAAAGGAAAGAACATTGATAACGAAGACGACCTTAAAGTTTCCTCAAGGACCCTGCCAGACCTGCGCCAGGGTTTTCAAGACAGGAGAGCAGAATAAGCAACTAACTGTGCCCTGTGGTTTCAAGAATCGCCAAATATGCACTTGACTCGAGGTGGCATCAGATACCCTGTGTATTTTATTTTTTTTTCTGTTACTATACGAGCAGCATTACCAGGGCAACCTTGAGACGCTTCAAAGGTTCACTTTAGTTGTTCAGTATCTAATATATACATTTTAAAAAAATGTTCAACAAATGGAATTGTATTGTGCAAGACCCACTCTACCCTAAGCTTTAATTTAAATCAGCACTTGAGGTGGAAAGAGTGTCCTGAATCTGTGTTTTAGACATAGGGCTGAGTGGTCATTACTTAAACATGGCAAACACAGTCCCAAACCATAAAAACTGCCTGTGGGTACCCCTGGCTTTCAGCCAAATCTGAACTCAAAAGCCAGGGGTGTTCAGAACGGTTCAGATGCACAGTGGGGCTACTCGCTCTGGGTCTGGTGTGTGTAGTGCCAGGCGACCGAGTGGGTTTAGAGTGTTAAGCTACGAACCAAACCGAAATTCAGCGGCATGAGAAAATCTGGTGGTTAATGCTACAATTGTGAATTCCTGGCTCCCTTTGGATGCTTTAGTCAAGCTCATGGTGTTCTTCACATATTAGTTTTTGATTGGCAGTTTCAAGGTTTTGTGTCTGAGATGTGTGGTTTGTGAGAATTCAATTGCGATCTCCCACTTAACTGCACCAAGCTTCGGTTCCCCGCCCTGCCCCAGCCTTGGGGCCACCTGTATGTACCTCTCTTTTTCTGACCCTGCAGGGCATGTTTCCCCCGAGGGGAGAGATTGGTCGGATGCTCCTGCGTCTTCCTGGTCAGGAAGGGTGCTCACCCCTGAGGTCCCTTTGCTAAAGGTTATATGACACAACTCCAAGCTTAACTGTGCAGTCAACTCTGGCCCCTTAGACTCTAAATATGAAAAAGAAATTCTACAAGAGAAAAATGCCATGGTGATGATGTACAGAAGAGTAAAAATGAAGCAGATCGGCGGACGCTGAGCTGGCAGGCTAGAGGTGTCACCAGAGAAGGAGCCTGTACGAGGCTGTTTCTTCCTTTTCGTTTCAGAAATCCAGTGGTCAAGTCTCCATCAAGCATGGACAGTTACAAAAGCGGTTTCGATAGCCGTCTACTATATATACTTTATATAGCAAGAGAGAAAGAGAGAAATTTCCTCTTAGTAAAATATTCACTTTTGTCAACCCCAAAAGGTTTTGCTGGTGACCCTGTTGTAGCTGGCAGGAGTTTGTTTTGTTTTGTTTTGTTTCAAACGTGTGCAGTGTAGAAGCCATAGCATCCTCTCCTAGGAACTCCTCATCGGTGGGGGATTTTTCCTACACAGTCTGCTTGCCTTGGCATTCGCGTTTTGAACACTGAGCAGGCTTCCACCAGTCCCCGTTGTGACAGTGACAGATGTTACATTCATCCACTTTCACTTCAATGCCAGCCGGGATTATTGTTGTTCCTGCAAAGCAGTTTGGACCTGGAACACACATATACGTTGATTAGTTGATTAAATCAGAGAGGCTCCCTTTTTCTCTTCTCGCCCCAGCCCCAGTAGAAAGCCAACCCCCAAAGCCAGGAATGAGTAGGTCCGACGACTCTTCACAGTGTATTACTCAGGTATTTTCTAGCCAGCTCCCTTAAATGTAAACCTTCAACCTCTACTCTTGTGCACAGAGCTCATCTTCCTATGTATATTTAAAAAAAAAAAAAAAAAGATCAATGCTCAAAAAAAAAAATCTTATTGTCTGTTACCGAGTATTTGCAGTTTTCTAAAGTAGAATTCTACAGATCAAACTCTATTTACTTTATGCTCTGGGGTGTAAATGCTGCTGATGCATCCCCTGAAACTCAAGTGGGGGCCTTGCATGGTCTGCATCAGATGATGATGATACCCCGTGGCCTGTCCTCCCACTTCCCGTGGTGGGTAGGTGACAATGAACTTGCTCATTGCCTGGCTTCAACACCTCCCCAAAGCCCAGTTCCTGGAATCCCCAGCTTGTTTCTTGATAACAATAAATAATTCATGACCAGATGATTTATTCATGTCCCAAATGAGCTTTGTTAGAGGTCCATTTGATTTTTATAAATGGAGCTCCTTTAATCTGCTGGCTATCTTTTTTTCTTTTCTTTTCTTTTTTTTTTTTTTAAAGAATGACCTAAATGGTTGGCTTTTGAAAGTCAGCATGAATTTTATTTTACTTTTTTCAGGATGCAGAAAAACTTCACTGAAAAATGTTACCTGTTCAGTAGAGATGGATATTTTTTAAATTCACCAATCTTAGTTTTTTTTTTTTTTTTTCTTATCTTTCTCTCCTTTCCCTTACTTTCTCTTTCTCCCCAATCTGCAAATGCCGGTATTCAGTTTTGGTAATATTATTTCTCAAAATCAAATGGAATAAAAATTGCTTCCCAAGGTGCAATGGATTACAGTGGCATGGTGCAAATTGCAGTTTCCTTGAAACAATTTGGTATACGTCTCCGAATTACATATTTGGATAAAGAGAGCAAATCGTGTCTACTCATGATTTATCAACCCAGCATTACTGGCCACTTTCCATAACCACTACCAAGTAACATACATCAATATCAGTGCTCTGCTTTCACTTTCTTACCACTTGATAAGAATTTACGAGATTATGTTTACCAACAAATAAATGAAATCAGAGGTGATTTGTAGTTCCACTTCATAATTGAAATCTTTCATAAAAATGGTAACTATGAAGTTATAATGTATCATCACAAATCTATTTAATATGCTAGGGCTTTAATCATCCATTGTTTTAGAGTTCCCAGACCTCAGTTGTGCCTACACTTGCCAATGGCCTTTGTGTACCTATGCCTTTCCTTCATTTGGTGGAAAACACCCCGGAATGTGTGCTTCTGCCTGGTTCTTTAGAGAACAGACCAGCAAGAGTATGAGGGATATAATGAGTCATCACTGACAATTAAACAGCTAGCAAACTCTCTGCTTTCACCCAGAATGGTGCTTCTTGTTAGGATGCTGTGGTTATAAGCTCCTGGCCGTCCTAACTACTGATTATTTAAGGATCACTGTTTTAGAATTTTAGTCATTGTTTGATAGATTGAACAGTCTTTGGGACTACACCCCCCTGGGGAAGGTTCGACACAAAATCATTAATTTGTTCTGGACCCAGAATCCAGGGAATCTGCGGAGAACTTGGCAAGGTGGCTTTTTCAGAATGTAGTTGGTTGTCTCATGGCTGCTGTTGTTGACAGACCTCTCTCAGCCCAGCCAGGATCTGGACAGAGCCAAACTAGTTTCAGAAATCAAACTCGATGACCACTACCACCTGTTTTCCTGGAGCCACCCCAGAGGAAGCAGTAGTTTCTCTACCTCCTCACTCTAATCAACTCTTTTCACCCAATTGTATACTTTTTACTTTAACAGATGGGAAAGAAAAAAAAAATTTTTTTTTTTTTTTTCTAAATAGTGGGTTCAAAACAAAGAAGTCCCTGGAAAAAGCAGAATGTGATCTACTAAAGAGTTTTCTCAGTTACTTCGGGGGGCTTTGGAAACTTGTCAGCAGAATCTTAAGTGTGTGTGTATGTGAGTAAGCACAGACATCCTGCTGGCTCACGGGGGGCAGGTTTTCAGCTCAATATTGCAATAAGAGAAGAAAGCAGGGAAGGATCTTTGCAAAAGATTTCTGACAAGTCACTGTGCATGTCTTGAGGAGAGACTTTACTAAAGCTCTAACTCTCCCATGTGCTCCTTTCTGAATGTGTTGGTGTCATACTAGGATCAGTGTGTATTTGATCAGCCTCTCTAAGTCATTTCTTAAGAACCCTTTAGAATTTGCTGCTTTCTCAGCTCAGAAAATATTAATTTACATTAGTAGAATGCAAAGAAAGATCCTTTGTGCTTTGCCAGGATTGAACAAAGTCACAGCCTATATAAATAACATAACCACCTCAATGGTCAACTTGGCAGCCAGAGGTATTTTACAGAATCAAAAATTCCTATTTGATCTCACGAACAGTAATTTTATTAGCACCCTTCTGAGAATTTCAGGTGTAACTAAAGCTTCAAGTTTGTGGTTCATAGTCTTATCTGCTTAAAAGTAATTTAGATAATTGTCAAGCAGAATGATTGGCACTATGTGGAGACTGTTCTGGTTTTGTCCCTTCCTCCTTAATAGTGATGACAACAAATGTTACTTGGCTTCAAGTAACCTGAGTGTGCTATATGAGTTCCCTACGTAAGAAATCGATCCTTCTATCTATTCTCTTTCTTTTCTTTCGGAGATGCTTTCCTTTTGTCTCGGTTTATGTGGAAGAATAAGTTGCTTAGAAGAGTAAACTCAACAGCAAAAGCAACATATTTAGTGCAGAAGACTTGGAGAGATTCCAGAGGGGAGCAGTGAAATGATTAAACTGAAGGCTGGCAGATAGGACCTGTGAGAAAAGGTTAAAGGGATTGGAATTATTTAATCTTGAAAGGGAAGACAGAGAAATAACTCAATAACTCTCAGGGAATTAAGGCTTATTATGTGAAGAATGGTGACCAACTGTTCTTTCCTTTTTCTGACACCTAAAATAAGAGGAGATGGAGATACATTGATTCTCAGGGAATTGGAAACACACACACACAGAGGAATCGTTCAGAGAAATGAGAACTGAGTAGCCAGCTGTGTGGTGAGATCTCTCTAAGACATCTTTAAGAACATAGGAGGTGTCATCTGTCCGGTGTGTTTCAAATTGTCAGCTCCTTAAAAACAGGAACTGAATCTCTGTCATTTCTTATGGTCTGATGTTTGGCACATATTTAAAAACTCAGCACATCTTATTTAACTAAATTAAGTAGTATGAACTAACTAGTTGTATAACGGAAGCAAAATTATTTCCTGAACTAATAGATCAGGCCTTACATATATATCAGGCTTAGTCCTAATAGTATTGGTATAGAAATATTTGTCAATTAGAAGTAACATAGCAATAACTTCTTGAGCACTTACTTCATGCCAAGAATATGTCTCATTCAATCTTTCCAATTAGCCATGTAAGGTGCACATTCTCACCCTTAGTGCACCTTATATGATTTGCATGGCTACCTCTGAGCCTCTGAGATGGAAAATAACTTGCCTGAGATCACAGGTCTAGGAAGTGACACCAATGGGATATGAACTCAAATTTTCTGATCTGTAAGGATGCTTTTAATTGCCCACAAAAAGAGGCAGGTGACCAGGAGCACACTGCAGACCAGATCCTGCGCATCTGATCAGAATTTAGAAGTCCAGTTGGTTTTAGTATTAAGGATGCATGCTGAGTTAAGAAACTTGATGGCTAGATAGAAGTGAGACTGTTTTTCTATAGATCTTTATCAGATTTATTTATTTATTTTTTATTGTGTAACCTTACAGTCTCCAGAAAACACTATTTATCTAACAACTGAAAGAAATTTCCCATGGAGGAATGCTTGGATGGTGAGACTTTTGTTTTCCTTTGGGCAGCAGCGAAATTCCCACTGGTGCTAGAAGTATACCAACTAAGAAGCAGAATGAAAGTGAACTATGACTCAGAAGTCCTGATTCAAGTCGTAGTGCTGTGATTGATTATCTGTGTGACCTTAAGCAAGCACTGTGTAACCCAAATACTGATTGGAGCCCATATGGTCTAGTCTCAGAAAGGATTCATATTTTTGGAAATGCAATAAAATTGGAAAGGCAATTCAAATATTTACTGGGAGTTGGAGTAAGGAGGGAAGAAGGAAAAGCAAGGCGAGGGATACTTACACAAAAATTTTCCATGAAACACAATTTTCTCTATTCTGTACTTTTTAAGTACTTCATTTGCACACCTACACAATAAAAACTGGTTTGCAAACATTTTCTTTTTCATAATAGGAATTATTCAAAAATCTTATAAGTGAGAGCAATATGAAATATATAACAGCAGAGCTTCTCCGGTGAGATGGCTATGAGGAGCCTGTAGCTCTATCTTTCCAGGAGGATGTTTTTCCCATCTTCCGACTTTAACCTTGCAGAGATAGCTTATGAGGCATCTGCATAGAGTATGGGGATCAGAGGGAAAGCATTTGGAGTGATTCCTTCCAGCTTCAGTAATCTAAGAAACCAGGAGAAAATAGATTCTATCATGTTTGTGGTTGTAAGAACTGAGCAGATTTGCTCAGCCACTAAAGTTCTCTTTTCTTACCAAGCCCTGAAATTTCCTGCATTAAAGGGTTTATAGAAACTACATAGAAAAGGAAGCCCATAGCTACTCTGATCACATCTCCTGCAGAATCATGCTTGCTTATGATGTTTAACATCACATTGGTTGAATGAAGGAACAAATGCATAAACTGAAATAAAGTTCAGAAGGAGAGGATCTCAGAGCTGAGGAAGGTTGTAACAGAGATCCTGACCCATGGGTCCATGGAGAGATTTGGTGTATGTGTGGAGAGAAGGGAGAATGTGACTCACTGAGGAAGTGGAAAAAGCTGTGGGGTAGAGTGATGTGTGTAGTAGTAAGGAGTGGCTGGGAGAAGAGTGCTGTGCTGGAGCTGTTGGTTCATGTTGGCTTGCAAGAGATAGTTGTTAGGTATTCAGGAATTCTATGATCTTGCTGGCATTATTTTGGCAATGGAAAGCCATTGAAGTATTTTCAGTAGGGGTGGGCATGTATACGTGTATAATCACGAAGTAGACATCGATTCAATAAACTGCACCAGTGTCATTGAATGCTTGGTCCATGGGACACCTGTGGTTGGACTAGATATGAGACGTCTAGATAGAGGCAGGACCTTTGTGATTGCAGACAAAAAGTAGAACCCTCACAGGCCGGGGCACAGGCTGATGATAAAAATATATTCCTTTCTCCTTTGCTTTGATACATTAAAAGTGTCTGCTAAGATGCAGGGGTAATACTAAGTTCGTGTCAGCAATTAACACATTGCCTTAAGTTAATGGATCATATTATTCCTATACAAAGTAAGGTCCTAAGGGAAAATGCTCCAGGAAACGTCCAGTTTGATCTGGGAGGAAGGAGAAAGGCTGGAGAAGGGAGGTAATTTCTAGTAGGAATGCTTAATAGGAGTCCCTTAGGGGACCAGGATCACATGCAATCTGATGGAGATACTGGGCTGTTTGGGGTAGAGGAGGATCTTATCAAACAACAAAACCATTTTTAGATAATTTAAAATATACTAACTAAAGGAAGTTTTACATAGACAATATCTAGAATACCAAAAAGAACAAAGCTTGGAGGTAATACATTTAGGAACAAGGGCCAAACTCTTGCCACAGATCTGATCCAGTAAAAAATATACCTTTGTGACAATTAGAGCAGCCTCCTCCCTCAGTATCACTAACCCAGGACCCCGGATGCCGCTGCTAGAACTATCAGCACAGCTGCCTCTCTTACCAGTCTGGCCATTGCTTCTTGAAATGACCAGTTTACAGGTCAGCGTCTACAGCAGGTGAGTGTGGAGATGGAGGTTAGTCAAGTGCCTGCACCCCAGCCTCAAGGGAAGCTGGCTTACAAATACCTGGTAGCTGTAACTTCTCTGGGGGGAGTTAGGCTTTCTTTCTGCATAGAAGATTCCCCAGTCATAGGAAAGAGGCAGTTGTTCATTTCTGATGCTAAGAAGGATGAGGAGAGATAGGTCAGTGAAGGCAAACTTCACCAGCTTCAAATTTTTTTTTCCCCCCTGGGCCAACTGCCAGTGTGCTTGTCTAGCAATTGGAACACAAGATAAATATTCAGAACGGGATTGCTGTAAACACGAGTGATACAGTTGTTAATAAGACAAAGCTTCTGCCTTCAGGGAGTTGATATTCTAATGGGGTGAATCCAAAACAAAGTACAAAAACCAACATGGCCGCTTGGAGCCATTCCCTGAAGAAAGTGAACAAGACCGTGTAGTCTGGGGCCAGACCAAGAGTGAGGAAACGTCTTAGAGTTGACAGAACGTGTTTATATATGTCTTCTTATTTCATATTCCCTCTAATGCTGTAAGCTGGTTATCACAGATCCCATTGCACAGGTGAGGGAAGGAAAGCTCAGAGAGATTAAGGGACTTGACAAAAGGCAGAGAACACATGGCGGGAGAGCTTACATTTCAGCTCTCTTATTCTGACCCCTGGTTGACTACTTTCCTTGAAGAGAGTCCTCCTTTGTGTGTGCCGTTACTTCCTCCAATGCCACTCAGAATCAGACACCCTCCTGCTGCTGACTCCTAGTTTTCTGTCACAGGGAACTGGGACAAAATCCAGATCCAGGTGATGTTGCTGAATTCCGTTATTACTTTTTGAATTCTTTTTAAGGATTTTCACGGAAAAAAAAAAAAAAAGAATTTTCATGCACGACCTTATTTCTTCCTCCCATGCACTACAATTTTGTTTTATAAGACAGACGAGGAGACCTAGAAATGTTTCAAGTGACTTTGAGAAAGCCACACAGCTCGTCAGAGATGGAACTGGGATACACAGCCACGTTGCAGTGTCCATCCCAGACGTCGATCTTTTCAGGCACTTGGGTGGCTCGGTGGTTGAGCGTTTGCCTTTGGCTCAGGTCATGGTCACGGGTCCTGGGATCGAGTCCCACATCAGGCTCCTGACAGGGAGCCTGCTTCCCCTCTGCCTGTGTGTCTGCCTTTCTCATGAATAAATAAATAAAATCTTAAAAAAAAAAAAGCTCAATCTTCTCTGTGACTAGGACCTACTTTTCATTTCCTCCAAGTTTTAATAGCACCTAGTAACACTAGGATGTTGTGGGATGTTTTAGAGAGAAAAGGCTAGCATATTTAAATTCCTGTTTCTTAAGAGAGAGGAGAGAGAGGGAGAGACAGAGGAAGGTAGGTGCGTGTGTGTATGGGTGTGTGTTTGTGTGCATAGGTAAAGGGGTGAGTAGGCAAAAGGGTGAATGTAAAGGGGAAGATCTGGCTATAAAATCCCCTCCAGCAGCTTTATTCATCCTCTTCTCTGTAACCACAAAGTGTGAATTGCTCCCAAGAAGCGGATCTGGCTGAGAAGGCAGTGTGGTTCTAGCAATCACCTCGGAGGGCAGCCAGCCTGGCACTGCGCTGTCTCAGTGGGAGATGCCCTGTCCTTGTTGCTTGTCGACCCAGATCCTCTTTACAGCCAAGCCTCTTCCTTCCCAGAGACTAGGAAAACCAGGCCGGTCATGACTACTTTATAGATGCTTCTGGATTATAAATTGGTATGGCGCCCCTGAAAATCCTCCTTCTGACAACAACTTCATATTGCTTAATGGTCCCCTTTTGAGTATTGCAATTTCTGGCCTTGATTTGAAAATTTATTATTGACGCTTGGTGTCTTTTAGAAATTGGTTGTAAATGATCTTCCTGCTGCATAAATGAGGCAGATTCCTATTGTGTGAGGCCATAAACATTCTATATTTCTTTGGCAGGGCATCTAAATCAGTGTTTCAGCAAATAGTAGGCTTGTAGGCCTCAGTCTGCGGGTAGAATTGGATGGGATTATGTTCTTCCTTTTAACTGATCTTAATTCTCTGCTTCATGAAGTCTGATAGATGCTATTATGCTATGGAAAAGGAAATAGGCTTTCTGGTCAGGTGTACACCCATTTTCAACTATTAAAATCTTGGAGAAAATGGTTCTAAAAAAAATAATGGGAGCTGATTGCAGTTAAAATTTAAGCCACCTGGGTGGCTCAGTGGTTGAGCATCTGCCTTTGGCTCAGGTGGTGATCCCAGGGTCCTGGGATCAAGTCCTTCCTCAGCCTCCCTGCAGGAAGCCTGCTTCTCCCTCTGCCTGTGTCTCTGCTTCTTTCTCTCTGCATCTTTCATGAATAAATAAATAAAATCTTAAAAGAAAATAAGTGACTGAAACCCCCCAGTATCATGTTCCAAGAGCCCTGTCAGGCTCCGGACAGAGTCTCTGAAAGGAGCTTCCAGCCTGGAGAATGCCTGCTTTTCCTCTTTCTACCTGCTTTTCCTCACCCATCCCTAGGTTACTTTCCAACCATTTTATTAAACCTCAGAACAAAAAGCTTCCTCAGATGAAGGTGGCAAGATTCAGGAAGGATTGTTTTCTCTAAGGCTGCCCTAGAGGTGCCTGTTAATCATTTTATTTGAAAATTCAATATCGCTGAACTCCCACACAAATTTCAGTGTGAGAGCTCCAGAGAGTTTTCTGGCCCTTAAGTATGTAAGATTTATAGCCTGGTGCTCCAATTAAGTAAAATGCAAGGAGCAGAGCAGAGAGAGGAAGGACGTGGTCAAGCCACACAATGGGGTAAAGGTTGGTTGCTTTTCTCATTCCAGGTGCGTTGGCAGGCTAGGAGAATCAGGCGTAGTTCATATCCTATTAGTGGGACATACATGTCCAGGCTCACCTTCAGGAGACTGTGTGGTCAGAGGATGGCTTAATTTGCTATTGCATAAAACACTTGATCTAATCGGTTTTAGCTTCAAATGATGAAATACTCCTACCCAATTATCCCAGCTGCAATGAGACTCCCTCCCC
Organism: Canis lupus baileyi; assembly: GCF_048164855.1. Lineage (NCBI taxonomy): Eukaryota > Metazoa > Chordata > Mammalia > Carnivora > Canidae > Canis > Canis lupus. Next base: position 9,092,580 of record NC_132873.1, read on the forward strand.
TAGTTGGAGCTTTCAATGGTTTCCAGATAACTTTCATATTTCTTCTCAGCAATCCTAAAGTTAGTGAGAACTGGCATTAGTGTACTCATTTGACGGTTGAGGGCACTGAGGTTCAAAGAGAGAGGAGATGGAGAGATTTACTAATTTATTTACTGAGTGAAGAGATTAGGCCTCAAGTCATACCCTCTAGGTTTCAATCCCATTTCTGCCATTTACTCGAGATATGATCTCGGTGTCCCCAGCTGTAAAGTGGGAACGATCCTGAAATGAGTGTACCTGTCTTTTTTTTTTATTTTTTTTTAATTTTTATTTATTTATGATAGTCACACAGAGAGAGAGAGAGAGAGGCAGAGACACAGGCAGAGGGAGAAGCAGGCTCCATGCACTGGGAGCCCGATGTGGGATTCGATCCCGGGTCTCCAGGATCGTGCCCTGGGCCAAAGGCAGGCGCCAAACCGCTGCGCCACGCAGGGATCCCAAGTGTACCTGTCTTACGGAGATTTTGAAAAAGTGAATGAATTAATACATGTAAAGTATTTAGAATGGTGCCTGTCACATACTAACATTCTATAAATGTTAGTTGTTGCTATTTATCATACTGATTATTATTACTCGAGTTATAATCTAGGCTACTTGGGGCAGGATATGGATTCCAGGCCTTTTGATTTCCAGTCTAATTAAAAAATTAGAATATCAGTAAATAAATTAATCTTATTAATGCCAATTAATATGTATATGCTTTTTTGCAAAGTAAGTGAACATACAACAATACAATCATTTCTACATGGATTTTCTGCAGGCTTGTTATATATATCTACCTATCTAGATACCTGAATTATCTCTCAGTCCTTCCATCCATTGGCCTATCATCTATTCAATATTTATAGTATTTTTCTCAAAACAAGAATAGGATAAGTATCGTTGCCCACCAATAATGGAAATACTGAATGAATTATGTGAGCTGCTCCATACTCTTCAGTAACCATTACACAGAATGAATTACGAACACCAGCTGACTTGCAGAGATTTTCTTGAGTTATTATTAAATAAGAAAGGCATTATACAGAGAGGCGGGTACAATATGATCCTATTTTAATAAAATATAGATGAACAAACTTCTGTTTGTATGTTTGTATAGGATTATATGCAAATAGAGAAAAAATAAAGAAGTACCAATACTAAATTGTTAACATGGATTATCTTGCTGGACGGAAAGATTGCTGATTGGGGAGGAGATGAATAGGACAAAGTGGCAGGAGAAAAATAAGTACACCATGATATGTGCAAGTGCATCATGGTTCTATGTATAAAAATAGAGAATTCTTATATTGGCATTGCATTTTAAAACCAATGCATACATTTAATGATGTAATGGTTCCTTTCCCCCCTTTAAAATCTGTTATAAATTGATAATGCAGCAGACGGGTCATTTAGAGATGAGGAAATGTAGTGAAAATTTTATGGCTGTGCTGTTTATTACAGTAGCCACTGGCCACCTGTGCCTATGGGACACTGGAAATGTGGCTAGTCCAAAATGAGATAGGCTGTAAGTGTAAGAAATGTCAGATTTCAGAGACTTAATATGTCTTTGAACATAAGAAAAAAGGGAAAATAGCTCATTAATATTTACTATGTTGATTACAAGTTGGATGAAAATATTTGGGGTATACTGAGTTCAATAAAATATATTAGTAACATTAACTTCATCCCTTTCACTTTTCTAAAGTGACTAATTAAAAAATAATAATTTTAAAGAAGTTGTTTAAATTTAAAATTAAATTTAGATAACTTAAAAGGACAATGTGGCTTTCATGATACTTCTATCAGTACCAGCACTGAGGAATTACAAAAGGATAACAAGGTGTTTGTAATGGCCCAGAGGAAACTAACATTTACATAAATCTGGTAGGAAACAATGCTAGGTGTTGTGGAAAAGGGCATATTTTTAGGACGGGGATTTTTAGTGTGGGCCCTGGATGAGCAGCATCACTGAGAACATCTTTGAAACGCAAATTCTCCAACCACACCAGCTGCTGCTGAATCAGAACCTCTGGCTATGGAACCCACAATCTGTGTTTTAACAAACAGTTTAGGTGCTTCTGATGCAGGCGACTGTTCCAGAACCACTATACTTCAAGATAAGGTAGAGCTTGGATAAAAACCTTACCATGGGGCACCAGGAAGATGGCATAGTCTGAGTTTTGGGAGATGCCTCAAAATAGGCTGAGCTTATCCAAAAAGCAATGAATTCATCATGCTACAAGAACATAGGCTTTTAGCCATGGGGTCATTCCTGAGGAGAAATTCTGAGCAAGTAAACGGTGGTTAAATGGTTCAATTACTTTCAAGTTTCAGCACAGCCTCTGAGCTGTCATTACCGTGTTTCTTTGATAAGTGTGATTTTTACCCACATGACAGCTTTGAGAATCAAAGAGTCATGTGTGAAACTTGGCATTTGGAACCATTTTGGATGCTTTAATGACCTCACTTTCCACAAAACAAGTTGGTTATCACTGGAAAGAAAAATAGTATGTATTTATCTTTGGTATAGAAACACATTAGAAAAGCTTGTATTACTCAGTTTTGTCCAACTTTAATATAAAAAAATAAAATTTCTTTAAGCCACAAACTTTCTACTTCTGACAGCTAATTAGTATCTTTGAAAATTGTCTCCTTCATTGATGAAAACTGCAAACCTATTTTCATTTCCTTAAAATAATATGCTTGAGTGAACACCCTAAAATGGAAGTCATATCCTTGTTGGGGAGAGGGGCATAAGACAGGGGGTATGTTTATCAACAAAGTGGGCATTACCACACACACACATGCACACACATGCACACACACAGACACATACCACATTTCATAATGGAGGTAAAGAGAAAACTTTCCATTTTCATTCTCTATGTTCAAAGACATGATATTCCTTGCAACTGGAAAAAAATGATGGGCAGGTTTTTCATTATTGGGTTATATGACCAAAGATGCCCTATTTGACATTTCCATGATTTTCATTGTAATGTATAATTAGACATGCCATGAGTAGATTAAGTAACAAAGTGACATTTTCTTTAATGTCCATGTAGATAGCTAATAACTATAACACAGAAATTATGGCAAGATTACTAAAAATAATAGCCCACAATCTGTATGAGAGTCTGGTCTAGAAATATTTTGGTCTAGAAATATAATGTCCACCAGACAGACCTATTTCCTTCCTATATGCATATGGCAAAAGCAGATTTTGAATATAAATAGTGGGATAAAGTTTCTGAAAAATGAAAAAGAGTGCACATACTAGGGAATTTAGTCTAGAGGTCAGAGAAGGGTGCCTTAAGGAAGTGATGGGTGATAATGGGAGGAATGGACAAAGGAGTGACATATAAACTGTTCCTAAGTACAATAAATGCTTGGTACATAGGGAAGGATTTGAGATACGACAGAGTAGAGAGTCAGTGAGAGGGAGGACCAATGCCAAAAATAGAGACATAAGTAGGAGCTAGTTCTTAGTGTTTTTGTTTTTTAAACTCTAGTTTGGATTTTGGATTGCATCTAAAGGGCAATCGAAACCATGATGTCACCAGACTTACTTTTTAGATAGAATATACTGGCTTTAATGTAGATAATCAGTTGAGCAGAGATAAGGGCCCTGTTGCAGAAAGCATACCAATTTAACCAATTCTTGAATTGGTCCCAGCAATGATAACATGGTCTAAACTAGAGTGGTGGCCCTGGCAATAGAGAGCAATGAGTGAATTTGAACTATGTAGGAGGTGGAATCGACATAATTTGGTGGTAGACCACATGTGTGAAATAATGTAGAAGAAGATTTAAGTAAGGATATGGGACATTGATGAATGAACAGGATTTGGGGAAGAGAATGCAGTTAATGTTAGAAAATTTGAACTTACGTATACATGAATCATCTAAGTGGAGATGAAGAGCAGAATGGAACTGACTGAGCTGGGTGGGAAGAGTTGCGAGTTTCTGGTAAATGAATGGTAATTGAAGCCAGGGGAGTAGACATAGTTTCCCTGGAGCTAGCTATAGCACAAGAAAAGAGTCTAGGGCACCATCATCATTTAAGGAGAAGATAAAAGAGTTGCAGCCAATGAAGGTGATTTAAGAAGTCTTCAAAGAGGAAGGAGACAAAATAGCAATACAGGATATCAAAAAAAAAAAAAAAAAAAAACAAAGGAAAAGACCAATTTCTGGTAGGATAGGTGACAATAGTGTCAAATGCAATGGGGTAGACAACTAATATATGGGCAGAGACGTGTTATTGGTGACTCATAAGAGCAATTTCTGTGGAGTAGTGAAGGTAAAAGCCAGGCTGAAGAAGGTTGAGGAATAGATGGGCAGGAAGGGGGATATAGACATAAAGTCCAGTCAGTGAGCTATACGAGGCCAGCAATTAAGCTGAATTAGACAAACATTTGTTTAAATGCTGGTGGAGAAGAAACAGAGGAGAGAGAGAGGTTGAATATAAAAAAATCAGGGCCAGAGGGGTGGGAAGAGTACTTGATAGAACAGAGTCTCTGAGAAATCCAGAGACAGCATGGCATTCTGTGTTCTCAGATGGGGACTGTCTTTCATTGTAACAGGCAATAAGAGGCTAAAGGAGTTTCTGTCTGATAATTTCTACTTCGGTTAGGAAGTAGGCAGGCCACTAACCTGCTGAGTGGGGGGAGAAGGTGAGGAAGGGGAACGGTTGAGGCAGTGTTTTGGGAGAATGAAAATGCTGACTGAGGAATTGTCAGACACTTTGAAGGCCCAGATGAGGATAGTGACTGCAATTTGTAATGGTACCAGTTTGATTTTGTGTAATTGTCCCCATTGGACCTCACCAATATTGAGGAAGAGTGCCCTAGGCAAGCAGTCATCAGTGAATATCCCTGTGACCTTGGGTGAGTCACTAGGTGTGCCTCGATTTTTTTTTTAATTTTTTTTTATTTATTTATGGTAGTCACAGAGAGAGAGAGAGAGAGAGAGGGGCAGAGACATAGGCAGAGGGAGAAGCAGGCTCCATGCACCGGGAGCCCGACGTGGGATTTGATCCCGGGTCTCCAGGATCGTGCCCTGGGGCAAAGGCAGGTGCTAAACCGCTGCGCCACCCAGGGATCCCTGTGCTTCGATTTTCCTCATCTGTGAACTAGGAGCAGTGAGAGCACCCACCTGATCGGATTGTTGTGTTTATTAAGTAAATTAATACACACAAAGTACTGAGAATAGCGTATTGTATGCCCTCTGGAAGAGTTAGCTGTTCTCCAGCTTTGGGGTTCGGGCAGGCATGTGAGGATAGGAGCAAAGGGATGGGAGATACTAACAACAGGGTGGTTGAAATTGTAGACAAAAGACTTAAGCTGCAGAACAAAGGGAGTGTGAAGCTTATTCCCAAAAGGACTAGGTTATTTTATATTTGCTGGATGTCCTCCTGGTATGGTTTCCTGGCCTAAGATTATAGTATGCTAGTTTTGCTGACAGAATTATAGTGTTGATGGAAAGTGAGCAACATTATCTGAGATTTGTCATTTCAGGTCCTGAACTATACTTTGACTGTGGTATCCAATGCATAAGGGATTTACATTAAGAAGATTGCTTTGTCGTTGTAGCTGTTTTATGAGAACTTTAGCTTGAAGCACACCCTATGTATCACATTTCATGTTCTGAACTCCTGCGAAACAGGAAAGTTCTTAAAAAGAAAAAAAAATCATAAGCAATATTAAGGGAATCCCCTCAAGTTAAAGCAATTTTGTTTAAAGGCTGTAAATTTGCCAACTGTTTATGTTCTTTTCCTTGAGGTCCACAATGCAATTTAAACCAGAAAAACAATCAGTTTGGCCCGAGCTTGGATTGCTGCAGAATAAACAACCTCCAAAACTGAACTTTAGAAGGAACTCTCTGCATTGCTTATGTACTGAGACAATCAGAGGTGCAATTTCGTCTCCAAGAATATATTTTGTATGGTCATTCAGATCATGCATTGAAACCCTGGCCTTTTATCATAAATGTAAATGGACTTTAGACACCAATATTTATTTCCAGGTAGGAAAATTATTGAGGTTTTATATGGAAAAAATATTACTGAAGAGCTCATCAAGTTCTCTGAAAAAAGGAAAATAGTTTCACGCACTAACAAGCAAATAAATAAAATACAATTATAGACTTAAAACCTGCCCCCACCCCGGGGAGTCTAGAGATCTTGATTTTATTCTTGTCTGTGCAAATGCCTTTTCTTTGAATTTAGAGGAAACATTTAAAAGTGGGGAAGGTGGTGAGAGGAAGGATCCAGATATAGTCCATGTTAGGTACAAATATTGCCAGTCTTATCTCAAAGATATCCCCAAATCTGCTGCCTGCCCAGGAATTGCCAATGCCCAGATATCAATTATTAAGGATTTATTTATTCATTTATTCAGAAGCATTTATTGAAGGGTACCTATGTGCAAATTTCTGGAGATACAGTGATAAGACCAATTCACAACTCTCAATGAGCTTATGCTCCAGCAGAAGTAAGGCAAATACGCGAAATAAGATCTTATGGGAGAATGTAGGAAGGGCTCTAATCAAAACTAAGAATGAAGAAGCCTTCCTAGAAGATGTGAAGACTGAGTGGGGCTTGTGGGGTGACCAGGAACTATTTTGGTGAAGAATCAGGGTGGCAGTGGTGGGCTGGAAAGGTTAATCCAAGCTAAATTAGTGGAATGAGCAAGAAGGGGTTATGACTCATCGAAAAAAAATGTTAGGAATTCAATGTCGCTGGGGCTTTGGGTCCTAGGTGCTGTATAGATAGCCGAAGCCAGAAGAGAAGTCAGAAGAGTAGAAGGGCAGTGGGCCGGTCCCAAAAGACCTTGTAAGCTGCCCTGAGTAGAATGGACTCCACTATGGAAAGCATGGAACTAGAAGGTGTTTAAGTGGTGAGGTAGCATCATCATAGTTATGCCAGTATGCCAGTGCCAGAACTCTCGTGCTGCTGTTTGGGATAGCTTTGGAAGGCACTCGGCAATATTAATTGCTCCAGAAAAGAAATGGGAAAGGCCCACAGTGAATGAGTGGCAATAGGAATGGAGAAGAGAGGACAAGCTGGGGTGATACTAAAGAAAGTAAAATTGGGTCGGGGGAAGGCCCTAGGTGGCTCAGTCAGTTAAACATCTGCCTTCAGCTCAGGTCATGATCCCAGAGTCCTGGGATCAAGCCTCACATCGGGCTCCCTGCTCAGCAGGGAATCTGCTTCTCCCTCTGCCCCTCACCCTACTCATGCTCTTTCTTTCTTTCAAACAAACAAACAAACAAATAAATAAATAAAATCTTTAAAAAGTAGATCGATGGAATATGGAGATGAGTATGGAAGAAGAAATAAGATGCTTATAATTCTTGCTGATGTGGGGATAGTAGGTGATGTCTTTCACTGAGAGAGGAAATACAGGATAGGTAAGTTGAGGGGAAAGATCCAGAATTCAGTTCTAGAATACTGAGTTTTAAGTGTCTTTGCTAAGAATAAGGTCAGAGTAAGTAGTGGGATATAAGAGTTGAGATATCAAGGGAGAGATTTGAACTGGAAGCATCAATTTAGAAGTTGTCAAGATATAAATAGTGACTGAATCTATGGATGTGGCCTCTTAAGAAGATAGAGAATAAATAACGGGAAGGTTACTCTTGGCAGAAACCTGGTGAACTAACATTTAAGTCACGAGTAGAAACCCTGAGAAGTCTGGGAATGAATGGCTAGAGAGGTGATGTCAGGAGCTACATTGGAAGTCAACAGAGAAGAACGTTTCAATAAGGAATCAAATGCTACTGGGATGTGGAATGAAATGAGATGAATGTATAGGTTGTGTTTAGTATCCAGCAGGTCTTGGATGGCCCAGACCAAAGCAATTTCCATGTCCTTGTGGGGAGGAAGCTGCACGTCAGCAGGCTTAAAAGTGACAAGTGGAAAAAAAAAAAAAAAAACCACACAGACTAAATATTTAGGAAGCCTTGTTTTAAAGAGAAATTGCGATGTGGGCCATGTGACAAGAGGAAGAACCTACTGGAATGTATTCATTCAATCAATTTGAGGCTTTTTATTTTTTATTTTTTTAAGATCAGGGAGATGTACCTATCCATAGGCTGAGAGGAAAGAATCCATGGTGAAGGAAAGATTGCAGGTTTGGAGAAAAGGAAATGGTGTAGGGAATGAGTTCTAGGACTTGCTAATCAAAGTAAAGTGGCACGGCTTTTATGATAAATGGATGCTGAATTTCATAAAAATTTTTTTTGCATCTATTGAGCTACAACAATGCAGATGGATATAGAGGGAATTATACTAAGTGAAGTCAGAGAACGACAAATGCCTCTTACTTATATGTGGAATCTAAACAACAAAACAAACCAAAACCAAACCAAGCCAAACCAAAATTCAGAAACAGACTCATAAATATAGAGAACAACCTGGTGATTGCCAGAGAGGAGTGGGATGGGAGATTGGGGGACGTAGGTGAAAGGGATTAGGAGGTACAGTCATAAGTAATTTTGCAGTCATAAAATAAGTCATAAGGATATAAAGTACAGTGCAGAGACTCTAGTTAATAATATTGCGATAAGTTTGTATGGTGACAGATGGCAATTAGTGATCATTTCATAATGTATGTAAATGTTGAATCACTCACTATGTGGTACACCTGACAGTAACCTATTATTCAACTACACTTCAACTACACTTCCATAAAAAAAAAAAAAAAAAAAAAAAAGGCCATGATCTCAGGGCCAGCACAGAGGTATCACCAGGGAACTCTTTAGTAAGGTGCAATGTCGGGCCCCACTCAGACTTCCTAAGCCAGAACCTGTTTGTAAGGAGAAGGGAAATTCTCCTGAGATATGAAGATAAGGACTATAAGATGTGAAGGTAAGGACAGGTACATTTCTTAACAGTGACAGGTGAGTTAAAATGATGCCATTTTGCCGTGAAGGAGTGAAGCAATCTACTGAAAATGGGAGGGAGTGGGGACATCTGGTGCAAGAGAGCCAGCTCTTAAGGCCTGAGTGGTTGGCACAGCAAGCTTGGTTGAGAGAAATCTTGGAGTCTATTGTGATATGTCACTAAGTGTCTGTGTGAAAGGGTCCACCAGCCTCAGGCTGGTATTGGAGGAGGCAGACACTTCGATTGATGTTGTTTGGGGTTTTGCTAGGCAAGTAGAAATTGATAGGGAAGAGGGTGAATGAACCTCCAGCCATCAGGTCTAGGTTGGAAAGAGAAATCAATACAAAATCAATGGGAGCTGATAGATTGGAAGGAATTGTGGGTCCATCATAGTCATGAATAGAAATATTACGTGGCCAGCAACAGTGGCTCCAAAAAAGGAGAGATTCCTTCTCACCGCACAGTTTTTTGTTTGTATGTTTTACAAATAACCCCTCTAAAACATTCTGTTCTCTCCCTGCCCTGGTTACCTGTCCAACCAGAATCTGAGGCTGTTCCAGGTACTGAAATTGTCTCTAACAGAGCTTCCTCATTATGGAATCTACTACAATTTCCCGGTTCTTTAAATGAGAATAAGAAGACTTGTAAAATCTGACTGAAGATTTTTAAAGACCAGAATGATGTTCTTTCCTGTCTTGAATGCCCTTTATTTTTTTTATAACCTTTTGTGAAATTTATACTCAAAGTATGTTATAAATGCTACACTGATTCTCCCCTCCCCAAATGTTCTTTCTTTAACTTTTGAACCTCAGAGCACTTTGTTCCTCCCTTATGACACTATTAAACTATATATATATTTTTAACATAGTTGAACAGTTTTATCCCTTCTAAGAGATTATAAAGTCTTGAATGGCAGGACCTGCCTTGCTAATTTTTGTTGCAGTGCTCTGCAAGGAGGAGGTTTCGTAGCTGAGTCATGGGGTTCAGGAATGGGGTGGGAGGGTCAGAAAGGTATTGCTAGAGAGAGGGCTGGTGGAAGGTTATGGAAGGTGTTTTGTATCACAACTAGAGTTTTGTATTTTTAACCTGTAAAATGGGGATCCACTAAAAAATTCCAGGGAGGGAAGTGATGTAACATTAAGGTTTCTGAAAGCTCACTCTGTCTAGAGGTTGGAGGACTGAGCAGAGCAGTGTGTAAGAGGAGAGGCAAAGGTGTGAGTTAGAGAACTATTGTGATTGTCCAGGGGAGGCACAAGAGTTTGAGACAAGGTTTAACATTGGGTCTGAACCGGAAAAAATCTCATTTAATACATTGTGGGATTTAATGAGTGTGGGTGTAGGGGATGAAACAGAGGAAGGAGGCTGTAGTTCATCCCTGGTTTCTGGATTGGGTGACACAAGCAATGTCATTTCTTAAGATGGACAGGGCAGAAATCAGGTTGAGGCCAGAGGGAGGGGATGATGTGATGTGGAGGGTGGGGACTGAGGAGTTAAATTTTAGATATTTTTAAATGTTTTGCTTGTGGTAATAAATGCTGGTTGAGTACATTAGAAAAAAAATGAATGTGAGGCTGTGTTTTGAACTTTAAAGAAGAGCCAAGGTTGAAATGAAAATATGTTATTAAAAAATATTTACATTTATTTCCCCAAGTGGAATTTATAAACTCCTCCTACCACCAAGTCTGCAGTGGGGAAGCAAAACATCTGGTTGAAATTCCACTGACCTTTAGATACACCCAAGTTTTCATATGATGCTCATTTTCATTCCAAATGGCAGAGCACAGCCCTAGGGATGATACTTTCTGGAGCATTTGAGCAATAAAGAGAATTTGTGCAACACTTGCATTTCACATGCGGATTTTCAAGCCAATTCGCTTTTAAACAAAGTTAGGCACTTTTTAAACATTTGCCTATCTGAGTTTGTCTCTTTGCGTCAGAAAGTTTGCAAAGTGATCATAAAAGATATTAAGAAGCAAAGTCTTTGATCCGGTCAGTATTTTTCTCTGAGCCTTAGTAGAGGCATCTAGCGAGGTCAATAACAGGGCATCAGTGATGTTATGTATAGGGATCTAGAAGGAAGGGTCAAGAAATGTACCCTCTAATTCTATACAGACTTCAAACTTTTATAACGTAAATATATGGCTGAGCCAACTCCCTAATACAGCTTGTTTGCTGCATCAGCATAGTTAGTGCCATCCTAATTGCTTCTTTTTATCTCTGATTCTCCAATGTTTCAGAGGGGGAAATATGTCCCTAATAGGTGGAGGGGTGCTGTTTTTGTGTTCTTTTTGGTGTGCCACCAGTGGAAGGCTGAATAACGGCCTCCCTACAATGTCCACCTCCTAATTCCCTGGAGTCTACGAATGTGTTACCTTACATGGTCAAAGGGTAAGTTTGCAGATATGGTTGAGTTAAGGATTTTGAGATGGCAAGAGTATCATGGATTATCCATGTAGGCCCAGTGTCATTACAAGTCTCCTTCTAAGAGGGAGGCAAGAGAATAAGAGTCAGGAAGGGGAGATGTGAAGGGAGCAAGAGGTTGCAATGATGGGAGATAGGGGTCATGACGAACCAACACCAGTGGCCTCTAAGAGCAGGGACATGTAAGGAAATAGATTCTCTCTGGAAGTCTCCAGAAGGAATAGAGTAGAGCCCGCCTTTATCTCGGCTTTGTCTTCCGACCTCCAGAACTGTACGAGAATACGTTTTTTCTTTTCCTATCTTGTGAAATGATAGGAAACTGAAACACCCACTCCTTAAGTCAACTTGTAGATGATGCTAAAGCAGGAAAGGTTGAGTTTAGACATAAAGTAGAATTTCCCAATGGGAAATTTCAAAGAATTTCGAAAGAAATTTCAAACTATGTAATGATTACCAATGCTGTTATTAGTGCTCTTAAAAAGAATCTCTGGGAGGTTGAAGGTTTGGTCCAGCCTAAACACAGAAGGTCAAAAAAGTTGCCCACCGTAAGCTGATTGTTTTCATGGTAGCCACTTGATAAATTATTTATGTTAACAACTTGGTTGGATTTGACTGGAGCATTTGTGGTCTGCCTTTAGCGACTTTATGCATATTAAAAAAAAGAGACTCCTTCAGTGCTATCAGAATGCCACCTTGATCCACTGGATTTGGTTGAATTCCCTGCTCAGATTTGAATTTGTAGGCAGCATTTTTAGAGTATTTATATCCTGCAGGGAAAACACAAAAATTTATTTATGAATTGTAAGTCTTGGCTTACACTGTTCATTTTCAGAAATCAAAAGTACATCATCTCTGCCAACATGCAGTTTTAAAAAAAAAATGCCCACGCAGATCCTAGAGAATATTGGCATAAATTTTATTTTTAATTGTGTAAATGTTTTATGCTTGTAAATTGCATGCCTTGTGTTGTCAAAGCAGTGATGGAACACCCATAACACAAGGAGCGATGGTGAGTCACATGGCTCGACAGACCTAACAAGACTTCTGAGTAGTACGAGTGACTAATCGCTCTGCTAGTGTACTACTAGCAAAGAGCCCCAGAGAGAGAAACATCCATGAGTCATATGATTTTTGTAGATTTAATGACAACCCTAGAATTACATTGGCATTGCCTCCAATTGAGAAGACCTTTGAAGAAAGCAGAATTCACATTAACTGGTGTAATTCAGTGTGAAACCTAAATCAATGAAAGAAGCTGGAAGAAATAAACTCTCATGCATACAGAAGAGAAAAATCTTCCTGGATTCGTGGATTGCCTTAACAAGCTCTTCCTAGTGCCTGCTGTATACTGTGGGCTGTGCTTTTGCAGGACAGCCTGCTCTGCTCCACCTTTAATTAGTATGGGAAAATGGTCATGCTAGGCTGAGAGTGAATGAGGTCTTGACAAGACATTTCCACTGAAACCCAGGTGCTAGAGAATGGGCTTTGCTTATTTACGTCCCATGGAATCTTTATACTTTCAAATATCTGACAATTGAATGCACCTGAATACTTTAATAATTAAGCCCTGTTCCTTGGGAGAAAGCTAGATGGAATTTTGCTGAGTTTGTTCTATGATAGTCTTTAGTGACTGCCGCTCAATTGATCTTCTACCCTTCAGTAACCTTAATGTTGAGGCCAGTATTTATTATCGAAAAAATTAATTGTAGCATTTATTTTTAAAGAGCACCAGGAGCACAGATGTTAGCAATCACAGACCACTTGGTGAAAAGTGTTTGAATATCTCTCATGCTGTTGTCTCTAGTATATTTTACCTTGCCCTAAATTGTCTGTGTAAAATTTTCTCTGGCCCACTCTCTGCTGTATGCTGCTAAGTCGTGTTTTGTTCTATTCTGGCTTCTAATCATCTTTGCTTTAGCTCTAGTGTCGATTCAAGGATTTTAGGAGGGTGTAAAGACAAAAGCTTGTGGATATAAACCCTAGTAGTCTATTAGAATTTACTTAAGCCTCCAGCCTATTGGTGGTTATATGGTGGCATTCAAGGGGGTCTTTGGATCCTAATTAACAAAATGTCACCAGTTTGAGTTGACCATCCTCTCCACCCCTCCACCCTTTAGGTCCTTCCCTGCACTGTGCTCTGTATCTCTATTATGGAATCTAGCATAGAAGGGCATTTATGTTCACATTATTTCCATGCTGGACTTTCAACACCACAAAGGCACTCAACATAGTTCATAGTAGTAATTCAGAAAGTGATTGTAGTGTTGATTCAATAGTACTCGTGAAAGTAGATTTTGCTGCTGGTATTAAAATTTGGGTGTCACCTTCCTTGAGATGCCCTCTAGGACACTTGGTTTTGGCATAGAATTACTCGAACATGCCGACTACCAACACCACGAACACCAGTCACAAACCATGGAAGTGGCTAAGAAGGATTCTCATTGGTTGAGTAAGAAGAAACATTATAAACCATATTGACAAGGTTCTAAACAATGTGTGCATTTTTCTGTTGTTCAAAACCAGATATTTGCGATAATTACTTGGCCCACCTATGAACATCATACTTCGTTTTTATGAGACTTAACAATTACTGACAATGAGGACAACTGCTGCATAGAAGTGCAATATTACTCCTACTGTGGCCATTTCTAGAATAAAACAGAGCTTTTGCATGCTCCCCACTAGAGCATTATTGAGAAAGGAAGGAAAACATTAGAATTCCAAAGAATCTAAGGAGAAGCTAAAAGAGACAGCAAAGAAGATCTAGGGAGCATTTGGCTGAAAGAAAATTAACACAATGAACATATGGTAATCAAACTGAGATTTTATACATCTTAGCAGCTTTGTGCCAAATACCACAGCAATTCCTTCTCACTGCTTAGTAAATTGGGCCTAACTGTAAGAGGAAATGAAAGACTCAACACTAGAGGAAGTAGAAATCATTTAGGCTTACCTCACTAGACTGTTTTAGGGGCAGTTAATTTCCTCGAGCTATGCTAGGCTTGTTCCCCTCTTGTTTGGGCAAATTACCTCCCTCACTTACCCCCAAGTATGTTAATATGCCTACTCTGGTGTGGGATCGCCAGTCAGAACCACAAGTTAGTCAACAGGGCTGGAAAGGGAAGGGACAGGATGGTGGATATGGAAATGTCTTTCAGGAGGGGAATTATTTTTGGTGAGCATCCCTCAGTTATTTTTGCTAGATCCGGCATAAAAAATTTGAACCAGGTGATGCTGAATGATGAAATGATTTCATGGATTTTATTTTCCCTTCGGATACGGGAGTAAGCAAAATCAGGCATTTGTTCAAATCACATAGTGAGGACCAGTGGGATATCACAGTTGTCTTTGTGGTCAGATTCTTGGAACACAGTAGTCACCAAGGATGTTCACGGACTTTCTTGATTTCCCTGATAATCCTACCAAGACAGGGTTTTTTTTTTTTTTTTTTTTAAACTGTATTTTCCATTTGCTTGAAATCAATAAAAAAGCCTTATAAAATTGCCACAGAGATAAGTTTTTTTTTTCAGGAAAGACATCAATGCTTTTCTTCAGGTTTCTGGCAGCTCTGAAACATATTATTTTTTGTTTCTTGTAAGATGTTATATATTTGTTTAGACGTAGTGTTACTGTCAGAGATACTTTTGTGTCTTGAGCAAAACAATGTCTTGCTTAAAACACACTCTTTAAAGGATCATGTGTGGCTGTTATATTTGGTTAAGAATTATTTGTCATTAATCTAAAAGGTAACAACCATGCATCGTTCTATATTTTCTACAACAGCTTGGATAGTGTCGTTATTCAGCATGTTGGCAGAGATGATACTTAAAGAGGAGCAATTAATAACAACAGTTTTCAAAGTGAGAGTGTACATAGCTATAGCTCATGCCAGTGCTCTTAAAGTACCCGGTAGATTTTTTTTTTCCATTTAATCTTTACAGCATACCTTTGCTACAGGAGATTCAACTTTCTAGACTGACTTTGACTATTTTACTGCTTTACTTTTATCATCTATAATTGTTCAAAGTTCTGCATGCATCCTATACTTTTCATAGCAATTATCCTACAATTTCTAGAAGACACATTTAGTGCTGAATCCCTGGAGATAGGACATTTTGGATCCTGCTATCCAAAGTAACAAACATAAGAGATTTTGCAGTTTAAGTGCCATGAAATATGTGAAAAATTGGGATGATTGGAAAGCAGCATAACATGATGAATCTGGAAGCCCAGGTTCTAATCTCATTTTTGGTACTTATTAGTTGTATACCCTTGCTCCAGCCACTAAAGTCTGTAGCTCTTTCATCTGAATAATGGGATCATAACAGTACTTACCTTTATGCTAACAGGATGTAGAATAATGCCTGATATGTAGGAGATTCATCCATTAGTGTTTTGTATTGTTCTCAGGAGTTTTTCAAATAATATAGTAACACCCCCCATTATAGACAAGAAAACTGGAACTAGGAGAAGTTAAGAGACTTGTCCAAGGTTAATTCCAAATCCCATGCACGATTCACCATTGCTCAATCACCTGTTCAGTTAGCACGTCTTGGCCCAAGAATCCTTACCCTACCATGATGGTGGAGTGTGGTACCAGGGGATGTCAAATGCACCAGTCTTAGACTGGAATGTCCCGGGAAAGACATCCAGGTGTGTGGGGGAGGTTACCAGGAAACTACCAGGACTAAGAAACTTCTAACTCACAGAGGGGCTAAAGAGAAGGGATGTGGTGACCACTTTGGGTTGACATCTTCAACTGGCTACTTGCTAGTGGCCAGTTACTATGTTCCCAAAACCTTTACAAACCAGATCTTCTCATAGTATTGGGTTCTAGCTAAAAAAAAGGGATGAGCAACTCTGAGGACACCTCTCTCTGCCCCCAAATATTCTGAATGCTAGGCTTTGGTGGTCCATGCCTGGAGTCCCCCCCCCCCTCCCTCTCTGACAAGCATAAAGCAACACACTTGGAATCATGTCAGGAGCTCTAGTTTGGGTTCTGTATCTGTTTAGCTCTATGATTCTTCTAAATCTTAAATCCTTGGTTTTATATGGGGATGACAGTATCACTTCTGTATTTTTGTCCTCATTGGGTTGCAGGGCTACCAAATAAAATAGGTGAGAAGGTGTTTCTATAACTTGCAGAGCACTGTGGTATTCTTCTTATTTCTATAGTCGGAATATTGGCAAATAATCACACTTCCAGGTGCTCCATAAAGACTAGGTTTTCCCCTTACCCAGCAACACAGGGAAAGTGAAGCCAGTTGGCAGACCCGGCTGGAAGCAGGACGTCTGAGTATCCTGTAGGAACCACTTGGCACTTTTGAATCAGCCAAACCAATTTGGCTTCAAGAGGATCTGTAGGACACTGTTTGGAATTTCCTTGTTGATTCAATTAAGTGGAGAGATGTTGCCAACCATCTTCATTTTCCTCTCTTACTTCTCTTGCTTTCTCTGGTCAGCAATTTCTGCTAGAAGATGATGACTCTTTAGGTTTTCTGGGAGCAAATACAACTTAGTTTGTGTTTCTGGAAAGTGCTCTGGATAAGACAAATACTTTTTGTTGGTTCTTATATTCTGTAGCTATCTTTGAAAAAAAACATCTGTTGGTGAAATGTGAAGGGAGACACTTGGTATCGATTAGGGGTAGCCTGTTTAACTTTTTCAAGTTGTGAAATCGAAACAGCTTTTCTCTGTAATTTTATTAAATTGAGCAAAATGCAAAATTACTGTTATCATAGGTAAGTTTTACAGAGTTAGCCCAAACATATTTAAAGGAAAACACTCCTTGGAGAACTGAGAAGACTCAAAAGTGAATTGCAGTTTGGCTGGATTGAAAGTTATGTTTGAACATGTCTGAATGAAATCATTCCTATTCAACCTTTGTAGGAGTTCTAGAGGAATGTGGGGGAGTGGATGGGAGCGAGAAGGGTCGTTTTGTACTCTGGGAAGTCAACTTTTCATATTAACCTAAAAGAGCTACTGTCACTAGATTGCCATTGCTGCTGCATATCTGCCAGAGAGATTAAAAAAACCAAACACCTGAGTACTACATTCTCCTAGGTGCAAGTCATTCTATGATCAGGACTCAGATTTTTTAAACAGAATGATCAGAAGCTTGCAAAAAAAGGGGGGGGGGGACTCACTGTTAATATGACACGATGACAACCTAACACAGGGTGGGAGGGGACAATAAATGTTTGCTGAACAAATGATCCTCAAGTTGGCACATCACTTCTAAATTGTACACACGTTTCAGGAATGGGAGGGTTTACATAAATATGTCTTGGATAAAAGTATATGAAAATCGTACAGCCATTAACTGTAATCAGCCCTGGGATAAATCCATTCCTGGAGTGGGAAAAGCAGAGAGGATAAAGTCTGAAAGATTGGAAAGGGCATGGGAGAGGCACACTAGGGGGATAATAAGATGCAAGGAGCTTGTTTTGACCGGTGCCTGCAGCGATTTTCACTTGCCCAGGGCACCCCTGTCACTGCATGGTGGACAGCAGCTAAAATAGAAACTCCGTTGGCCTTGGCAGCTCTCACACAAGCGTCTGCGTCTTGCACTAACTGCACATTTCTGAACAATGTCAGGGTCAATCTGAGCCAGGGCAGCAGCAGGAGAAGTTTTTGGTCACTTCAACTTTGCTCCCACCTCTGTGTTCGGACCATCAGAATCTTGTCAGCAGCAATGATTGCTCACTGATGTGGCAGGAATGGAGGAGAGAGAGGCAATGGCAACGCAGGTCCCCAGACAGGGGACAGCTGCCGGATCAGACACCTGAGAGGGACCGCAATCCTAGTAGATTTGGGAGGTGTTTATGTAATTTTCCAAGCTGCCTGGAAGCTTGGTGGGGTGTGTGTAAATGATGAGATGCAAATCGTCCCCAGTGGTCACAGCTTGTTTTCCCAAAATTTTTACCGCACTGCACACAAGGACAAGCTAAAGGGACTCTGTTAATAATCTACCACAGGAGCCACCTAAACTGAGGGGAAGCCGTTAAAGCCAGACAGACTGTCATTGGCATTATAGTCACCTGGGGAGCCAACGCTGTCCCATAATGAACGACCTCCTCCACCTGAGCAAAATAAAACAACTACATAGCTCTTCAGCAGCTGAAAACAACTACATAGCTCTTCAGCAGCTGAACTTCCCTTCTAGTGGCTGTTTATTATTATTCTGAATTAGATTTAACACTTTTACCCCAAGAAAAGAAAAAAAAAAATAACAGTGCTTACTCTTCCCCGGAACTCTAATGCTATTGTAAGATTTGTCTAGAATTTATCAAACTCAATGACTCATATGAGAATTCCTATATTATGAGGGTAGTGCATTAACTGCTTACCATCAAAAAAAAAAGCTTATGAAAAAGAGTTATTGTTGTGCATTTGCTTGGTGTCAAGCACAGAGCTGAGTATGGAACATCTATCCAATTGCTCTAGTTTTGGAAATGGGGAAACCTAAATTTGGGGGGATTGAGTGACCTGCCCAAGGCTTTCGCTAATGTGTGGTTGGGCAGGGATGCACAGTGAAGACTCCCCTACCCCAAAGCTCATGTTCTTTACCACTATGCGTGCCTGCCAGTTTTATCCACTCACTACCCAGAAAGGTCTTCCCATGCTCATGTTCCATTATAATTGCAAGTTCATTCAGTAGTTTAAGAAATGTTGTTTGAGCTCCTATTCCACGTCAGGAAGCATGATAATAAGTGAATCAAGATTATAAGGAGTCACAAGGCAGCTGTAGTGAGGATGGGATCAGGAGCCCTGAGATTAGCAAAAGGACATATGCCTGGTGGTTCAGCCTGAAGTGGGAACAGCTAAATGTCAGTAGAGAAATTAATGAGACACAAAAGAGACAGTTTTTTGTTGTTGTTTGTCTGTTAGGGTGGTACCCAACTGGAAACAAAATGAGAGATTGAAAGGGATAAAGAATAAACTAGAAGAAGAACCAAATGACCTTGACACATGATGGTAGTATGAAGGACACATTGCTCTCTGACCCAGCCCATGGAGTTATCCCATAGCATCCCACCACTTTGTGCCAAAGTATTTCAAGAGTTGGTCTGAACAAAACACAATTTTATTAGCTGAAGTTACCAATCTTTTGTGATTTTATACCATCCAAGTATTATCTAACTAGCCTGTTTCAAGAAAACAAAACAAAAACAAAAGTGTACCTTATGAGGGAGGAGGAAAAGCTAATTTTTGAGACATTGGGGGTTAAAGAAAGTAAAATAGATGGGGGCACAATGTTATCGGCTTCTTTCTATGTGTTGGCTGAAGAAAGGCTTAGGTCCTATCTGGTCACTATTTGGGGCCTGAGAGATTTTTTGATGCTGCTGAAAACTCATGTGACATCATCATAAAATCTATCCCAAGTCTTTCTCCTCTTGGTTCTCAGTGTATTGTTACAGATGCTAAGCATTTTGGGAGAAAATCTGTCTGCTATTTACCACACAGTTCTCAGGGAGCAAATTAATTTCCCTGGGATTCCTCTCGCTCAGATGCAGTCTGTTGTTCTCATGTTAAATTCATGGTGAGAATTTAGCGTTCATTAGCACTGAAAAGCATGGACTCGAAATAATGTCTTGCATCCAGGCAGAGATGATGCCTGTTATACACAAGAATTAAAGATACCAACTCTCCAGTATATGTGAACCATATAGAAGGAGAAACCATCTCTTCTGGGAAAAGATAGTGTTTCGTCTTTACACAGCAACATATAGTGGTTCTCAGTGGGGGCCCTGGAAACCCATAGCGTAGGTCTGGATCTGGCTCCAGAATTTGCTTCCTGTAGGGACCTACCAAGTTATCTCCCTTCCCTGATCTTCAGTATCAGTATCTTCAGTTGTTCAATGGAGTATTCTGCTCATATTATTGTGAAGATTTAAGAAATCATGCACATAGAGACTACTGAATGCCTGTTAAATATTACTTTTGTTAGTATAAATTATTATTTTCTTTCAGACTCTTTTTTGACCAACTTTTCTGAGACCAAGGGCTTATGTGATATGCTTGAGAGATGTAGGTTCTATTTAGTAAGCATTAGAAATTATCCCCTATTTTACATGGCCTCCCACCAAACAGATATTAACACTTCCAGGATGATGCTCAATGCCAAGTAGGCTTTCTTGGGAAGGATGAATCAGAGGTGGTAGGTCTTAATTTTATACTTTATCATTTAGGTAATGTATCTGGTATTTTTTGAGTTTTCCATGACATTTTACCAATGTAAAATACACAAATAAGCCACGTAGCATCATATATATATATATATATATATAATATATACAATATATAATATATATAATATATATAATGCCATATTATATATGTATATATACACTCAAGAAACAAAATTAATGTAAAAAAAAGATCAAAAATAATGTTAATTTTAACATAAAAGATCATTTTTAAAGGCAAAATTTAAACTATTTTAAATGTGTAATGCATTGTATCTTCCAATATCAGTGATGCTTCAAAGTTCTAAATTATTTTAAAGGAAGATAAAACGATCTTGTTTCAGGAAAGTTACTATCTTTGTTAAAACATGAGCTGTAAAACATTTATGCAATCTAATTACAAGTTTGCCTATCAAAAAGCAGCAGTATCAGGAGAATATAGAATACAAAGCAAACCTCCGGCTTAGATTTGTTACTAAACAAGGTCAGGGATAACTCCGGTGTTCACTCACAAAGTTTGTGGATAAGTATGAAAATTGCAGTTTCTCCATTTACTGGTTCGAAGGGTAAGTAGTCAGAGAGTAACGGAACTAAAAGTCTCTTTCATTCTCATTGATCTTTTTTCCCTAATTAGTACAAGGCACACACAAAGAATTCGGCTAGCAGTGACAACTTTACTACAGCGAACTAATCACAGACTTATTTTGCATTTGCATTTTGAATGGGGCGAATTTTAGAAGAAGAATGGAATTTTGTTAAGGATACCAAATAATTTTATAAACTTTTCAGCAAATTGAATTTGAACACATTTAGGGAATAAATAATTTCCCTGGATGCCAGCTGGGGTTATGCTTTGTTGCTCCTCTGAGTTGATTTACATTTCCTCTGCAATGTTATCAAGTATTTGTTATCATTCTTAGTCAAGCACAGTAGTCCCCAACAAATCAGAGACAATGTGGCATCCAAAGAGAGCACCATCATACTGCCTTTTAAAAAGTTTAATTGATGGTATAGCTGCTTAATTTTATTAGGAGGCATTGCAGCAAGCATCGTAGATATGAAGTCAGATATCCATTCATGCAAGGAAGATCTATAGATGCAATTTAAAAGTGCTCAGTTTAGAAATTATGAGGGTTTTTCCCAATTGGAAATTTTAATGTGAGTTGTGCAAATAGGCAGACAGCTAATTTCCTCTCTCAAGTAACAGAACTGAAGATTTTGACAGAAGTGGCTCTGAATTCACCCAGTTAACCACTTCTAGCTCTTAAGAAACTTAGAGTTGACAAAGCAAAATATCAAAATTAAGGAAGCAGGAAGTAAATTATCTTATAAAAGTACTTAGAAGAAGGTAAATAAAGCATTCCATTAGGGGTGCCTGGGTGGCTCAGTTGGTTAAGCCTCTGACTCTTGAATTCAGCTCAGGTCATGATCCCAGGATTGTGAGATCATGCCCCATGTTGGGGTCTGTGCTTAGCTTGGAGTCTGCTTGAGGAGTCTCTCTCTCTTTCTGCCCTTCCCCCAGCTTGCTCTTCTCTCTCTCTAAAATAAATTATATATTTTTTTTCTTATAAAGAAAGTCCCACTGGGGACATGCTGTTTTTAGTAAAAATATACTATTACAGGGCACCTAGGTGGATCAGTGGTTGAGTTCTGCCTTCAGCTTAGGGTGTGGTCCCAGGTCCTGGGATCACACCCTTAAAAGATATGCTATTACATATGTATATATACTATATAATATATACTAAATAATATACTAATTATATACTAAATAATATATACTAATTATATACACTAGTGAGTATATCTACTAAATTATTCTAAAAATATATGACCATTGAACAAGGCTCATCTGTTGCATTTTTGGAGTTTACATTGCAATAGTCACCGATTTAAAAAAAATATGCTTTAATCAGAACATTTTTAGAGTTTTTTCTCCTATAGCAGTTGAAGCCACAAAGTACTTGTTCAACACATTTTTGTTGACTTATTGAACCAGAGACATTTGTAACATAATAATGTTCATTTAACCGGCATAATATTGCCTAAGCTTCTCACAGTCTCTCTTACTTAAACAGAAGCAGAAGCCAACTGTATTCCCTACAGAGTATAGGGGGCTGTCTATGGGTGCATATAATCAAAGTGATAGTTTTCTAAGGTGGTATCAGCTCCCACTTATGTGAAAAAAATAAACAGTCCATGAAGAGCCATTCCACAGTTGTCAATAAATAGTGTACTTAGCCTATTTCTGAATCTTATTTTGTGTGTCAATGCTATGCAGATATTGGGATATATGCTGGTCTCCTTGTTTGCTATGTCTCCTCACAATCTAGTTCCAAGCAAAACCATTCCATCTCCTACAATACTCTCATGGAAAAGGGAAATAAGAATCCATATTCCCCAAAGAGGAGACTGGAGAAAGAGAAAACTGTGTGGGGGCGTGATGATGTGCATATTTGCTCAGTGTTGAGTTCAAAATCTTGTGTATAGCAAGCTCAGTAAAACAGTTTACTACCAATCTATTTGGAAGCAATCTGCTTGTCTTTGGTTGATTGGTTTGTTTTATTCATTGGATTAATGGTTTTAATAAGAATTCCATGCAGAATCTTTTGGGAGAAGTACAAACAAAAACATGGGCATATTTGTTCATTTATTCCATTTTTATTGAGTTTTGACAATAATAGTAAGTATTATGCTAGATGTTAGCAATCCAAAGACACTGACTCAGGCCCTGCCTTCCAAGACCTTACAGATGCTTAGGGAGGGGGAGAGAATGAACAGATAAATGAGTTATAATAGTGCAGCGTTCATCTAAGAGGTCCACTCAATCCAGATTATGGGAAGAGGGATTGAGTGAGAACTTGAGGTTTGGAAGAGTGATGTCTGAGTTAATTAAAAAAATAAATAGAACTTAGCTTGGTGAAGTGTGCATATGTGTATGCATGTGTGCATGCACAGGAAATGAGTTTGTAGCATGGGGAGGGAAGCATTTTCATACAGAGATGATAAGAGGAAGAAAAATGAAATGTATATTTGGGATCTTCAAGTATTACAGATTTATTTGGCAGTGGTGGTGGTTACTGTTGGGAATAGTGCTGGGGCATGAGTTTGCAGAATAAGCAAGGGCCAGATCAAGCTTTTGGCAAATCATCCTGTGAATCTTGACTTTATGCTGAAGGCATTTGGGGAATTTTAAGCATAGAATGAAGAAATCAGATACGCATTTTTAGAAAAATCTCCCTAGAGGCAGTCAGGGTGAAACACCTTTGCAAGATCAAAACAAATATATATATAATATATTTTTTTTCCTATAAAAGATATAGATGATCACTCGTCATTTTTTTTCCTATTTTAACCCACATATGTTAACTTTTTGAACTTTAATTAAATGCTGTCAAAGTATGAAATTTTCCATTTAGTTTCCAGCCTAGAGGAGGCAGGCTCTCTCTCTCTCTCTCTCTCTCTCTCTTTTAAAAGATTTTATTTATTTATTCATGAGAGATAACAGAGAGAGAGGCAGAGACACAGGCAGAGGGAGAAGCATGCTCCCTCCAAGGAGTCTCATGTGGGACTCGATCCCAGGACCCTGGGATCATGCCCTGAGTGGAAGGCAGATGCTCAACCACTGAGCCACCCAGGTGTCCTGAGGCGGCAGTCTCTTAGCTGGCTGGAAAGTATACAAACATGACAGGACGTAGCCATGGCCATGAAGTTCACTCTTACTCATGGTGATCATGAGGAACACAGAAAGGATTGCTGGTCAAAAAACTGAATTTGAGCCCATCTAAGCTTTTTTTCTACTCCTAAAAGCTGATCTTCAATTGAAATTGCACTACATTTTACATACACATTATCTACTGCTGCCATATGCCAGGAAGGGACAAGGGCAGGGTTGGGGGGCGGGGGGAGAACTCTTTCATTCAGTAATCCAACAAATATTTACTGAGTATATACTATGTGTTATACAATATGCTAGCCATTGGTAGCTCTCTTCATGGTACTTAGTGCAGTCTAATAAAGGACAGATGAAAATAGAGTCAGGAGAAACACCTCTCCTTCCTTGTACCAATAAGGGATATTGGAGAATATTTAAATGAGTATTCCAGAAGGACTTTTCAGGGCAAAACTTAATGTTGGATGGAAGGCCTGAGACACTGAGATAATTTATATCCATTCTCTTTTGGAAAAGGGTTTGTTATTCACTTTGTAAGGGCAAAGCTTTGTGTCCTTCTCTTCTCTCTTGGATGTCCCCAAGTATAGAATATGGTGTGTGTGTATTTACTTTTGTAACTTGTGTTTGAATTTCTATTATTTTTTTTTTACCTCTGTTATAAAACTCCATTTATCTAATTGAGCTCAATATTGTGTAGCAATATCCAACCCGAATTAGGCTGTCAGCCCAATACCTAATGCTTAAATTGAGATGACTTGCACAATTTTAAGAATTGCCCTTCTGTTTATATTCCTAAAACAAAAGCTCATGGTTTATAAGCAATCATAGTGCCACTTGGATTATGGTCTTTAAAGTGGATACAAAGTATGTTTGAATGTAATGAACCTGGAGTTTCCTATCAGGAAGCCAAGCTCTGCTCACATTTCAATTGGCCAATGTGGTACAAGGGATTTTCAAGTCAGAGGTGTGGCACCATATGCAGTAGGAGAATCTTAACACCAAGGAAGTAGACAGGGACATGGGAAACTTCACAAAAAACATACATACTACTTTTATAAGTCAAATGACAGAATGTAGAGCCCATTAATTGAATAATTAATAAATGGTTTGACTGGTGGTATGTGAGAATTACAGAAAATAACGTCGAGTACATAGTATTTTACCCCCAAATCAAGGAAATCGTTTTGTTTGTGTTTGCTCTAAAGCAGACTTTGTTATTTAGCTCAAAGAGTATGTTTCCAGCTTGGGGGGAACCAAACCTCCTAAAATAATTTTTGAAATGCTGCCTATGTTGCTTCAGTGGAACTTTGCTTTTCTTTATGATTCCATTCTTTCATTTCTTTGCAGCATTATTATTAGTTGTGAAAGAAACTAAACTGGTCAGGGAGCCCAGGGATTTTACTTCTTGCCAACTTCTTACCTTCAACTTTAAAACAATGAGGGATCATTTGGAATTCCTTTCAGTTTTCACTAATATGATATTAGTTACAAAGTGCTTGGAAGAGGGAAGCATTTGCATTGGTCTTAATCACTCGACGTTTATTATTTGGATTTGGTTCAGAATTCATAGTTTAAGAACACAGTTTATACTGGAGATGATCTCATGAAAGTAACCTTCCTTCTTGTTTAAGATGAAAAGTCAGACCCAGAGAGCAGAACCCTAACTTATGTCTCCTCGGTGGCCATTTCTAATTTATTTGAGTCTGGTTTTATTTAGGAAGATTTCCCTAAGGATAGCTGTGATCCTTCAGGGTTTCTTTATTGCACAACTCCAGGGGGCGCTGTTCACGTTTTGATTGGATTTGAGTAAATAGTGGCCCTTGGACTTGTGTAGCAACTTTAGGTCGTACATTATCTGTATCCCCCACCATTGCTTCCTCATTGGTGGTGATGTATTTCTTTCTGTTCAAGTGAAAGGTGCTTAAAAATGGTCTCTAAGACTCTTGTCAAGGAACACAGAAGTCCTAGGCAATGATCTGGAAACACAAGGAATACAATAATTTCTTTGAAATCTTCAATTTTAATTGCAGCACGTGCAATTAAAATGCATAGCGCCCAGGAGGGTGATGGCCTGAGCAATATGCGTTGCAGCATGATTGGCTTCAGGATGTCACATGGCTTTCCAGTGCAGTGAGAGTGATGTGTTGGCTCTATTTTTACCACCTTGGCTGCAGCGTTATCAGTACCTCAGACACTTACCACACATCTCAGAGAAACACGGTGTGAATCGGAGGGTCCAATTTGGCCCTACGTTTGTCCCCTCTGTGAAACTTTTCAGGGGCCTGGCCCTTGAGTCCAGCCACCAATATCTGCAACTGAAGGGAATCAAGCAGCGCTAGGGCTCTGAAGCTATGACCAAGAAAGAAAAAGAGAGAATTGAAAGCGTTCCATCCATTTTATTGGCAATGAGTCAAGGAAAACAGGTTAGAAATATTTGTTAGAAGAGGGGCTCAGGAAGTCATGGTTACTTGGAAGGTTTATGGCCAAACTCTGCCTGCCGTTATCCATAGATAACCCAAACAATTTAAATTATATAAGCCACATACAAGTGATTCAGGGCAACGTTATAGACATTCCCTAAAACCTCCAGTTCTTCACTTGGTTGGCTAAAACCAGAAAAAAAAATGTCTGTGACTATTACTAGGCAAATGCCTTAAATCAGAGAATTTCATGCGATTTTACTCTTGGGCTGAATTTGCATTTATATGAATAGAAATAACAAGTGTGTATTTGAGGGATGAATCCTGTCTGTTGTTTTTTTCAATTACACATATTAAATCCCTTGGCTTCCCCACCCCTCCTCCTTAGCCCTGCAAGGTAGTTCATCACTTGAGATTATTTTAAGGTCGACTATTGAGGCAGAGAGAATCCAAAGTGGAAGTTAGAGCAAGTCAGTGGCAAAGCCCAAGGGTAGAGACCTGGGAAGACCAGCTCTAAGTCGTGCTATTTAACACTAGCAGCTTCGTGTGGAGAGCAGAGCATTACAGCTGAAGGCAATTCAATGGTTTCAACTTTATCTTTAAATATTGCTAGAATACATTATTAAGCTAAAGTGCTTTTTATTTTTTTTTTAAAAAAAGCTAAAGTGCTTATACACACACGCACACACACGTACACATATGTATGTATTTATAATTACTGCTCAAAACAATCCCATGAGGTAGAGTTGCACGTTGCTGTGTTTCTGGGTTACAAAAGAAACTGGAGCATGGCGAGGTTAAGTGGTTTGTCTGGTAATTGTGAGCAGAGTTGTGAGTCAGATACCGTGATGTAGGCCTATTTCCTCCTGCTCACTGAGAGAGGCTGTGGGCTTCCCTGGAATTCATTCTATAAAAGGAGCCATGACTTTGGAAGTCATGGACTTTGGAAATGTATCAGAGAGTGTTTGGGTCGCTGGGAGATGGGGGAGTGCAGACTCGAGCTACCCAGGGTACCACCCCTCTAGCACAAGGTCACTGGTTCTGGCATCTGTATCCTCAATCCAGCCTCATGGGCTAATGGGGTTGCCTCTGGATTTTCCCATCCAGTCACAGCTGACAAAGACTCAGGTGGGAGAAAGTTGTAAGTTTGTGAATGACACCTGAAATGAACTCTGCTCACTGCTCCCCACCCCTTCTCCCATTCTCATTTAGTTGAAACTACCAAATAGATAAAGTTGCCGTTGTCAGATTTTGATTTTCATAAATATGTGACTTAAAAACAAAGCACCCGGCAACACGCAAAAAAAAAACTATCATTTTGTAAAAGCCTGCACGATTACCATGGAGCTAAAAATTAAGAGATGTTAACTTTTCCCCTTGTCTCCTAATTTTGGTACCAGAGGTGTGAAAATAGATTTAAAAGACATTTCAACACAATCATAAAAATTATATTGAACTGTTGAGAGGAAAGATGGGAAGTTGGTTGATCATTCACGTCCATGGAAGGGGGCTGCTCAAGGAGAAATGTACTATCTGTTTCTTGGTGTGGCTCCAGTGAAGTGAGTTTTTTTTTTTTTTTCATCCAACACTTATCAAATAAAGCACATTCTTACCTCAGTAATATCCATGTGAGCAAAGCAAGAAATCAGGTTTATTATCTGTTTTTACATTTGGAATCTGAAATAATAATGGTAATGATACTCCTAATATTACTAGCCTTACTCTGCCTTCTAGGTATTTATTACTTCCCTGCTATGTACCGGGGGCTGTATAGCATCCCACTGCAATCAGAAGTGGATTATATCAAGTCCTAGAGCAGATTTTTATCAGTCTCTGGCCTGTGTTTCCTATCTCCATGGCTACCTTTGCATTTTGTGATCTCAAGGTTTATAGCCATGCTCTCTGACAATTCCTAAAGGAGTAGATTTCTTTTTCATCCGCTAGTCTTACCCTACAGAGAATCGTAAGTATTATGGGATAGCTCCTTTCAGAGGCAACCTGAAAGTCTGTGGATTGCAGAAATATAAAATTAGTATCTGAGTGGAAATACTATAACTCTGAAATTGGATATGTTACTATGGTTTTCATTTTCACTCATCCTTTAAACCTGATAGTTGATAACTCTGGGAACCTGAACCCCTGGCATTCAAACCTGTTCTGTTTCAATAAGAAAGTAAGACATTGGTAGCTTCTGTTGACAGTTATGTTTGGTGTGGACTCTCCCTTGGACAGTTAGTAATATCAGAAATTGCTTTGGTTGTGGTGTCTCATGGGGCTCTTGTAGCTCTGACTCTGCCTTAATGCGAAGCAAACCACTTCTGCAAAGAGCTCACTTAAGAAATGGCTTTGCTTGACATCTTGTCTGCTGAAGAGTTCACCCTCCCTGAAAAATAAAACATTTTACTCACAGAAAAGTTGATTACCTGTGGAATAGACCTAATATTCCAATACAGAGAAAATGCAAAATTGCTTCTTTTAGTTTCACATTTTCTCACTGTGCCAGAACGGATTACCCATTCCTCTATACTTTTGGAAGAAGGAATGGCGTACTAAGGAAAAAAATAACTTGATCTAAGAGGCATTTGTTACTTCCAAGTAATAATTATTTGGCAGTGTTTTTTCACATCCTCAGCAGAAAAAATTTGTCCTAACACAGTCCACACATAATCAGGACGTGATTGCACATGGCAGTCCTATAGATATGTGCTGGTTAGGTAGGGCCGGCTAGCTGCTCTGCTTGTCCTCCTGCACTGCTTGCATTTTTCATGTTTTCTGTGACCCCAACACAATTCAAGATATGTAGAGGTGTTGGTTGGAAGGTCCATAGGGAATAACTGCTTTCCTTTTCAATCTTACTGAGTCTATGAGAAAGTAGCATGATCAATGCCAAAACACAGTAAAGTTCACTTAAGAGGGAAAATGGAAATACCCTACATTTGGGAAACATTAAAATTGCTGTGTGGGTGACAGTATTAAACCACCCCTATTGCAGACATGACTGTATTTTTCATTTCCATTTATTTGCCTCATCATGATTACTAATGTCGCTGGACTAAAACACACACAAAATTAATATGGCTGTTTAAGCAATAGCTTAGAAGCTTTGGGGTCTCCTTTTTAATGTTTCCCATGTTAATGTCATTTTAATAATAAACTTTATTCATGAGTACATATAAATTTTAGGTATATATACGCTTTTATAGGTGCTATGGAATGGAAACAGATACAACCAGGTACTTGTGACACCAATTCATTCTCAGAACTTGCACAACTTATGTATAATTTACTGAAATTGGTTTCAATCCTGAGTCTTTCTCCTTATCCGCTCAGTACCTGAATGCTCCCTGTCTGATTCCCCAGGTGGCTCCTCTTCTAGAACTCCTCTCTTTATTCCCACAGGTAGAGGTGAGCCCATGAGTCAAGAGTGGGGGTGGGGGGGTGGAGGGAGCAGATCTGCCTATCTTGCCAGCTTCATCAGCGCTAGGAATGTGTTGTAATAAAAGACCAGCAGCTCTGGCATTGAGGCAGGGGTAAATGTTATCTCCTGTGTATTGTAAACAAATGACTAAATGGGGATCAGTAGTTAATATTAGAAAATGAGGACCCTACTGTCGTTCGAAAGCAATTTCAACCCCTACCCCCACCCCCCACTCTGCTTTTGGCATTCACTTGCCCAGAATCATTGCTGGTTGTTCCTGTTGCTCATATACCACAAGGCCATGGAAATGGCGGTGCTGTCACAACTTGTACATTTTAACTAAGAAAAGGTGAGCTGTGGGAGAGAGAAATGTTGACTCAAGCCCCACTTGGCACAAATTCATTTTAGAATTACTTTGCGGAGGAAATGGGGACCTAAGTACAGCATAATTTCATTTCTTCCCTGCGTGGTAAGTTATTCTCTGAATTGCTGTAATTCTCATGACTTTGACGTGGTTTTTGTTATTTTGGCTGCTGCTGCTAGCTGAAGAACCACCAGTTTTGGAAGATGTTTATGTTTCTAGACTTTGGATGCTGTTGAATTTACTGATTTGGGTGGCTTTATGATGGAGCCTTCTGGAACTGCTGGTCCCTCACCTGATGGAAGGTGAGGGATGAAATTATCATGTATCTGAGCTTAAGTATGAATCACTTTAACAGATGCACATATATGATTTGACATATAAATTAAAGAAACCATAGCGATTGTTTAACTTCCTCAAACATTATGTTGATATCCCCCTGTAGAATTGATGCAATAATATACTCAGCATTTTCCTTATGAACCCAATTTGTAGAAAAGCTTCAAAATTTTAATGTAAAACTGTAATAGAACAAAATCTGGACCTAGTAATGACTTTGGTATGAGTGCTTTTAGCCTCTCAAGCTTTTCCATATTGTCTCCATGGTTTCCGCTGCCTAAAGACGTAAAACAAATATGTATTCTTGTGTACTTGGAAGAAGAAATAGCTTATAAAAAATACATTCAACAAGAAAACAGATTTTGGTCATTTAGTTTCTGTTGACTATTTCAAGTTAAAAAAAAATCAGAAATCCCAGAAAACCAGGCACTATTAATATTTAAGGCCAATGCTAGTGGTGAAATACTGAAACTGTCAGACTGTCTAAGAGTGCCTTGCCTTGGACTCAGAACATCCATGTTCACATTCCCAGCTGCTGAATCTCTAATTTTGGATGAGTCAATAAGCTGAGATTTAGTTCTATATATATATATTTTTAAGATTTATTCATTCATTTTAGGGAGAATACAGGAGTGGGTGGGGGAGGGGAAAAGAGAGCGGAGGAGCAGAGTCCTCACTGAGGGTGGAGCCCGATGTGGGGCTCGACCCCACAACCCTGGGATCGCAACCTAAGCAGAAACCAAGAGTCTGACCCCCAACCGACTGAGACACCCAGGTGCCCCTCAGTTTCTACATTTTTAACTTGAAAAAGATGGTAGAATTTGTCCTTTCTAGGAATCCAAAAGGCTGCCCTAGGGTAGAGGCCATGTGATATGGTAACAAGAGCCTTGGATCAGGAGGCTGGCTTCTGATCCTGGTTTTGTCATTATCTAGCTTGTGATCTTAGGCAAACTACTCTATCAACTAATTTCTTCAACTTAACAATGTTGTTAGTGTATTTTATTTATGCGTACTTGATATATCAGATTCAGCCCTAAGAAATTGTTATTATTTCCAGACTTATTGAGATATAATTGACGTATATAACATAAACTTAAGATATACAACATGTTGATTTGGTAAATATGTTAATTGCAAAATGATTATCAATGTAGCACTAGCTAACACCTCCATCCCCTCAGACAATTAACATTCCTTTTTTGCATTGAGAGCATTTAAGATTTACTCTCTTAGCAGCTTTGAAGAATACCATACTAGTGTTGTTAACTACTATCATCAGTGAACTATACATTAGATCCCTCAAATATTATAAACTTAAAAACCAAAGTTTATACCCATTCACCTACATTTCCCCACTTCTCTTACCCTTCCACCCTTGGTAAACAACATCTTTTTCTTTCTTTCTTTCTTTCTTTCTTTCTTTCTTTCTTTCTTTCTTTCTTTCTTTCTTTCTCTCTTTCTCTCTTTCTCTCTTTCTCTCTTTCTCTCTTTCTCTCTTTCTCTCTTTCTCTCTTTCTCTCTTTCTCTCTTTCTCTCTTTCTCTCTTTCTCTCTTTCTCTCTTTCTCTCTTTCTCTCTCTCTCTCTCTCTCTCTCTCTCTCTCTCTCTCTCTCTTTCTCTCTCTCTTTCTCTCTTTCTCTCTCTCTCTCTCTCTCTCTTTCTCTCTTTCTCTCTTTCTCTCTCTCTTTCTCTCTCTCTTTCTCTCTTTCTTTCGAGTTTCACTTTTTTAGATCCCACACATAAATAGTATCATAGAGTATTTGTCTTTCTCTGTTAGACTTATTTTACTTAGAGTAATGCTCTTGAGGTCCATCTATCTTTTCACAAATGTCAAGATTTCCTTCTTTCTCATGGGTGAATAATATTCCATTGTATATATAGCACATTGTCTTTGTCCACTCATCTGTTGATGGACATATAGGCTGTTTTCGTGTTTTGGCTATTGTGAATAGTGCTGCAATGAACATGCAAGTGCAGACACCTTTTCAAGATTCTGATTTCCTTTGGATAGGTAACAGAAGTGGGATTGCTGGATCATATGGTAGTTCAATTTTTAATTTTTTGAAGAACTTCCATACTGTTTTCCCTAGTGGCTACACACTTTATATTTCCATCAATAGTACACAAGCATTTCGTTTTTCTACATATTTGCCAACACTTACTATCTTTTGTCTTTGATGATAGTCATTCTAACAGATATGAGGTGACATCTCATTGTGGTTTTGATTTAGAAATTACTATTTTTGTAAATTAACTACATATTGATAATTTCATATAGTTTGAGCTAAGTAGAATGGTTTATCTCTTTAAGCTTAGGAGAAAGAACCTATCACGGTGATCCATGCAACTTAATTAAAAAACAAACAAACCCAAACTAGACAAGAAATGATTAGAGAATGGTGGGGGTTGGGATGAAAGAGGGGCCAGTTTTCTCATTTTTTTTTCCTTTTGTTTTTTTCCCTCTCTCGGTTTTAAATTCCTAGATGGCTCTATATGCTTTGTTGTTGTTGCTTTGACATCATGAACATAGGTTTTGACAGACTGCTTTATTCTGCAGTGATCTAGTTACTTGTGGCAAAGGGTTTATTTCTGGGTTTCACCTGCTAAGAAGGCCATAGAGAAAGTGGTGTAAATTAAGAAGATTGCTCCCTGGTGAGAATTTGAAATGATGGCATATTAAGAATAGTTGAAAGGACTAAAGATGTTATCCCAGATAAAAGTTAAGGGGATATTACAACTGTCTTCAGAAACCTGAAAGGCTGTTGCATATAAAAGAGGTTAGGTTTATTCCACTGAGATTTAAGGTATTGAAATAGGACCAATGGATAGAAGTTACTGGGAGGCCTGTCTTATCTCATCTTTTTAGGTTTCCTAAGAGTCAGAAATCTCAAAAGAAGAAAGGGTTCCTTCCTCAAGAGGTTCCTTATTAATGGTGAATGTACACCTGGTAGGAACATTATAGAAGAGATTCAAGTATTAGATGACTGGCTGGTTCTAAGGCTTTGTGTTTTCTTCCAATACTGAAATTGTATGACTTCATCAATTCTTGATCCTTCAGATTTGTCATAGGATCAACCAATAGAGTAGACTGGCCCTTTCTTTGAAAACTGTAAAATACTTTGAAAATGAACTATGTGAGCTTCGCTTTCCTTTATGTGTTACTATTACTCTTATACCTAAGGGATTGCTTCAAAATTAATGTTCAGAGTTATGCAGTTTTTTGTGAATGATAAAAAAATGAGTTAATGTTTATCATAGTAGGCTGAAACTTATAGACCAATAATAATAAATGACTTCTCCCTAAAGTAGAATGGATATGGAAGACTTCCTTTGTGTCATGCAGATAACTAGGGTGATTTGAGTGCTAATATTCATTAATAGCAATGTCAAATAAATATTGGCTCTTTAAGGAAATAAAACTGATGGTGTGATAGATAATGAACAGGGAGAGGAAGGGTAGAAGGGCTGCCATATGTAGAAAGGTCAAGGAATGCCTGTTGGAAGAGAGTCATTGACTATCCCTTAGCAGCTCAGATGGTGAGATGGAATCAGGGCACATGTGATCTGAGAGCGAATCTTTCCAGGCAATGACAAGTGCAAAGGCTCTGAGATAGAAAGGAGCTTGGTTCAAAGAACTGAAAAAGTCCAAGGTGGGAAAGAGAGGTGTGAGATGAGGGATTAGGGGCAGCAACAGGCCATATCATGTGACACCTTGTAGACTGAATCAAAGATTCTGTTCTGGGAGCAATGAGAAGTGATTGGAGAGATATAAGCAGGAGAGCAAGCTAGCTATTGGATGGAAAGTGGATTTTAAGTAGGAAAGAGAGCAATGGGAAAAGGGAGACCAGTAGGAGAAATCAGTGAATTTTCCCAATTCCTCCTAGTTGGGTTTATGATAATGAGTCAGGTCAGGATGGAATTAAGCTAAGTTTGAATCATCTATCAGTCTTATGCTTTTTTCCCTTTTATATAAATAATGACTCTTATTTGACTCTTTTTTTTTTTTAATAGTAGGCTGTGGTTTTTGCCATTAAGTGCCTCGGGCCATAATTATGTCATTTATTGTATCATACACTAAAGAAACTAAATAATGCTAAAGCAGTATTGTAAGAATATGGGGAGATGTTGGCAGAGAGAATTGATCTATCTTCATTTCACTCTTTTTACCCAAGTTTCTAAATGTTGGTGTAGCTTTATATATCTGAGTAAAACAAAATGAAAATGTATCCAACTTTCAGGATGAGAGATGGCTGTTCTTTCCAAATATCTGGCTTTTTTCCCCTAAATGTTTCAATTTACATTTAGATATTCCTAGATAAAGTAGCCACTGCCTTCTTTTGAAAATATTAATACTTATCACCTCTTGGTGGCTATATTAAATATTCTGAGCTAATCAAGTGATACTTAAGGAACAAAATATATTAATGTAATTATAGAAAATAAAAATTATAGCTAATATTGATTGGACACTTCTGTGCTGGATACTAATCAAAGTCCTTTACATATACTGGCACATTTAATTATCACAGTAATGGCATGTGGTAGATTCCATTTTTATCCATATTTAATATGTGAGGAAACCAAAGCAGAGACAGGCTTAGGAGCCTGCTCTTAACCATGCCCACATTGTACTTCAGAGGGTAAAGGTTTAAATAAAAGATGAAAAATTCCATCCACACCAAGTGGAAGCATTTTTTTTTTTTTTTAGTGCCTGTGTCTCAACAATCATTGGCTATTAATCTTAACATTATTGATTGACTTCTGTCATAGCAGATGGTCTTCTTCATCCAGATTCAGTTGATGGATCAGGGAGCATGGTAGGAAGATTGGGAATGAATGATTTCTCAGAGCGTTTCTAGAATGCCAGTTAGAAAAGGCAATTCATGTATGGATGTTGGAAGTGGAGGGGTCCATGCCCAGTACACCTAAGGAACAGATATATCCACCCCATCATTTTAGGAAGGTGCCACGCACATGAAGAGACTGAAGGATTTATAAAGATCATTGTGAAAAATCATTTTTAAAGCCCAGCATTTCCCAGATTCATTCACTATGGGAGCATTTTCCTCACCAGATAATAGTAATACCAATTTTTATAGAGTACAGTTTATGAATATAGTCTTTTAAATACTCTGATAGGAGTTGCTTAATTTGGGGTCGATAGATTTCCTAAAACTAAATGCAAAATTCTGTATCTATGTACTTATTACACATAAAAACATCCCACCTGCTCCAGATCCATAGGGTCATATCCTTCTATGATTCTCAAAGGGGTCTCTGACCACAAGATAGTTAAGAATCCCACACAGAGATTTTCCCTGCAGAAAAACAGACTGGATATGATGACATCCTTTTTTAGCTAGTGGAAAAAGAATTTTGGAGGAACTCATCAGCTCATGATTTATTTAAAGTAAAAAAAAAAAAAAAAAAAAAAAAAAAAAAAAAAAAAAAGGACAGAATGCCCCCTACCACCTTTGCCTCCAGGCTTTTCTAAACACAAACCACACAGTAAGTGTGTGGACCTGTCTTGTACTTGGCATTTCTTAAAAGCCATGGCGTCAGTCAAAGTGCCCTTGGCTCTGAAGCTGTCAGCGAAGAAATGAAAATGAAATCTTTTTGTGTTCCTCTAACCTTTGTTTCAGCCAAGATTATATGATAATTGTCTACAATATTTTTAGTTTGATGGTCAAATGATCTGGTCCTTTTAAATAAGCTGTAAAAAGTGGCATCTTTCACATGCAGAGACCAGGGCACGAGTGAGAAATGGCAATAACAAGGCACCAATGTGAAACCAGAGTCTCCCTCATTGAGAGGGTGAATCAGGTGTGATCAAGGGACTCTGTGCTGCTTTCTCACCTTTGTCCTTGGTACTCAACACAGTACCTGGCACATGGCAGTGCTTGCTAAATATTTGTGGAATGAATACAAAGTAGGTTAGAATCAGAATTGGGTCAGGGGCATCTAGATGGCTTAGTTGGCTAAGCCTCTGACTCTTGATTTTGGCTCAGGTCATGATCGATCTTAGGGTCATGATCTCAGGGTGGTGAGACTGAGCCCACCCACCACCCCATCAGTTCCACATCGAGTGTGGAAACTGTTTGAGATTCTCTCTCTCCCTCTGCCCCTCCCGCTGCTTGTGCTTTCTTTCTCTCTCTCTCTCAAAAAAAATTGAATTGGGTCAGCTTCATTTTATTGCCAAAATATTTAGGGAGTCTTTAGTTTTTTCATTTTTATTTACAAGAAAATCTAGACTCTTATGGGAGAAAAAGACTGAGGGAAGAAGTATTCTAGGAACATGACTGGGATCTAAGAATTTTAAGGAGGGTAGAAACTCTTAGAAAAAGAGTTACCAGAACCAGGTTTGGTCATCTTTAGAAAACTAAGATATTGTTCTTTCTAGTATAAAGGCACTTTATGTGGTTGAAATTTAACATTTAACAACTGAGAATCAGTTGTATGGATAAAAGTAGATAACAGAGATTAATGAAAAACAATCAGGCAAAGGGGACAAATATGAGTTTTATTGCTGTTAGGCGATAAAGCATATATGATGATAATTTGCTTTGTAAGAATTGCTCTATATGACCAGATATGATAGGGTTCAGTGTATTTGAAATTTCCTTTATTTATCTTTGATTGTCTGTAATGAATAAGCAGTGATATCTTTAAGATTATGGCTATATGAGATATGAATTTCTTAATTTTCCTGCCCAGTGTAATCTGAAGTCATTCTGTCCACCATGCTTTCCTTCATAGTAACAACTAACCCTAGGAAGTAACCATTACCAGTAAAAGCAGATAATTTGGCAAAACCTGAATCTTTTAAAGACTTAAGCAGTGGTTTCGTATAGATTTCTCTTTGGCATCTCAAATGATTTTTCTTTGAATCTTAGAAAATAAATCTCCGTTTCTCAATTAAAAAAAGTGGAACTTATGATTTCTAAAATACTTTCCTTTTCTAATAAGGAATCCTCACATTTTGTGAAACTATTATAAATGTGTTGGACATTTTAGGGGAAGTGGGAAAAAGGAACACTATCAAATTCCCAGAAGTTTGTTGGCTCTTGGAAAACAATAAATGGGCAACTCAGTGGCACTTTTCTCAAGAATGTGAATCCCCCAAAAGCTTCTGCACAATGATACATATTGTCACAGAGGACAAACAATTAACAGACAACAGGAGCTAAAAATAAAATGAGAAGATGGAATGGGGGCAGGGGAGTAGGGCCTGGACATTGACATTGTAGCTTTAGAAATAGAAGTTACTGTGAAATGACAGAAGAAGTTATTTCCTCTGCTGGCAAAAGTCAACAGGATATATTCACCTGAAAATATACTAACAAAGTCTGGTTTGTTAATGCTTATTTCCGTATTGGTATAATGTCTGACGATGTGTCTGAATATATTACATTTACAATTAACATTTTCTTGAATATAAAAAAGTTAGCTTTGAGACTTTTTCACTCACAGACAAATATTCTTTATTTCTTCCTTATTGCTCTGTGTATTGTGTTTTCAATATATTTAACATATCAAGATTTAATAAAACCCAAAACAGAAATAACAGTTTGAAAAACAGTTTCTTATTGTATAAAAAAGCTATTGTATTCATCTATGTGCAAGCATGTGTTATCATAGCTTAAATGGTCATTAAGGTAGTATGTTTTTAAAAATTTACCCAAATGTATATTTAAAAGACAAGTCAGAATGATTCTTTTGCAGATATGTATTTTGTTTGTTTGTTTTTAGTATTGGTAATGTATCTTGGAAGTATTGTGTGCAAATAGTCTAGCTGTTATTTGGACTTTAAATAGAAGCAAAACTGTCATTTATAAATGTGAGAAAACATCACATTTGTGTCATCACTTCCTGTCTGCTACCTTCTTAAAAATTATTAAAATAATAAAAATTACTATTAATACAGAGAAAGCACAACCATCCTATTGATGTGAGAAGGGCAGCAGCTTGGATTCTGACTTTGACTATGTCCCTAATGTACCCACTTTGATCACAGAGGTAGCATTTATCACGGGCAGAGTGGTTACTACTAGCCATGGCCCAGTTAATATCTACAGGGTAAGCAGCAACCCATGTAGTGTGGTTTCAGGAGTGTCAGAAACTGATGCTTCAGGTGGTGATGCTGATGATTCCTGGCATTTGGGCAACTCATGGTCATTGTGGGTCATCCCAAGTATTTCATGTTCCTACCTCCTTGAGCTGGAGAACGAGCTGGTTTTCTGGGGAAGCTGGTCAAATTTTATCAGCAATAGTTTTAGTAAGGGACTCTTTTATTTTTGAATGACTTTAAAAATAACTTTTGTTGCTTCTTATGACTTTAAAAAGAACACATGCTCTTTGGCAAAAAAGAGCAAAAATATCAGAGAGTAGAGAGAGAAGAAATAAAAACAGGAACTGTGGAATTAGTTGAGCTTGGGTTTAAATCCTGGCCTCTGTCTGGTTTTCCAGGCTTAGTCATACTCTTCTATAAATGGCACAATAAAGCTTGGTAGAGTTTTGAGGAATGAAAGACTGCATGTAAATTACTTAGCATGTTTTCCTGAAACGTGGTGCTTTGAATAATTAGTAGATATATTGTTTTTAATATTGTTATCTGAAAAGAGCAGTAATCCATCATTCCACCAGCAAGTACTAAACATTTTCATGTATTTCCTTCTATTCATTTTTTCCTAGGTATAATTTACATCATTGAGATCATATAGCGTTTCATACACTTTGTTTTATTTAACATATTATAGCAACAAAAAAGAGATCCAGTTTTTCATGAATTAAATTTGCAATACTGATAAAGATAACACTGAAGACAGAGTGAAGAGTGTTATTGCACATCATTGGTGAGAACATTAGCCAGTATAACCTTTCTGGAATGCAATTTAGGAAATATATTTCAAAAGCATTACAAATCATTCACCTTTTGACCTGATAATTTTACTTCTATGTAGCCAGTCTCAAGAAATAAGTGAATATATTAACAAAGACTTATGGTCAAGGAAGTTCATTGAAGAGCCACTTATAACAACAAGAGGATAATAATCATTACTGTCCACCATAAGGAAACTGCTAAATAAATTATAGTACATTCAAAAGATGGAATATTATACTGAGTTGAAAGTAAAATTCACAAAGAATAATTGGTAATATGGATAATTGTTCTTGATGTGACGTTCCATAGAATGAGCATCAGACATGACACAAAACCCCCAGTGCTCCAATTTAGTTTTTAAAAAAGTAAGTGTGTATAGAGAATGGCCTAGAAAAATATGTGTCTAAATGTTAGCAATGATTATCTCTGGCTGTTGAGATTACATATGA
Source organism: Canis lupus baileyi (assembly GCF_048164855.1). Classification (NCBI taxonomy): domain Eukaryota; kingdom Metazoa; phylum Chordata; class Mammalia; order Carnivora; family Canidae; genus Canis; species Canis lupus. The sequence goes on from NC_132873.1 coordinate 9,132,628, forward strand.
TATTCACTTAAGTATTTGTTTACTTGTATTTCTCAAATTTTCTACTTTGAGCATGGACTTATGTCAACATAAATGGTGAATGTACATTTATACACACCTATATGCATGTACATACACATCTATTCATATGTATGCATATTTGCCTTTTATGTTTGCATAAAGCCTATGCTCAAAGCAGAAAATTTGAGAAATACGAATACATACATACGAGCATGCATGCACACATATATATGCTCACACACACACACACACACAAAGAAACAGAAGCAAACATTATATCCTGAGAATTTCCCCTGCCATTAATCTTAAAATTTCAGAACTAGGTATTTTTAATAGCTTTAGGGCATTTCATTTCATGAATATATACCACAATGTCCTTAATCCTTCTTGGTATTATTTAAAATGTGTAGATAATTTCAATGTACATCTTTGCACATATCCATTTTGTTTGCATTTCCATACCATGTCTGTTCTGGTGCAGGGGCATCCTTGGGTTATGCAAGCAGACCCAGGGGGCATGTGTTTGAGCGTGTGCATGCACACAACTGGCCACGCATCTCAAGGAGCAAGAGCAAGAAAATAAGCCTGCCCTTTGGTCAAGAGAAATATTGTGCCATCTCTGGAAAGGATGGGAAAGGCTTTCTCATAGGAGACCAAGATATTCTGAGGATGAGCTACTGCTTGGGAGAGAATATAACTAGCATGCTACTGTGGGCCCTTCATGGTTTGCTTTGGTGTTGTCCTTTATCTTGAACATTCATTGCAAATGTCTTTCCTTGGAGAGGTTCTTACCTTCTAAGACACATTTGTGGTGTAACGGTTTCCAGTGTGAGCTGCAAGCTGTGCTCTCACAGCACCCTATGCCCATTTCCATCTTTGCAATTTCTCTGTCAAACTGATCTATTGACTTAAGTGATCTGCATACCATACTCTTTTGCATATTTCTCAGTATGTCCTATTCATCTTTATGTCTCCAGTGCCATGGAAGTTGCTGGTCACGTAGCAGGTGCCATAAATGTGTCTTGGGACCAGCAATACATTGGCAAGTAGTAGAAATCCCAAGTGGAAGGACAAGATCTTGACAGTGGACTGATTTGTGATTCTGGGGATACATGTATCCCTGTGCTTCCTCTCTTCCCTTTGCTTCCAAATCACACAGATTGTGAATAAATCAGCTTGATTTTCCTGTTAAGGCTTTTCAAAGAACAGAAACTTTCCCAAGCAATCTGTGAATGGGCCTTTTGGTACAATATTCATTGCAGCTCATTGCAGTCAGGTGTCTTTCTTATAAGACTGGATTAATATGCCACTAGTGAGGAATATTGGCCTTCTGGTAACATTCAACATGTTTTGCTTTTTGCTAAGCATGTGACAAATAAAGCAGGATACTTCCCTAAGCAATTCAAGGGCTTTGCAGAAGTAAGCTATCCAATGTCAAGGTTAATATTTGTATTGTAATTTTTAAATTAAAAGTGATTTCATCTACATTATCTCACTTAATTTGCTAATTGCTAACATTCCTTTGAGGATAAAGCCTTTCATGCCACAGTTTCAGATAAAATTTGAAGATAGAGTTCTACTGAGAAAAGTAATCCCAGTAATGGTACTGCTTATCAGATCATTTTCTACTGGGGGGTATTTGCAAGTAGAAAAACTCTGGTCTTGAAGGACAGAGAAGAAGGAAATGCCCTCAAGGAGAATGAACACGCCAATCAGAGATAAGTTTTTCATGATCCACACTGTTCCTTGTGTTGGTTCTGTTTGGAGGAAGAAAACTTAGCTTCCATCATGAGTCTTTGAAAATTGAGAGCACAAACATGAGCTAACTTCCTAGCTTAATTCTCTCAACTTTTTTCAAAAGCCTGCACCATCATTTTTATCATCAACATCAAGCAACATTTAGTGTGTGTTTAAGGTGTGTCAAATGCTGCTCTGAGCATTGTATATGAATCCTCCAAGAGACTTATGAGGTATGTTTACTGTTATAGACATATTACAGATGAGAAAACAGAGGCACCTTACACAAGGTCAAAGAAAGTGGTGAAGTAGGAATTCCAATCCAGCCAATCTAACTCCAATTTCCCCACCAATTAAAACACAACACTATTTTTAAAATTTTCATCTTTATATACTTTATCATGAAACCAAATCATCTCTATTTTCTCCAAAACTTCTAAGTAGTATTTTATAAATATACTTTTTGTGGCATCTTTTAAATAACACTGTATGTGTTAGTCATTGGTGTACAAATGTGATATTCTCCTTATGTTCTTTGCTTCAGCATCACTAACCTTTCTTAGTCTTCTGCATTCATTTACCTGCTAAATCCCCTGTGGAGCCTTTCTATAAAGTGCTTCCTCTCCTTGGCATCTGCCTTTATTTCTCCTTGATCTAGATCAGTGTTAGTCAACATGATTGCACATTGTAATCATCTGGGGAGCCTTAAACCATAACAATGCTGGGTCTCACCCCCAGAGATCCTGAGTTCCTTTGTGTGAAGGACATCGTGAGTTCCAAAATCTCCTCAGCTGATTCAAATGTGCAGCCAAAATTGAAAAACACTAGTCTGAACATTTCCTCCTCATTATAACTTACAGGGTCTCCACCTCTCTCACTAGGATCCAATGTCCCTATTATAATCCATCATAACACAGTGTAACTCTCCTTTATACACCCTAGGACCACACAGGAATTGGTAGTGTCCATAGGGAGGAAGAAAGTTCTGAGAGGCTGGGATACTGAAAGGCAAGTGAAGAATGTATATTGGGGAGGAGGGTTTGATGAGCTGCATCATATGCTAAGTCAAGTAAGATGAGAACAAAGAATTGACCAATGGATTTAGCATTGTGGAGGTCACTGATAACCTTGACAAGATAAATAGAGGTCATTGGAATGGTGGGAAATAAAACCCTGAATGGAGGAAAAAAGAGGAGGAGGGAGCAGAAGAGACTTGCCAGAGCAAAATTTTGGGTAGGCAGGTGGGGACGGTTTTAATGTATTTCATCTCACTTAATCCATACAGTAACCTTAAGAGGTAGACACTATTTTTATTTACATTCTACATATCGTGAAAGTGAGGCATGGAGAGGTCACTAAGTTGTTCAAAGTCACCCAGCTCACAGCTGCCAGAGCTGGGATCAAACATAAGTCTACCTGCCTACAAAGCTCTTAGCAACTATATTTTCTTGCCTCTTGTTGGTAAGAAATATCCTCTTGGTGGTGGTTGAGTCAGCTCTCTATACGTTTCTTCCTCAGCTCTTTCCTTAAACTTAAGAAACTATCTTGCAGCAAACTTCTGCTTAATGATAAGCTATACATGATCTATATAAACTGAAAATAGCAATGCACTCTTTAGATTAAAAGAAATAAATCTTTAGAAACCAAAGCCCTGACAACTATTGACATATTAGTTTTCTGTGAGTTACTGACAGAGCTGTGTGTTCTGATACCTCTTGATTTCAGGTGTGCTGGTGGAGCTCTAACCCTCCAGAAACAGGTTATTCTCAAGATCCATATGGCATTGAAGGAGCCTCAGAGCAGCTCCTCATAAGCTGTGTTGTAAATGACTGAGAGGTTGTTATTGGAGACCATGAGAGAGAATGAGCATCAGTCAGTAGGTGAGAGCAGCGTCATGCCTGATCCTTGATGAACTAAGTGCAGTGAGTGGCATGATGTAGTGATCCATGTTTAGCAATCAGCTCCAGGGAAAAGAAGAACCCCAGTTTCTAGCATTTGCCCCTATTTGTGGTGTAAATACTCCCACCATGGCTCATTTCAAGCTACCAACATTCACTGAATGTGTGTCAAGAAGAGACAACAGTCAACTCTCGAGAGTGTGCGAACAGGCTCCAGCACACCATCGGATAAAAAACAAAAAGTTTTCCCCTTTGTCTCTCAATGGACCTCTTCTCTCATTCCTTGAGGAGCCAAGCTCTTCGTGAAGCAGCGCAAAGCGAAGCAGAAGCAGTGTTAACGGATGGAAAGAACATTGTATTCAAATTCCAGAGAATAGGAATCTGGTTCTGATTCAGTCAATGATCAGCCATGTGGCATTTGCCAACTCACTTATTTTCTTTGGACCCCAATTGGGAAATGAAGCAGCTGGTCCTTTAAGGCTCTTGAGAGTTTAAAGATGCTGTGATGCAGTGGTACTCAGCCCTTTCCTCCGTAGGCGTGGAGAAAATCTCCTTGTAAAACTGCATGCTACATTGTGCTTTTGGGTTTCAGATGAAAACGTTGTTATTCCTCAGCAGCTTACCCATGCTGTTCTCTATCACTGTGGCCTTTGAGATTTCTCAAAGAAACCAGCAGGGATGTTTGAGGTTGTTCACGTATAACATTCCCAACAAGGCTGTCTGAGTAACAAAAAGGAGCACGCAATCACATCAGAGAACTTCTCATTCTGTGGATAGATAGAACTGCAGTCTTAACCTTTAATTTTATGGCTTTCTCATCTTTTGCTAACCCTGTAATGTTATATTAACAAAAGATGGACTGGGCAGGGGGCAGGGAGGGACCTAATGCTCTTTATGATCTATTTTAACATTTTTATCTTTCTTTAACAAAATAAATTTGCTGTAAGAATTAAAACTGTATTTTATCCTTTTAAACGCAGCCCTGGATGATGTATATAACTGCACTGGCAGCAAGTCAAGTCTACACAAAGCCCAAATTGAATCTTCCTTCTGACTACAGCTGTGCATGATATTTTATGCAATTTTTTATGCTGGTCGTAAACGAGGTAGAAACTGTGATTATGCCAATTTTGGAATAACACATCTCCACCAAAAAAGCGACTGTCAGTTTTCAGACATGGTGTGTGTGTGTGTGTGTGTGTGTGTGTGTGTGTGTATTTACAGGATCCAGCCCTCCTTTTCTTATCACTGGATTGCGTGCTGTTGACCTAATGAAAGATTTCTAGGTAAAGGGCTACAGGCACTTACTGGGCCATTGCTGTAGAGCATGGGATTGCAAACGGGTGTCCTCATTTCCTCTTATAATGCTATTTCTTTGGCAAAATGTAGTCCCTTTGCTACCGAATATTCTGAAGCAGGGGGTGGGGTTTAGTTGTAAAAATACCGTCCATTAAATATGTAGATTGATTTATCTGCCTATCTATCTATCTCTCTGGCCAAAGGCCAAAATGAATGGAAAGGGAGGTTTGAGATTACAGAAATTTTCCCTGATGTTCAAATATCCTATTTCACTGTGTTACATTAAATAGTGTCAAGAAAGAAGAAAAATATCACCTAAAGATTAGAAGTTGATACTATTATGTTTCTCTTGCCTACACTTGACACAACACAGATGCTTTCTAGTATTCACACAGAGATTATCTTAAACAACTTGAATTGGAAGGCTTTAGAGGGAAAAATTAAGATGTTAAGTAAATGGTTACAGAAAAAAATAAACCTCTGATATGAACCTTAACAACCGTTTATCCAAATTAACATGGCATTACATTTATAGCTGTAAAGATGAAGCCATTAGCCTGAGTGTGTGTATATGGGCTGAACCATCAATCAGTTCTCGCTGATAAATAAAGCCCAGAGCCAAAGATATTTGCTCTACCAACACCCTGCTGTCATCCTGCAGACCACTTCTGGCAGAATGGCAGCCCTTCAAGTTGCTAACTGAATTGAGCTTGCCATGTGACCAGCATACAACATTGTGGCTGCCAGAAATAATATTAGGGGGCAGATTTCTTGCATCTGAGAATTTGTCTTTAGATCTTCCTGGAAGATTTTAACCAGAGACTGGATGACCACTTCCCAGGGGTACTAAAGATGATACTATTGCGTTGGAAAGACAATTCTAGTCTATGAACTGTAATTTTCCCGTCAACTTGGTCCTTTGTTCTATGTGGAAGTGGACCATCAGTTGCGACCTTCATTTGTCACAAAGTAGCTCGCCACAATTACATGTTGAATATTTGAATGAATGAATGAATGAGTGAATGACAGATTTGGTTAGTTATCATGCTGAACTCTGTTCTACTCATGTCCTACATCTGAGGAGCATCAATAGTGACAATCTTCTCTGCTACTTTACAACTGTTTGTATGTGATTCTCGGACTACAGATGAAATACTGCGACATACCATGATGAAGATCGTCTTCGCTCTGGTATTGGCCTAATGGAGAAATGAATCCTACTTTGTACATTTTCAGAAACGTTATTCAGGACTGTTATTTCGCACCTTAGGCATCATTTAATAATCCATTCACAAACATGTTAGCTTGGTTTGCATAATGTTGGGTGTTCCTGATTGGGAAAGCTTGATTGATTGAATTTCGAGATGAAGGAAGTAAAGTGTGAAGGTCAGGTTAAAGGTCTAGTGTGTGTAATGATTGGAGAGACATTGCTGGTTCTCCTTGACCTTGAAGGAATCACTTGTTTGACCGAAATGACATTCATTTCTAAAATGTTACTGTCAGTTACTAGGATAGTTCTAAGGTTTCTCTTGCTTAAAGCTGTGGATTAATCTTTTTATCTAACTTGTCTAAACGACCAAGATGCCAGCTTTCTTTTTCAATAGAGTTTTGTTGCCTTTGTCTGCTCATTGCAGCTGGATTACCACTACAGAGGTTTCTAGGAGCATTCAACCTTGAAAATCACCAGAGTTTCAGTGGATTCTATAAGGGATCATCCTTGGAAAAAAAAAAAAACTGATGTTCCAGGAGAAACTTTCTAGCACATATTTCACTTAGATACTGTCGTTTATGTGATCATTTTACTTCTAGCTATAATTCATCATGCCAACCTTGATACATAAAGTCACAGACGATTCAGTTTTCAGTTACATTCACAGTATACATTCTTCTTGTGGTCTATCACTGTTGTGTTGGGGAAACTACTCCTTTTGACAGCTCTTAGACTTGAAATTCTTGGGTGTTGAATTTAACGCACCTCCTCTTGAATTCTATATTTTGACCTGATAGCATTGGTCTTTGGTTTATACCAAAATCCCTATTATTCATCAGCAAGTACCTGTCACATTGACAGAATAATTTTTAGAAAGCCATGGTAAGTGATTTTGAAATGCAGATGATTCTTACCAAAATAGTAGGGGTACCATGAAGATAGAGTAAACATGGAAAACAAAAGATCTGCTGACTTGTTTTTGCTTGAGTGGGTAGCATTAAGTTGCTTCCCAGATAATTTGTTACAAAAAGAAAAATTCACTTAAATCCCTCTCATGTGCATTACCTGAAACTATAATCAAATGAGATCAAGACTATAATCAAATGAGATCAAGCAAAATAGATGGCCCATTTGTGAGAGAGGGATAGTTTGTAAATAATATATCTCAAAAAGAGAAGCACACATGGCAAGGATAAGGATTAAATTCATTACCTCTTAGAAGCAAGGTCGAAAAAAATCATATATATCTTTTATTTCATCCAATTCAACATCCCTATACTTTTAAATAATACAGGATTTAATAAGATTATATACCTTTTATGAAGAAATGTATTGCAATATCTTTTACAGGTGTGGCTATTAATTAGTCTGTTGGGGCTGCCATGACAAAATATACTGGGTGGCTTACACAACAGAAATTTATTTCTCATGTATGGTGCTAGAGCTGGGAAGTCTGAGATCCAAGTGTCTGACAATTCAGTTTCTGGTAAGAATTCTCTTCCTGTTCCTATTATTGTTCTTATAAGGCAGACAGAGATCTTTCTCTTTTTCTTCTTATACACAGTTCTATCTTAGCCACAGTTCTATCAGATTAGGACCCCATTTGAGGCTTATAACTTTATTTAACTTTAATTACCTCCTAATGACTCTATCTCTAAATACAGTTATATCGGGGGTTAAGGTTTTAACATATATTTGGGAAGATGGAATTCAGTTCATAGAAGTGTGGCTATAAGTTTTTATTTCCTGGAAACTATAACAAATGTTTACATACAGGGTCAGATGTTACATTGGTAGGTAAAAAAGAAAGACAAGATTCTTACCCTTGAAGATCTTAATAATAAAACTTGTTGGCTTCTGGACTTAAAATGCAAAAAAAAAAAAAAAAAAAAAAAGATACAAAAGAAACATCAAAATAGGCAATAACAGTTCTTAAAAAAAGGAAGGAAATATTGATTCATTTGGGGTGGGGGATACATGAAAGGGTTCATTTGGAAGTAGCATTTAAGATGGGTTCTAGGGGATGAAGAGATTGTTCAACAAGCAGAAACAAAAGTGAGGATATTTCAGGCATGGAAGCCAAAGGTATATTATTTTGTCTTGCTGCTGTGATAAACTACCATAAACTCTGTGGCTTAGAACCACACAAATGTATTAAATTACAGTTCTGTAGGTTAGAAGTCTGTCATGCTGGCTAAAATCAAGGTGTCAGTCGGGCTGCATTTTTATTGGAGGCATTGGAGAGAATGTCTTTGATTTTTCTCTCTTCTAGAGGCCACCTGAATTCCATGGCTTCTTCCTCCATCTTTAAAGCCAGCAAGACTGCATCTCTCTGACCACAGCTGGGAAAGATTCTCTGCTTTTCAGGACTGATGTGGTTAGATTGGGTCTGCTTGAATGATCCAGGGTCTTCTCCCCATCTCAAGGTCACTGGTCTTAATTACATTTGTAAAGTACCTTTTGCCATGTAAGGAAACCTATTTATAGATTTTGGGGATTAGGATGTGGAGGTCTTTACAGGAGCCATTTTTCTGCCTGCTACGTGGCCCAATGGGTAGAGAGCTCTTCTAGGAATCAATCACATAGTCAGTAATCATCTGTTAAGGAGTGGCTGTGTGCAAATAATACACCTCACTCTGAGTGCATTGCTACATGGCTGAGGATGGCAGTCCCACTGACTAGGGGAGCCATTGGAATTATGTCTAGGACGGTCAGTAAAAGCCCCAAGTAGAATTAATCTGCCTTTCAGTATTTACATCACATTAAGCCCTTTCCAAAAGTGTGAAAAGGGAAGCTAGGAAGAAGTTAATTTGCTACATGAAGTCTCCTTTTAAACAGAAGAGAAAAAAAAAAACAAAAACCAAAACCAAAAAACCTCCAAACCAACACAGTATCTTGTCTGCTTTAGCTGGAAGGATATATTAAAGGATAGGATATGGAGGAGAAACTAAAACTAATAAAGTTTTCTCAAGAGACTTCTAGAACTAACAAAAAGCAGCTCCAAAAAGAGGAGTCAGATAACATGAGGATGAATTAAATACTTAATGCATAAAAGGAATAAATTATAATTTCTAATATTTCAGCAGAGCCACAGAAAGCCCAAAAGTATAAATATAATGGATCACCACAATCCCTGATAGTCCATTCAGCTTACATCTGGATCCCGTTAATGAACTATTAGGATTCAAAAGTTTTTGGAATGAGTATCAAATGACTTTCTGATTCTGAAGAAAGAGATTAAAAAAAGTTATAATGAAGCTTGGGGTGTAGTAGAGATTTAATTAAAAAGTAAGGCCCATCAAAATTGAGTCAGGTGCCTTCTGCACCAAAATTGTATATATTTCATAATCCACCAGTTACAAATAGGATCTTATTTTAATAGTTCATGATTATATAAGATATAAAGCAAATTTCATTGATGACTTTATTTGAAAAAAGAAAGTTAGGGGGCTTCCATTGTAATAGAGTACTCTGATCATGTTTTTCCTTCCTTCAAGAGGCTATCCTTCGGGGCGCCCAGGTGGCTCTGTTGATGGAGCATTAGACTCTTGGTTGGGATTCAGGGTCCTAAGATTGAACCCTGCAGGGGGTTCTGTGTTCAGTGGGGAGTCCGCTTGAGATTCTCCTTCTCCCTCCACCCCTCCCTCTGCCTTTTCACTCTCCCTTAAAGTAAAGAAAGTAAACTTTTTTTTTTTTTTAAAGAGGCCATCCTTAAATTGATTAAAAAGCAATTGACTTAAAAAAGTTTAAGTCTCCAATAATGAAGAGACTAGGGAACCATCATCAGTAGCAAATTTTAGCAATTATCTGAATGTAGGAGAATAATTGAACTTTAAAGTGGAACAGAAACAAACTATTTCTGAAATCAGGCAGTAAGGGGTTATGGCCAAGCAGTTGCTATGCCCTGAAGGACCCCAAAGCAATTTATCTGTCAGGTAAAGCATAGATGACAGGGAGGGAGAGCATTACAAGGTTGTCTTCAACTCAGTTTTATCCCTCTTACCCCCTGATCCACCATCCAAAACTGCAACAGTGCAGAAGTCAAGACATTTACCTCCAGGAAAATTTAACATCTGCAGCAATTTATTGAAGTAGTAAAATTTTTCTTTAAAGAAATAGAATAAAAACTGTTTTGGAGATGAACTGGCAGTGTCTTAGGAACTAGAGACTGTGACAGGTACTAAAGGTGTTAATCTCAAGGGTAAAAAATTCTAAAGTTGGTTAAGTGGAAATCTTCCAACAAAATGAATACCTTATCACCATTTCCTCAGTTGCTTCACAGTTAATATGAATGGGCAGTTAAAGATCGACGCACTTTAGGAAACTTGCTGTTTAGAGGCAGGTAGTTTATTTGGGAGGTGATCTCTAGGAACTCTAATGGGGAAGTAAGCCTGGGAAGGGAAGGAGGACGGTAAAAGCCTGGGCACAAGAGTAGCCCAATCTCACTGAGGAACTTGGGGTGATTCAAGCAGGAGGCAGGCATTCTATAAGCTGCAGTACCCAGGAAATGGAAGACAAAGACAAGGGAGGGAGGGAAGATAGAAAGATAGGAAGGAAAAAAAAAATATATGGAGGAAACAGTACCCTTTTGGGGAATGGGTTAGAACTTCCAAAATAAGATCATGGGGCACCTGGGTGGCTCAGTGGTTGAGCATCTGCCTTCTGCTCAGGTGGTGATCCTGGAGTCCTGGGATCGAGTCCTACACTGGGCTCCCTGCAGGAAGCCTGCTTCTCCCTCTGCCTATGTCTCTGCATCTCTCTCTCTATAAACCTTATTTATGGTTTTATCATTTAGAGTCATCCTATGAACAAAAGCTGACCAACTGTAAATACTACCAACTTTGATCATGTGAAGTACCCTTGGCAGTTATGGGAGGTGGAAAGGGAAAAGTGGTATCAAAGAAGGGAGTGGGGAGACACTAAGATCTTCCAGATTCCCAAATGGGGAACGTGGAGGTCATTTCTTCTTTAGGTTTTTTTTTTTTTTAATTAATTAATTTCAGAGAAGGAGAGAGAGCAAGCGAGCAAGTGAGCACAAGTTTGTGTGTGAGGTGCAGAGGTAGAGGGAGAGAGAGGCAGAGGGAAAGAATCTCCAACAGACTACTGCTGAGTGCAGAGCCCTAAGCGGGGCTGGATTCCAGGACCCTCAGGTCATGATCTGAGCTGAAATCAAGAGTCTTTGGCTGAACCAAGCGAGCCACCCAGGTGCCTCTTTAGGGTCATTTCTGTAGTTTGGGATAAAAAATAGAAGCGGCTGTATCACTTAAAAATTCAGAAAGGGAGTGATAATTTAAGACCTTGAATTAACTGGCTTTTAAAGCAATATGAATGTAATATCTTTTTTTCTTTTTCTTTCTTTTTTCTTTTCTTTTCTTTTCTCTCTCTCTCTTTTTTTTTTTTTTTTTGTTAAGTGACATTTTAAAAATGTGCCAAATAGCTGCAAATTCTGAAACCTATTTGTAAGGTGAGAAGCAGACTACACGCCATCTAGTGGAAATTTGAGCCCTCTCCATGCTCATGACTGTCTCCAAGGCTGTTTGAATAGAAATGTGTTCTCGAACTCACCAGTTACAGATGACGTTATACTTCAAGAGCACATATTTTTGGCAGAATCATATGAGTAGATAAGAGAGAGTGATTATTTTAGGATGCTAGTATGGAACATAGGCATGGACTTTGGTTCAGGATCAGAATTCAGGGGTACAAAATCAAAGACCTGGTTTCCTCATCGACTTGCCAAGACCATGGAAAGCTCCATTAATTTTGCCCTAACAAATTTCTCTGTTATCTGTAATCAGAAAAGCATTATTCATTTTTATAAATATGAAGGTCAAATATAGTAAGATATATGAAAATGATTATTAATCTTTATTGCTATGATCATTCCACACATGCCATTTGTTCTGATTCATTAATTAGTAGATTTCCAAATTGTTTAGCATAGAATTAAGGACTCCAAATAAAATTCAATTGGAAATTAAACTCTGATTATGTTGGGTAGATATGTTATGGCATTTGTCTTTTAAAATTTATTATAGAATTACTTAACAATGTTAAAATATCTGTGGTTTGAATATTGAGTCATTAGTCTCCTGATACACGGATTCAATACTACAAATATTTTCAGTTATAGTTAATTATGGCAAAAATCAAATTCTAAAAATATGCTTCTGCTATAGTACTTATTGATCCAAAGAAATATATTAATCTTGATATATAAAATAAGTTACATATTTTTAAATTATAAAATAGCACATTTTCCTTAGAGCATTTTACAAAAATTAGAGGAGAAAGAAACATTCCAGTAATTTCAACCACCCCAATATAACTTCTGTTAGTATTTTAATGTGATTGATGTAGGTAATATATTAATTTTTGATGTATATGTTAATATTTTCATGTAATATTATACTACATATTACACTTAGACATAATTTTTTAAAAATATGGATAATATAGTTTTATATTCTATTTTCCACAAAACATTGCATCATGTCTTTCTCCATGTCATTATATATTCTTCAGAAATAATTTTCTTGGCATAATATTCACCTATGTGGATGACCAATATAAATTTTATTTATTTTTTAAATTTTTATTTATTTATGAGAGACACAGAGAAGGGAGAGAGGGAGGGAAACAAGCGGAAAGAAAAGCAGTCTCCATGCAAGGAACCCTATGTAGGACTCGATCCTGGGACTCCAGGATCACGCATGGGGCCAAAGGCAAGTGCTCAACCGCTGAGCCACCCAGGCATCCCTGACCAATATATATTTTAAACTTTATTTTTGGCATTTGGATTATTTCTGTTTTTTTATACCAATTTACTATGATATTTGCTATGATAAATAACTCATTATATAAGTTCTTCACTTCATCTTTGAAAATTTCTTCAGAAAAAAATTCTTAGAAGTAAATTACTGAGTCAAAGCTTTTGCTCCATATAGCCAGATTGCTCTCCAGAAAGATGTACCACGTATGGATCAGAATATCTGTTTCACCCTAGTCTCTCCAAATATTGGGTATTATACTTTTAAGAATTTCTTAATAATGATGTAGAACTTAAGGGTTATCTCCTTTTGATTTGTATTTCTTTGATTACTAGTAAAATTGATCTATTTTATCTTTGTTAGTCATCAATATTGTGTATGATTCTGTCCATGTTCTTTGCCCACCTGTGTTGGTATTTTTATATTTTCTTATAAATTTGTTTAAACTTTTCACATGCTAAACATATATATCCTTAACCTATAATACTTATTTTATTTGATTTCTGTGTTTTGCCCCAATAAAAATCATGATATATCATTTGAAGTGGAAAGATAAAGTCTACATAGGTCCATAGAAAATAGCTTTGTGAAAGACTAAACATGGAAATAAAAGGCAATATTTTCTAAGTTCTTTATTAAACTGTCCTTCATGGGACCTTGTTAGAATTAATCATATGTGTAATATTGCCATATATATTAAAGCAAAAGAGGCAGGCTGCTAGATATGAAAATAGGCAACTTCTTCCTCACACTCCTTGCTATCTTCTGCCCCCAGCCCACTATCCCTAAGAGATTTGGAGATTTAAAAAATTTAAATTTTTAAAATTTAATTTTAATTTAAGTTTAATATTTTTAAATGTAATTTTTTTTAATCTCCAAATATCTAATGTCATAGATTGGAAATTTGATCATTTAAAACTATCTTACTAGAATCTGGGACTATGGGAACATTCTTTACCTCTTTCCCTGCCCTCTCCCTCCTACCATTCTTTTTTTTTTTTTTTTTTTAAAGATTTTATTTATTTATTCATGAGGGACACAGAGAGAAGGAGAGGCAGAGAGACACAGGCAGAGGGAGAAGCAGGCTCCATGCAGGGAGCCCGATGTGGGACTCGATCCCGGGTCTCCAGGATCAGGCCCTGGGCTGAAGGCGGCGCTAAACCGCTGAGCCACCCGGGCTGCCCCATCCCTCCTACCATTCTTACATGTTGGCTTTTTTGTCGTTGTTTTTCCTTTTGGTGATTGGGAATGACATTGACTTTAATAACAGTGACAGAACATGACCCACAAAAAAGGATAATGTTATAAGAGAGTTAGAATTTTCTCATTGACATTTTCTATTGTAACTCACATGCCAATTAATTTCTTAATTCATTAGCAATGTAACAGAAGAAAAGACTTTGAAAGCACTGTGTAGATGTCTTTTAATTACGGCTAATTAAATACTGTGGAAGGACCTGATTATACCTTTGAGTATTAGTCTGATAAAGAGAAAAGAGAAGAAAAAAAAAAAGGCCTTGTAGTCATGAATACATTGGACAAAAGCTGAATTCAACAACTCTTATAAAAAACAAAAACTGCAAAAAAAAAAAAAGGAACAAATTATAGAGTAGCACTGGGGGAGGATTCTCTAAATATGTGTGCAGATTCTCTATGGAGGCTTATGCACCACTGTTTGTTTTGGTTATTAAGCAGAATCTCAAGTAATCCCAAGTAGAAATCACACTGCTTCTGAAAATGAAGAGCAGTGCCAGTGGGTAAACAGTTTCAGGGCAAACTGAAGCAATACTCCCCGAAGTTAGGAATGGATTTTTCCAGATGGCCACTGTGCATATGGCTGGGGGTACTGTGGTAGCCAAAATAGGAAACGAGAACACGATTCTTTCCAATTAAATCAACACTGTCCTTGAGAAAAGAAATTTTACAGAACATGTCCAGGGGGATGTGGGCGGACAAGAAATAGCATTCAAGTCCATCAAGACATCTTTAATTTAACTAATTATGATATCTTTTTAGATGTTCAGACCAGTCAAATTTATTTTGGGATTTTAGGCAAGCAAAGCAATGAGCTAAATGATACGCTAGAAATTCACAGCTCAAAATTGGACTTGTCTATCCTTTTTCATTCTGGAACATTGGGCGAGTTACTTAATCTCTCTCTGATTGTTTCCTCCTGTGTAAAATGGGAATCACATCCCCAGGCTGCCCAACAGGCTTGTTGTGAAGATAAAATAATGAATGTTATGAGGCACTTTGCAATCATGAAAAACTGGATTGCATTTCCCGGGACTTGGAGGGAATAACCAATAATTCCAGTTCATGCTGTGGAACACATCATGGTCTCTCCTAGGGAGGATGTTACTATTTATAATGGGGTAAAGATTTCTAGCTTTGTTCAGGCCCTGCCCCCTGACAAATTCTTTGGTGGTTATTCAATTCATCTTAATTAAAGAATAATTTACTGGCCTGTGCATAATCAGCTTGGCTGGAAGCTGACTTTTGCTGGGCAATCTGGTTGAACTTCTTATTCTTAATAAATTTCAGCTCCCCCAAACATCACACACACACATGCTGCTGTTACACACCCTCTCACTAGTGAGCAATCAGATGAAGACCCTAAGTACTTATCGATGGAGAGCAGCCTGCCTTTGCAGGGCTTTTGATTCATCTAATGAATACATGGGTCACAGGTGGCTAGTTTCACTCGTTCCAACCCAAATAATATCTCTTATTTTCTCTTTGACTTGTGCATCTTGATTTCACCTTTCTTTTAGGCAAATGAAATCATCTAAAGCTATTTAAAAATAACAGAAAAGAATCAACCTATCTTCTTATTTTGAAGTTTGACTTTTTCTTTCTTTCTTTCTTTCCTTCCTTCTTCTTCTCCTTCTCCTCCTCCTCCTCCTCCTCCTCCTCCTCCTTCCTCCTTCCTCCTTCCTCCTTCCTCCTTCCTCCTTCCTCCTTCCTCCTTCCTCCTTCCTCCTTCCTCCTTCCTCTTTTTGTTTAGTATTTTAATCATCTACCCAACTGGTCCTATTTGTACACAGACCCAGCTACAATTGGACCGGAATGTCAGCTGTTTTCAAGGTTAACCTGATATGTCTTATTTACCAGTGTGCAATTTGGTCGACTACAAGAAAATCACTGAATCTGTGCTCTTCTCCTGCAGAATAACCTACCCACAGACAGAAAAATTTCAAAAGAGTACCAAGTATCCTGCTGATCCTGGGGCCTATAGGTGAATACTAGGCATATGCATGTAGTAGGGACAAATCAATTGGTACAGAAAAGCTACAACAAAAAGCAACATATATTTTATTTGTCCCATTCCTCAGCTCTGCTCCTTAGAGGCAAAACTTTCATTGTTTCTCCTTTTGCTGCCTTAGTTTTCCTCTAATTCAGTGTGTAGTAGAATTACCTAAATTGCTCATTAAGAATGTAGATTCCTGAGATTTATTCTAGCTTTGCTTAACAGAATCACTGCTATTGTGGCTGAGAATCCATAAAAGAAAAATCACAGGAAATTCTAATGCCTTTCAAATTTTGAGAATGATTAGCTTAATCAATCTTGGGCCACATTATTACTGTCATGCGTTCTAGGCACTTTGGCCTTTATGGGTCTCTTCCTCCAATAAGAAAGTATTTAAAATTATATTTTAGTACTGCATTGGTATATGGATGAATATATTAATATTACGTATTGTTTTTCAACTTAAGTTCTTTTTTTTTCTTCTGATTTCATGGAAAACAATTTTTTTTCATGGGCCCATAAAAGTATTGTAGGTGTTTGGTACTGTGCCTCCTGTTTCTCCTACAGACCAAAATGAGTCTGGGACTAATCAACTTAGAGAACTGGAAATCTAATATTCAGAAAATTTAGGCCCTAGGCATATCATATCTTTGGCATATCCTGATAAAATCCAAGTTAAGGCTTGGCGAAGTTCAGAAGATACAACTTGACATGAAGATAATATGCAGGTAGTTATGCTCAGAGCTGGACGCCTAGGTATGAAAGTAGGCAGTGAGCTTTCAATGGACTTCTCAATATTAGCAAATGTCAAAGTGAGGAAAATACTGGGGCTCAACTTTACTCAAGTATTACCATCCTATTTAGGTGACACTGACAAATGCACATGCAGCTATATACAAATATAATTTGATGAAATACTAGGCTATGGGAATACCAACTCCCAGGGCCCAGTGGCTAGCGTCTGGCAAAGCTTCTTATTGGAAGCAGGAAAATGGGAAGGAAGAGAATGGGAAGATGAAACATACAGCGCATATGTAAGTTTATAATATGAAGCAGAAACATTATACACAAGAACTTCTAAGAGGAAAGCAAATATTAAAGACCAGCCTGGTGTTGTACAAAAATAGAGAAGACCAGAACTGATAGAAGATGATAAAAATGACAATTTTAGATCACTAAGAAGACTAGGTATCATTTTAGAATTTTGAGAAGGAAACTAGCAGTAAATAGTGCTAAAAAATGGGTATTACTCTGAATATTTACACTCACATTTGCTATTTACAAGGTGGCTTACATAATAATAGCTAATATTTATTGAGAACTTGCCAATATTTCAAGTTCAGTGGTAATATCCACTGAAGCTGAGACTAGATAAGAAGGAAACTATAAGGAATACTGCAGAAGAAATAACAGTATTTAATTGCTGTGGTGATTGATTGTTCTGCCAAAACCTAGCAATCTAAAAACAGCCATGATTTCATTTATTTGCTCCCTTCTTGCCATCTGGGCTGACTTAGCTGGACAGTCTTGCTCATCTTGCTGGTGGTCACTCATATGACTGCAGTTAAGCAGGTGAGTCAGTAGAAAGCTGGGCTTAACTGGAAACCTGGGGCAGCTGGACCCCTCTTTCTTTCCTTTCCATCTCTGTTTCCCTTGCTTTCTAAGTAGCTTCTCCATGTGGCCTTTCCAGAAGCAGGTAGCTTAAGGCTTAGGTTTAAAGTTGAAACATTCTTTCTGTTCAGGAAGATTCATGGAGGAGGATATACAAAAGAGCATGAATTCCAAGAGGCATGATTACTTAGCACCACCAGGGTCGCAGACACCACAAGGGTTGGGGAAAACTTCTTTTTCACACTTCAGGTTTCTTTCCAAGTGTTCAAGACAATGAACTACTTGGGTACTGGGCCAGTGGAGTGGCTTATCTGCTTGTTAAATCTGTAAAAAATGGCAGCATGTTTGCCTTTGGGGAGTGAGCTTTTCCTGTAGGAGAAGTTCAGCATTGCTAGAAAAAAGTCTGTATTATTTGCCATCCAGTATTAGCCACTGGCTAATAAACCCAAAACTGTGCCCTCTAACTTGGTCTTTACGAGGAGCCAAAATGATATTTGGCTTCCATCTGCTGCTGCATTATTTTAGGGAAGAGATGCTATTTATAGTTCTCTCTGAGGATTATCACAACCTGAGGAGATTACAAATGATGAGATACGTGTGGGAATTCAAAGAAAAGAGATGAAGAGTAAGTGATGAATACACTGAGAAAGGTGTTATATAACCTAGGGACAACAAATAATTGACAGAGTACTAGAACTTTAGATGCATATTTGCTTATAAAATGGAGGCTGATCATCTGTATCCACCTCTTATAATTGAAACCATGGTTACTTGTTTTCAGTGGTCTACTGTTATTCTCTCCTTATCCTTATATAACCCTGATCTTGAGGACAGCAATGTATCAAGGTAAAAATATATTTCCTAATCTCCCTGCAAATAAAGAGGCCATATGAATCATTGACTAACGACAAAGGAAAAGAAGGGGTTAGGTAGACTCATGGGGAGGTTTCCTCCAAGCTGGTAGTAGGGTTAGGGAAGTTGGAGAAGAGATTCAGGTAGGAGGTGATTATTTGCCTTCCTGTTCTACTTGGAATGCTCAGTGCTTGTAGTGGCCATATTGGAAACTTGGACATGAAATCCATGCACTAAGAATGGAAAAGCAAAAAGATAGGGGACTGGGCTCCTGATGATGTAATGGAACCCTTGCACCAGGCTTCCCACATCTGCTCTCTGACTTCAGTTTACATGAAGGAAGTAAAGTACCCTATTTTGTCTAAGATCTTGTTTTTATATGTTTCTGTTACTTTGCGGTTGAACACAGTTCCTAATTGACCATTTTATTACAGCAGACAAATAAAAGTATGTAGCTGATGATTTTTGCAAGAAAGATGATGCCATGTAGGTGAATTGTTCAAAATCACATGGGGGAAATTTCTTATATTGCATATGTTAGAGATTTCTCAAAGAAGATAGAGGCCTATTTCGTTTTACGGTGTTTTGCTTTGCTGCACTTTGCAGATACTGTGCTTTTTACAAATTGAAGGTTTGTGGCACTACTGTGTTGAGCAAGTCTGTTGGTGACATTTTCCCAATAGCATTTGCTCACTTTGTGTATCTGTGTCACGTTTTTGGTAATTCTTGCACTATTTCAAACGTTTTCATTATCATGTTTGTTATGGTGATCTATGGGTAACCAGTGCTCAGTGATCTTTGATGCTAGTATTGTCATTGTTTTCGGGCACCACGAACCATGCCCATTAAGACATTGAACTGAATGTTGTGTGTGTTCTGATTGCTCCACCAACTAGCCGTTTCCCCATATCTCCCCTTCTTCTTGGGCCTCTCCCTAGACCCTGAGATATAACAATATTAAAAGCAGGCCAATTAATGATCTTGCAATAACCTCTAAGTGTTGAAATGAAAGGAACAGTTGCAAGTATCTCTTTTTATACTAAAAGAAAAATTGAAAAAAAAAATAAAAGAAAAATTGAAAACTCAGATGGTGGTTAGCACTTTTTACCAATAAAGTATTTTTAATTAAGGTATGTACATTTTCTAGACGTAATGCTATTGCACACTTAATAGACCAGGGTATAGTGTAAACATAACTTTTACACGCACTGGGAAACTGAAAAATGAACCTGACTTGCTTTACTGCAGGATTTGCTTTACTGTGGTGGTTCTGGAACCAAACCTGCGACTTCTTCGAGTGTCCCTGTACACACTCCCATCAGAGCCTTAGCACTTTACCTTCTCTCACCCCTGTCTATTGTCTCCTCAGTGCTTTGAAGATTGTCTTGTGCTTAGCCGTAGCTCAATGAATATTTAACAATTAAATCAGTAAATGAATAAAGGCAAACCTAATGCACGCATGTTTGGTTCTGACGATTTTCTGATAAAACTGCCAGTGAGTCAATGTATGTATAAAAAAAGTGACTCATAGCTCATTTTAGATTGAGAGCTTCAGCTATACTGTTGAACTTCAGAATAGTGCTGTGCTTGTTAAAATAACGTGTCTCTTACAGTTGTCCTATGTAACTGGGTAGTGTTTAAGCTAGAAGGCAATTTTTCAAACTTGGTTGATTTTCCCCCTTCAATTTTATCTGAAAGAGATAGAATGGCAAGATACAAGCCTCAAAAGGCACATGAAGGCATTTACAAATTGCCTTTATGTTGACTTGCCCACATAGTTCCTAATTTTTCTTGGGCTGGTATACTGTATATCTCTTTAGTAATAAAATGACACAAACCAATAGTTTGCATACATGAGAAATATATCTGCCTCTGGATTTTGTTAAAAGATTTTTATTTATTTATTCATGAGAGACACAGAGAAAGGCAGAGACACAGGCAGAGGGAGAAGCAGGCTCCCTGCAGGGAGCCTGATGTGGGACTCGATCCCAGGACTCCAGGATCACGACCTGAGCTGAAGGCAGACGCTCGACCACGGAGCCACCCAGGCATCCCCTGCTACTGAATTTTGTTATATACACATACACCAAAATCCAGTGGCAGGTACATATGTAATGTACATATATGAATGTGTACACAAATGTACACATAATACATGGTATATACGTTTATATGTGTATATACAACTTTCTTTTTAAGTATCAGGAACATACTGGAAGATTCATGCACTAATTTTTTATATGTTATAGTATTAATATAGCTCGTCTTCAAAATTTTATCTGCCTATATTTCAAAATAGAAATTCTAAGAAAAAGAAATATCAAGGATTAAAAAAGTTCTAGAGATAAATCGTGAGGGGATACTGGCTTTTATCCTTGGGTGCGAAATTCTAGAAGTGAGGGTCTTTGAATAATAGGCCTCTGATAATCCATATCATGTTGTGAAACTACACACTTGGTTTCTTTACCCTCTGGGTGTCACTTCGTGGCAGAGATGCCAGGAGCTCAGCAGAGTTCTGCTCCATGTTCGTGGTACACGGTGGTGGTTTGGAAGCAGCTACCCAGAGCCTGCATTTCCCAGCACTTCTTGGGCATCAAGGAAGAGTCTCAAGTTTTTGCCATGGGGATATGGGCAGAAGTGATGGGAGCCACTTCCCAGACAGGCTGATCAACATCTCCTAGGTGATCCTTCACCCTCTTCTACTTGGTTTGACAGGCTGGATTTTGGCATGTAGGGTGATCTTGGGAAACATGTATTGACAAAGGCAGAGCCTCTGTTGATCTTAGTCACATAAAAACCCCAGAGAAGAGCTTTTTCCCCCCGCATGTCTGTTAAGCCACAAAGATTTCAGCTTTTAATCTGTTTTAACCTCTAGTACTACCTCAACTAGTTCACACATGCTACAACTTTAACAGAGATTATGAAGTTACCGTCTTTCGAGAAGGCTGACTGAGCAGAGAGCAGTGGTTCTCAGTTCAGAATCTTCTGGAGAGAGTTTATTTGAATACAAATCCCCAGGCCTCACTCCCAGATTCTGATTCATTAGATCTGGGATGGGGCCCAGAAATAGGCATTTTAATCACCACTCTTGGTGATTTGGATGCACATTGGAGGAATACTGATAAAGAGAGTGGATTTGCAGAAATGGCAGCTGGGATTCTGGGGTTGGTAATGGACAGGAGGTTACATCTCAAGCCAGAGTACGAGCTGGATGAAAGTAAGTGGAAAAATTACCAAAGAAAAGTTTCATACTGCAGCAGTGAGTACGAATAGCCTAGGCCCCTGTGACCCTGCTATATTTTTAAAAAGGATTAAAGCACAAAGATGGGGCTGCAAACAGGGGGGTAAAACCAAAAAGGAAGCACTTGACATTTAGAGAGGTAGGAGAGGAGGGTTTCAGTGTAAAGATTTGCAAACAGAAGCCCCTTAAACTGGCAAAATACAATTGAAATAGATCACTTAAAGGAAGCAGTGGTTTTGAGGCCAACAACACGATCAACACCAATTTGCCTATCACAGAAGAACAATATGCAGAAAGGCAAGAGCTTAAAATAAATGTATTTTTTTTCTTTCTAATACACTATCAAATAAAAATGTTACAGGCCCAAATCCAAAGACTATTCTTGAATTGGATATTTTCCAGTGCTCTAAATTTAACCAGCTGGGATTCTGTAAGTATGAGCCTATTCAACCTTTTGAAATGTTGAATTTGCCTTTTAATGGGAAATCTGCATTTTACCTTTAACATGAAACACTCTCTTTTCCCCTCAAAGAAATATGATCTTTTGGTGCCATATAATTAGCACAATTAAAAAAAAAAAAAGATTGTAGCAAGAGGTGAAAAGACCAAAATATACAAATCCATACATGTAAACTGAGGACCATAAAAAGTGTACCTCCATTCCTGGTTAGCTACAGGCCATATCATGAATACTATTTAGGTATTATTACCACCAAGTTTTCATTGAGAACCAAGTACCTGGTGAGAAGAGAATTTGAAAGAAGTATATTTTCAGAATAAATGGTTGATGAAAGTATACTTTTTGTATAAATGAAAACATGACTCAATTATTGAAGATTTAATTGGTCAGCAACAACTTTAAGCAATAGTATACATTGCATAAGGTTTCTCTTCAATCATGGTTCCTCTGGGAAATCAAGTGCTTCAGTTAGAAACATCTTTGCTCTGTACTAGTGAAATCAAACCCCAAAGTGAACGAAGCAGAGTGGTGAACATGTTCTTAGAAATAGCAGATTAATTAAGAGTCTATCAGTGCTCTGAAAGCTTGTGCTCCTGTAGATTGACAGGTCTGGAGACCTAAGCATAACTGATATTTGTAAAATATTACAGTACAGCACCCAGGTGTCACGGTCCCTGTGCAGATGCCTGGTATCTTGAGTAAATTTAAAACAAAGTCATGGAGACGAGAGGTTTCACACACTTGCAGCTATTCTAGTGCATCTTTCTTTTCAAATGTGTGGGATACTCACTGTGTGAAATTTCTGAATTGACTGTTGGCTTTTAAAAAATATTATTTCCTGTAATTTACATGTGTTGAAGATGGTCATGAGGATTTCAGAAACAGGTCACGCTGCTTTTCAGGCTCATATCCCTTATGTGTAAAATGATGTCGTTTGAATGTGAATGTTTTAGGTGCTTGCATTCTTTTAGGAAAAAGGGTCATGGTATTTTCAAGGTTATACTTTGACACTTTGACAGAGGAAATTTATGTGACACTCAACAACAGACCATTGTGATAGATGGGGGAAATATATTGGTGGAATATATTACAAATGAGGAAACTGAAACAAAAAGATGATCAATCTTTGAAAAGTTGTCCCACTAAACTAGGGGTAGTTAGGTGATCTGGAGGTGGTTCCCATATACTGGTCAGTGCAAAACTGAGGTCTGAAAGAGCCCCTGGATTTACTATCTTAGCATGTGACAAAAAATGGTATCATTTGAAGTAAGAAATATTTTCTGAGAAGCTACTCTTGGCATTCTATTTTATTTTTTAAAAGATTCATTTATTTATCTTGGAGAAAGTCTGTGAGTGGGGAGACAGGGAGGGGCAGAAGGAGAGGGAGAGAATCTCAAGCAGACTTGCTGAGCGTGGAGCCTGATGCAGAGCTTGATCCCAGGACTCTGAGATCATGACCTAAGCTGAAACCAAGAGTCTGGTGTTCAACCAACTGAGCCACCCAGGTGCCCCTGTTATTAAGATGAAACAGCAAGGAGAAAGCACAATCCCTGCCATCAAGAAGCTCATAGTTCTCTGAGGGAAACAAAGGAAATACTTATGGGACAGGCACTTGGCTTCATGGCTGGCTCAGCAATACAAGTAGCAAATGGGGGGTAGAAAGGCTATAGTGAGGGGTCAGCAAGTGACAGGGAGCAGGGATTGGCTCTGTAGCCTTTGCCATTTAATTTCTGCGACTCTTGGTGACTTCACAGTGGAGGAAAGAATGGACAAAGATTCCCTCTTTGACCAGACTTCAGTCAGGCTCCTATGAACCCTCTTCTCAACTAGGCCTTGACCTTTGGACTTTTGTACACATCTTATCAAATTTCTCATTCCCCAGTTCCCCTAAGTGCTATTTGATCACCCTGGTGTGCCTTTAGCAAGAATCTTGTCAAGTTTAGCCAGAAATCCTCCTTCACATGTCATGTTTCCCTCTAGTTCTATTCCATTCACTGACCTCACCTCCCCACCCCCCCACCACATCACACAATCCTAGAAATCCCCACATGTCCATCTTGTATTTAGAATTGAAGCCAGTTCCATACTGAGGTCTCTTTTCCTTTGTGGAAATAGTTCCTAATAATCTGTTTTTACTGTTGTAACTACTCTCAGGCTCTGTTTTTCTCTTCAACAAAGTATTAGCAGAATATTTCCCAATCCAGAGAAATATATAGCCAGATTAATGTTTAAAAAGTAAAGTACAAGAAAACCCATTAAACTAGTCAACAGTATGAAGGTATGAAATACTTTGTTTATGAAAAGTCTAGATAAACCAGACCACTTCAAAAGCACCAGCTAAAGAAGATGATGTATTAGACAATAGCTCAAAAACAACTAAAGGCCTTGAAAATCTAAGAGTCGTTCTAGATGAAAACTTTATTTAATGGGAAAATGAGTGCAGTGGTGTATTTGTCACTTTTCTGGAAAGTTTTTCTACTTGAAGTATGCCCTTGAAAGGAAAAACAAGAAGAAAACACCCAAGACACCAAATTAGAAACTTAAAAAAAAAAAAAAGCACCTAGTGCTATAAAAAAACATAGTTGTATAACATTTCAAGGATGAATTTTAAGCACATTCAAGTCTTAAAGCAGGCAACACCTGCCTAGTTTCTGATAAACTTTAATTTCTGATTTGACTTTAAGAACTTCTGGGAGGAAGGATCTGATCTGAAGAGATTTTGAGACTCCAAGATGAGCTGAGAGATTTTCCTTCAAAATGGAGGAGACTCGCCAATGTGAGACGTTAAGGAGGACTGGCTCAGAAGGGAGTGAAGGTCAGAGTCATTCCTCATCGTCAGCTAAGAAACTCTTTAGCACCATGCAGAGTGGAGTTTTATTGTTTGGTTTGCTGCTGAAAAGCTTTTGGCAGTGTGGTTGGCAATGTTTATCTGTCTTAAGTCATCCTAACAGCCTTGTTCTTACTCTGCATGGGAAAGCAGTTTGCTTTGCTCAAAAGAAAAAAAAAATCCAAACCAGAATAATTGAGAGTACTTTATTTCATGTCTATGAGAATAAATTATAATATTTTATTACACCTAGGACTGGATAAATAATTGAAGGCATTGTAGCAAGAAACAAAGCTTTAGATAAGCAATTTACAGTATTCCCTGTTCATATGGGAATGCAGTTATGCTAAATAAGACTACCATAGTCTTATCAGGTACTAATAAGGCTAATGGTAGATGCATTTGGCATAAAATATAAGAGCTATAGCAAAGGGGAGAGGACCTCTCCATTGATTTCCATTGGAACTTTAGAAAATTAGGAATGGGATGATAGAATTTAGCTGTACGTCCGTTCTTTAGCTTATTTAGGAGTTGGTGGTAGTACGCTGGTTGGTTCACTGTGGAGACAGAATGAAAGAAAGGATGACATGTGGTGAATAGGCTAAGGGATAACCTCACTTTAGAAACATTTACAGGTAGGGTAGTAGATGTATTTTGCTTGCTTATTTGTTTTCTGCCCAACATCTTCTTGGCAAACAACTTATCATCTCTATAACAATCGTATTCCGTCCTGGAAGCCCAGGTGACCTCCTTACTCCTACCCCTTGCCTCTAGTACCTTAGATGGACAGGTGACTGAGTCCTGATCTCAGAGCACACTTGCCAGTTTCAGAGGTGGACACAAGACTAAAGCTGAACCAAACAGAGCCTCCTTGGGAAATTTTGCCAGAGCTATTAGGAAGATATTCCCATTTTCACTATGTTGCTAGGTTGGTATATGGAACTGCTAGTCCTGTCTTGCCATAAAAATTGATGGAGGTGGGAAGCATGCCTAACATTAAAGGGAATAGAGAGTAGAAAAGGATCAAAGCACAGAAAGACAAAGAGACTGAATCCTTAAGATATTTCTGGGTCTCTGCATCTAACCATGCATAAGACCACAACTATTCCTGGAACTTTCAGTCATGTGATGAACAAATAGTTTTCCTTTGGATCTTGTTAACATGGAGTTAGGTTTTGCCATTTGCAGAGATGGCCACCTAATATGACAGTCTATGGGTAAATAGGAATAATACTGTTGAATTAGTTGTACTTATGTGAACTCCGCCTCTCAGAAGTCATGAAGTTCTTCAATGAGATCCTCTTCTGAGATGGCAAGGTATTGGTACATTTGCCTGATTTTCTTAGACTAGTCCAATCTAATCTGAGCTAGTATAATTTTAAAGGTAAACAGAAACATATACATCTGGTGTTCACCACTTTAGGAAAATAAGTTATGATTGATGTTAACATCCCTCTGACAATGAATGGTAATAATTTGAATAGTAAAACAATTCTATTTCCTTGCTTTATTGATACAAGTTTGGCTAGATTATTTGCTTTGACCGATGAAACATGAATGGAAATGATGAGTCCCATGTGTGAGCAGAGCCTGTAAGAGCCATCACATTGTTCTATCATTGTTTTCTCTTTCATCTTCCAAGAAAAGTATGTGTCCCAGACAGGGACTATTCCTTCAGCCTCTACTTCAGAGTGAAGAAATTATGAGAAGCAGAGTCATAGTCTACTCACATCGAACATGTACTGTGAGTAAGGAATATCAATTTGTTGTAAACACTTGAGATTGGGGCTTTGATTGTTACAATAGCAAAACCTAATAAACACTGATACTCAAAATTAGGGGAACATGATTATTTAAAGTTAATAATTCATAGTACCTATGGGTGTCTTCTTTAGATTATAAATTCCTCTGATGCATTATAGTATTCAATTTACCAAAGCAAAAACAAAAACAAAAACAAAACAACCAAACCACAATTTACACAAGATAAATGAATACATTCATCAGAAATTCCACCATTTTCTTCCTTGGTTGTCCTTTCTGGGCTCTGGTTGTTCTGTATGTCTCACAGATACAGTACTCTATGGGACTGAACTGTTGATTTGGTAGATCTCTTTGATGCATTGTTGTTCTAAGCTGACAGCTAGCTCCTCAGCCGCTCTGCCAACAGATGTCATGAGAGAAGGCACTTGTCACTGCAGCACCTCCTTTGTAATAGCCTTTTGTGGTCATGGTTGATGGACTGTACAATTCTTTGAACATCTGTTCCCAATTGTCACACATCATATTCTGAGTGCCACGCATACCTGATACCAACCCCTGCCTCTGGGGATCATTATCACATGTCCCCTTCTGCCAAGAGGCTCTATGCTGCTTAGTGGGTCACCTCCTGTCATATTGTGCATCCCAAAACTACACACATAAAGTCACTCTTTGACTTCTCCCTCTTTGATTTGCTCATCATGTTTAATTTTCTAAGATCAGCTGTCATAATGCTTACTTTTATCCCTCTGATATTATATTCCTGAAACCCTAAAGTATTTCGAGTTGTGCTACTTTTCCTTTCATATCTTTGACAAAAAACAGTGTCAAAAAACAATAACTTTTTTTCAGTTGCCAGATTTCTACAAGTTTCAGCTATTTCATACTTGAGAGGGAACTGGAAATTGAGGTTGGAGTGTAAGATGAAAAGGGGAGAAGGAAGCTTATGCTGTGCCTATTATTGGGCCAGGAAGGATGCTGACTAAAAGGTAGATATTATTTTCCCTATTCTATACACATGGAAATAAAACTCAGAAGGTTAAGTAATGTGACCAAGGTGCCATAGGGAATGGAGTTGGGATTCAAACTTATTTTTATCTGACTCCAAAGTTCTTCTTTTTCTTCTATGTGATGTTGTTTCTCAGAATTAGGTGAGAAAGATCTTAGGGCATGAAGGGAAATCCATAATCTAGGGAAAGTTATTTCAGCTTCCTAGTTAATGACAGAGTTGAGAAAAATTTACTCAAAGGTTTTGTACTCAAAGGTTTTGGAACATTCTGTGAATCTGAAATTGTTGCCCAAAAGCCTATATTCTTTATTCGATTGAAGAAAAGCATAGATGTTTCTTTAATTCACTGTCCTTCTCCTATCAAGGACTCAGGATTTATCCTCTCCTGTTCCCTGGTAGAGAAGGCATCTTTTCTCCTAAGTTTAACCAGTTACTTCTGCTGTGCATCCTAAATATTCTCATCTGGTCAGGTCAAAGAACAAAACACTACTTCTTTCTTTTGCACTTTTAATTCCACCCTCCTTATTGTGTCCTTCCCTGGACAGGTAACGCACTCAAGATTCTCGAATTTTTAAAGCAGTCTCCCTCCTTCCCCAGTCCACAGCCATATCATTTGCCATGATCTATAGACTAGATTTTTTAAAAAATTGAGGTAAAATTCAGATAACATAAAAGTCACCATTTTAACCATTTTAAATGTATAGTTCAGTGGCTTTTAGTGCCTTTATGAGCTTGTCCAATCTTTACCACTGATTGCAGAACATTTTCATTACTGTAAAAAGAAACTCCATACATGTTAAGCAGTTGTTCTTTGTCCCCACCCCATCTCCCACCTAGAAAACACTAGTCAGCTCTATCTGCGTGGGCTTACCTATTCTGATATTTCAGAGAAATGAAATCATGCAATATACGGTCTTTCATATTTGACTTCTTTCAATTAGAATAATGTTTCCAGGGCAGCCCAGGTGGCTCAGCAGTTTAGCTCTGCCTTCAGCCCAGGGTGTGATCCCGGAGACCCAGGATCGAGACCCATGTCAGGCTACCTGCATGGAGCCTGCTCCTCTCTCTGCCTGTCTCTGTGTGTCTCTCACGAATAAATAAATAAAATCTTAAAAAAAAAAGAATAATGTTTCCAAGATGCATCCTCATTGCTATGGAGCAGCTTTTTATTTTTTAATTTTTAATTTTTTAAATTTAAATTCAGTTTGCCAACATATAGCATAACACCCAGTACTCATCCCATCAAGTGCCCTCCTTAGTGCCCATCACCCAGTTACCCTATCCCCCCTGCCGACCTCCCCTTCTTCTCCCCTTTGTTTGTTTCCCAGAGTTAGGAGTCTCTCATGGTTTGTCACCCTGTCTAATCTTTCCTACTCAGTTCCCCTCCTTTCCCCGATAATCCCTTTCACTATTTCTTATATTCCCCGTATGAGTGAAATCTTTTGATGATTGTCTTTCTCCGACTGGCTTATTTCACTCAGCATAATACCCTCCAGTTCCATCCACGTCGAAGCAAATGGTGGGTATTCGTCATTTTTAATGGCTGAGGAATATTCCATTGTGTGTATATATATATATATATATATATATATATATATATATATATATACACACACATACTGCATCTTCTTTATCCATTCACCTGTCAAAGGACATCGTGGCTCCTTCCACAGTTTGGCTATTGTGGATGTTGTCACTATGAACATTGGGGTGTAGGTGTCCTGCCATTTCACTAAATCAGTATCTTTGGGGTAAATCCCCTGTAGTGCAATTGCTGGGTCATAGGGTAGCTCTATTTTTGACTCTTTGAGGAACCTCCACACAGTTTTCCAGAGTGGCTGCACCAGTTCACATTCCCACCAACAGTGCAAGAGGGTTCCCCTTTTTCCACATCCTCCCCAACATTTATTGTTTCTTGTCTTGTTAATTTTCCCCATTCTCACTGGTGTGAGGTGGTATCTCATTGTGGTTTTGATTTGTATTTCCCTGATGGCCAGTGAGGTGGAGCATTTTCTCATGTGCTTGTTGGCCATGTTTCGGTCTTCTCTGGAGAAATGTCTGTTCATGTCTTTTGCCCATTTTATGACTGATTGTTTGTTTCTTAGGTGTTGAGGCTGATAAGTTCTTTATAGATCTTGGATACTAGCCCTTTATCTGATATGTCATTTGCAAATATCTTCTCGCATTCTGGAGCAGCTTTTTAACATATGTGGTCTGTTGACATTGATTCCAACTCCTGACCCTTATTCACTCTGTCCATTTCTGGCTTCCCTTTACGCAGCCTTCAAGTGCTTGGGTCCCACTTCTGAGCTGCTTGCCTTCCTGGACCTCACATGTACTTGGAGTTCTTCTTTGGTAAAATTCTTTTCAGGCTGTACTTCTTCCATCTAGCACTTGTACAGTGATATTTTCTAGGGTTACAGCTAGGATCCATTTTCCACTGTAATCTCTCTTTTTTAAAATAATTTATCTCTTCTCAAGGCTTCAGCTGTCACATTTCTAACAAGTCCCAGTAGTAGTTATTTATTTGGTTGACTATCCAATCCTATTCTCCACCCCCACCAAACCCCCAATCTCTCAGGTTTGATCTTCTTCCCTCCCTCATCCATATGGTTTAGTAAGACTCCTAGAAGCCAAGATCCTGTGACATGATTTGCTTGATTAAATGGTCATGGTAGGCATATGACCTACACAGAATCAATCGGAAAGCATCCTTTGAAATTTGTAATTGGAAACAAACAAAAAAATAGATTTAGTCTTTTTTTCATGTGCTTATCTGAAGCACATGGAGCTATCAGAGGTCATGTTTTTACCATGTAGCTTGAGAAACCAAGGAGAAGGAGGGATATAAGGAGAGTGGGTCCTTACAAGCCCAGGTCTGCTCTTGGAGCTTGGCTGCATCCCTGCCCTTGGGAACCAAGTGATCCTTTCCCAAATATATCATCAGCCCAAAATTTACCCTATGTCCATTTGCCTCTGAAAGCTCTACTCAGCTATTTGTGGCAGAGACTGGATGGATAAAGGCTGTTTCTTCTCAGATACACAGCTAAACTATTCTCATCAGTATTTTACTCTACTAATTCCTTAAATTCTGTGACTAGGATTTATGAAAGAATGTGACTGCAAGTGATATCTTCAGGATTAGGTGCTTAAGCTTAGGTATGCTTTCTTCACTTTTCCCCCATTGAATGTGGGACACTGGCAAGGTGACCTTGAAGCCACTCTTTGAAGATGGAAGGCTCTAGATGATTGTATGGGGCAGATTACCATCCATCCCAAGACCAACTGAACAAGAAATAGATTTTTATGGTGTTAAGCCTCTGAGATTTGGCAGGTTTAGTTATGTCAACTGTAACAACATTCTTTACCTCAATTAATATGTTGTCTCACAGCAACTCAAATTCTAAGGATTGATTAGGTTTATCTTTTTTTGAGCACTAGCTGTTATGGTTATAGCCAAAGGTGCTTAGATGAGGGCTAGGTGACTGCACCAACAGCAGCCCTCTGATGAGCGTGTAGCAGCTTGCAGTAGTGTAGTACTCCAACTCTGCTGAACAGAGTTTCTCTCTATTGGCTATTGACCCAATAAGATTCTTTATACCAGGGGATTTAAATGTGAGGCAGATGAGAAACCTAAATAGTAAGAGCATCACAGAAAATAGCCTTAAAGTGAACTGTATCAAATGAGGCATCTGTGAGCAAAAGCTATGAAGCAAGAGAAACTATAGGAAACAGAATCCATGAAGTGTAGAGAAAAGGAAAGACCTGGTCAGGGAGAAGATGTGGATTTACAGACAGTAGAATCCAAGGCCAAGAGGAATAAAATCTAAGGTATGGTGAGTCCCTGGAGTAAGAGTAACAGCCATTTTGGAGAAGAGTTTTAGTTTTGCTGAGAATAAATATAAATAAGCCTAGTGCTGTTAGTATAGGGTGATCAACATTCCACTTTTCCTGTGAGACATGAGAATTTGGATTAGTAGAGATTTTCTGTGTTTCTTCACGCCTCCAGCTAATCTAACAAAGCCCCATTGCTTGAATTAAACTGGGTATTGCAGCACGGCTGCTTATAACCAAAAGAGATCATGGTCTACAAGGCATCATGACTTGCCCTCTGTTTGCACCTTCAGCTTTTTCTTCTAGTACTTCTACTCACATCACATGTTTTAATCATGCTGACTGTGTGGCATTCATGAATGTACTGTGCTCAAAAACTCTTGTCTTTTCAAGTATCTCTTTGTTTCACGGAAGGCCCCTTTGTCACTGATTTCTATTCATTCTTCAGAACAACTCTATTGTAAACCTCTCTTGGATGTTTTGCTTGACATCTTACTCTTTCTCACATGTTTTGGATTGTATATCTTTTCTCTGTGTCTCCATGGCACGTTAGGTGTACCTCCATTTTATTGCTAATTTATCACAGTGTGATAAGCATCTCTTCTTTCATCTATCTCCTGTGGTAGGATTGCAAGCCTCCTATGTGCAACAGCTGTGTCTTGCTCACCACTGTATGCCCAGCAACTAGACAGAGCATGACACACAGTAGATACTCAGTAGTTAAAATGGTAGGGGTGTTCACTATGTGATAGATTTAATACTTTCAGTTCTCCAAGCCAATGCTTGCTAATCAGTAGTAACTGTAAAATCAATATTACTAAATATATGTATGAGTTTCTAGTGAGACCATATCAAAGTACCACAGGTTAAATGGCTTAAACAATGGAAATTATTTTCTCAAAATTCTGAAGTCTAGAAGTCTGAGGTCAAGACATGAGCAGGATTGGTTTCAAGCCTATCTTCCTGGCTTATAGATGTCTGTCTTTTCCCTTTATCTATAAGGGTCTTCTCTCTGTATATGTATATATAATATATATCTTAGAGTGACCAGTCGCAATGGATTAAGGTCTGCCCTAATAACCTCATTTTAAAGAACTTATCTCCAGGGATGCCTGGGTGCTCAGTGGTTGAGCATCTGCCTTCCGCTCAGGGCATGATCCTGGAGTCCCAGAATCGAATTCCATATCAGGGTTCCTTGCGTGGAGCCTGCTTCTCCTGTCTCTGCCTCTCTCTCTACTTCTCTCTGTGTCTCTCATGAATAAATAAATGAAGTCTTAAAAAAAAATAAAGAACTTATCTCCAAATACAATCACATTCTATGATACTAAAGAGTCAGGACTCAACATATGGGGATGAAATTCAGCCGATAATACTCATTACCAAATTTGGTTAGTTATTTGGAAGTTCTGAGTTCTGCTTTAAGTTACAGTGCAGAGCAGATTAAGAGCAAAGTAGGAGCAACGTAAACCAGACCCAGTGATTACAGAGAAATTGCAGCTGATAGTGAAGGGAACATTAAAAAAAAACCACAAAGGCCCAAACCAGACATCCTCATGCAAACAAATGAATCTAGACACAGACCTTATGCTTCACAGAAATTAACTCAAAATGGATCACATTCCTAAATGTAAAACTAGAAAACTAGAAAGTCACAGGAGAAAACCTGGATGACCTTGGGTATGGTAATGAGTTTTTAGATAAAACATCAAATACATGAAAATGAAAGAAATAATTGATAAGCTAGATTTCATTAAAATAAAATAAGAAAAAAACTCAACAACTTCTGGCCTGTGAAAGACAATGTCAAGAGAATTACAAGACAAGCCACAGACTGGGAGAAAATATTTGCAAAACACACATCTAATAAAAAACTATTATTCAAAATCTAAATATTTGCAAAACACACATCTAATAAAAAACTATTATTCAAAATCTTTAAACTCAACAATAAGAAAACAAAAGCACAAATGAAAAAGAGGCCAAAGATTTTTGACAAAGATTTTTCAGATGGCAAATAAGCATATGAAAAGATGTTCCACATCATATGTCATCAGGGAAATGGAAATTAAAACAAGAGTTAGATACTACTATACACCTATTTAAATGACCAAAATCCCAAACACTGACAGCATCACATGGTGACAAGGATGTGGAACAAAAAAGAACTCTCATTCATTGCTGGAGGAAGTGCAAAATAATGTAGTCACTTTCGGGGGGACAGTTTGGCCATTTCTTACAACACTAAACCTATTCTTACCATATGACCCAGCAATCATATTCCTTGGCATTTATCCAAAGGGGGTGAAGACTTATGTTCATCCAAAAACCCTTACATACATGTTTGTAGTGGCTTTATTTATGATTATCAAACTTGAAAGCAACAATGATGTTCTTCATGAGTGATAATGAAAGGTGAATGGATAAACTGGTACATCCAGATGAATATTATTCAACACCAAAAAGAAATGAGGTATCAAGGCCTGAAAAGGTGCATAGAGGAAACATAAATACATAGAACTAAGTCAAAGACACAAATCTGAAAGGCTGGGTATATAGGATTTTGATTATATGATATTCCAGAAAAGGCATGGAGACAATAAAAAGATCAGTGGTTGCCAGGGATTGACCGTAGGGAGGGATGAACAGGCAGGGCACAGAGGATTTTTAGAGGAGTGAAAATACTCTGTATATTATAATGATGGATACATATTGTTATACATTTATCCAAATCCATTGAATGTACACCACCAAGAGCAAATTCTGAGGTAAACTATGGACTTCAATGGATTATGATGTGTCAATGCAGGTTCATCCCTGGTAAAAACTGGTGATTGATACTGGTGAGTGATATGGATAATGGGAAGCATATGTATATAGGGGGGAACAGGAGGTATTATGGGAAGTATCTGTACCTTCCCCTCAATTATGCTGTAAACCTAATCTTGCTATAAATAAGTGTTTATTTAAAAAAAAAAAAACACAAATGTAGGAAGACCGAGCTTACAGATCTAGGTTTCCAGTAGGGTTCTTGGCCCTGCCTTCCTCATCAATGGCTAATTTCTACTCATTGATGCAGAGATATGTAATCACCAGGGTAGCAAGAGTGCTATGCTGAGTAACTCTATGAAGCTGCCAGATAAACAAGAAAGTCTGCTTTGGGCATAAGAAGAATTAAGGGAAGGTGGCAACCTGTCTCAGATCAATTTTCAACCTCCAGTCTCCCAAGATTTCTTGTAAGAACATAGTATTACAAATAGTGATAACTCATGTGCAGTGGTGCTAAGCGATAAATAGAGGATTCAGGGGTTGCAAGCTCTAACTCCTGCTTTGCCATTGATTCACTGCATGTGCCTCACTAAGCCACTTAACCTTTCTATGGCTCGGGGTCTGCTCTGTAAAAAATGATGGTATCTGTGACATTCCTCATCAGGTTGTGATAAATAAGCAATTAAAAGGGCTCTGAGGGTATAATTATAGCTTAATATAGCATTGGCTATTTTCTGTTTATACACACACACACACACACACACATCTGCACACATATATTACGTGATTTAGGAAGGAAAAAGACTTAGAATTTTTTCCAGATGAAATGATCAAATAACAAATTCATCAACTAGGGATCAGGTTCTATGATAACTCTACCTTTAATAATTTATTTCTATGAACAAACTCTTTCAGGTTTTATTATAGCTTTTAATATCTACCTGTGAAATTAAAATTTCCACAGTATTTATTTGCAAATTACTTATTCATTCATTTGAGAATGTTGACTCTCCCGGGCACTAGAGAGAGAAAGACAAGGAAGAGATGACGGTTGTTTTCAAGGAGAAGAAATATGAGAACTGTTCCAGTCCTAAACTGAGTGTAGGTACAGATATGGGTAAGGTAGTGCTGGCACAGAGGAAGAGGAAAGCTTGTTTCCCAGGGGAATGAGGCAAGGGTGTGAATGTCAGACTCTCACCACATCTTTTTCAGTAGGATTCTCCTCTTTCTCCTCTTTGGTGAGAATCACTGAGCTAAGTGAGTTTCATACATTCTTTTTCTTAGGGACACCCTATGAAGAACATATTTTATCAGCCTTATTTTTCAAATGAGTGAAAAAAGAGACTCAGAGCAGTGAAGGAATTTGCCTAAAGCCACACAGCTAATGAATGGCAGGGCAAAACATCAAACCCAGGGTCATCTCTCTTTACTACTGCAAGTTGTTTCTTCTCCGACAAGATGTTTTTAAGATACAGCATTCTGAAGGTAGGGAATGTTTGTTCTTCTTGTCTCAGCTTCAAGTATCCCCTTAATAATATTCATGATGATGCATTTTTATGTTTATAAAAATGCAGATGATCCAGGCAAAGGTGTTGCCTTAAAGTTCATTGTATGCTTGACATGGACCCTGATGTCAAGAATTGTGAGAACATGTAGCTTGCAAAGACCAAATGAAATTATGAAAAAAAAAAAAACAAAAAAAACAAAAAACCAGAACACAAGTGTGATCATGTTGCTTCCCTCTTTACTATGTCTTGGAAAATCTTTTTCAAGGACTTTAAAGTTAATGTGTTAGAAAGAAATCCTGCTTTTTTTTTGGGCGGGGAGGGCATAAAAATCCATTGGTTTCTACCTGGTGCTGTACTTTAAGATAGAACCCAGGCAAAGGCCTAATTGAAACATATGCTCTCACTGACTAAGCCACCTAACAGGAGACCATTTACCATTGTTCTGTTGCATGAGCACTGCCTCTCCCAGGCTGGCCAGCTGGCGGTAAATATATGCCATTGTTTATAAGGGGAAATTGGGACAGCTGAATCTGAGCACGAGAGCATCACAAATGGCTAGAGTTTGGAGGGCTCTCAGAGAACATCTAGTTCAAAAGCTCTACATATTAAGGCAAAGTCCTGAAGCCTGGAGTGGTAAAGTGGCTGGCCATTGTCACGCAATTAGGTAGTGACAAATCTCAGGGAAATATTCAGACCATCTGAATCCCTTCACTAGCATCCCTATACTGGATTGAATAATGTCTCCCCCAAATTCCTATCTACCCAGAATCTAAGAATGTGACCTTATCTGAAAATAAGTCTTCTGCATATATAATTTGCTAAAATGAGGTCACACTGGACTAGGGCCCAATGACTGGTATCCTTATTTTTTTTTTAAAGATTTTATTTTTTATTAGAGAGAGCGAGTGAGCGAGCACATGTGTGAGAGAACATGAGTGGGAGGGAAGGGCAGAGGCAGAGAGAGAAGCAGACTCCCATTTGAGCAGGGAGCCAGATGCAGGGCTCAATCCCAGAACCTGAGATTGTGACCTGAGCTGAAGGTAGAGGCTTAACTGACTGAGCCACGGGCACCCCTGACCGTTGTCCTTATAAGAAGAGAAAACAGACCCAGAGACTCATAGAGGAGAAAGCTATGGAGGCAGATTGAAGTGATGTATCTATAAGTCAAGAAACACTATGGATCACTGGTAACTGCCAGAAGCTAGAAAAGGCAAGGGACAGTTCTGCCCTAGAGCCTCCAGATGGAAGTCGGCTCGGCCAGCACTTTGACTTCAGCCCTGCAGTCTCCAGAACTGTGAGGGGGGAAAAAAATCTGTTCTTTTAAGCCACCTAATTTGTGCCATTTACTTATGGCAGCCCTAGGAAACGAATGCAAGCTCTTGGCTCCTCCTGGGCATTCCTCCTACTAGATAAAGAGTAAAGTGTACTGCCAGCAGGTTCAGAGTCATCACCACAAATATGAAGGATAGCATTTTAATCTATAAACTGAACAGCTCTCCCACTCACACCTGACAAACAAACTTACTGTTGTTTTTGTTTCAATTAACTATAAGTCACCTTAAATCTCATCACAGGAAGCAGTGATCTATTTCAATTGAATGTAAATGTTTTGCTGCTTGCTTTTATGCCAAATAGGAATAGAATGTGGAGAACTTACTTCCTAGGTGCCATGGGTCTTGAAATGCAGAAATGGTCAGAGAGCATAGGTTGTGGAGGTCAAGGTAAGAGAAGTACTGATGTTCTGTGTACTAAATCCTCACAGAATTGACTGGCACATTGCAGTTACCAAAATCACTTCTTTTTAGTTGTTCGGATTGTTTTGATTTTTACCACACTCATGGAAGGTGGAATTGTAATGGGGGAAAAAAATAACTTGAGCCATTAGCTCAGATTGGTGTATCATTATGGTTTCCCAGAGTCAAAACTCCTCTCCAGCTCTCCATCTATGTGCCTTCTTGGGCACTGTACAGCATTCTTACAGGAGTAAGGTAGGGTTGAAGGGTCAGGCTCTGTGACCAGAAATGCCATTTTAGACTGAAGCGCTTAGATTTTGCTTACATGACATGTAAACAACCAATTAGAACATCCACATTTCAAGC
Organism: Canis lupus baileyi; assembly: GCF_048164855.1. Lineage (NCBI taxonomy): Eukaryota > Metazoa > Chordata > Mammalia > Carnivora > Canidae > Canis > Canis lupus. The sequence goes on from NC_132873.1 coordinate 9,170,760, forward strand.
TCCCTCATTATTGCAGTGGAGATGCTAGAAGAGAGTGTGTATTGATTTCAAGCCCACTACTTGAGCATTGCTGCTTGTGATCAAAGGGGACAGAGAGAGGATGGGGTAGATGCTTTGTGGTCAGGAGTGAGCTGATAGACTGAGCAGTACTTCTAGTGCAAATGCTCTTTTGATGCTTTTACTTGCCCCTTGATTAGATAGATGCTTAGAATCCTGGATAATTAGTCTTAGGGAAAAATGGGTGGAGAGGAATCAAGGTGGCCATCAGGTAGATTAAAATCAATGGTGAATGAACATGTTTTGTTTTATCTTATGTCTACCAGTTTGGAACAACATGCAGACTTAGGTGTCCTTGCAGAAGAAAGTAGGAGAGAAACAAAAACTGTTGAAGTCAGTGAGGGAGAGGATGGTTCATGACCTCAGTGAGGAGATGTGAGGAAGGAGAAATGGAGCAGTATGTATAGGAAGGAGCTGGTCTCCTTTTCATGGGGTCTTTTTTTTTTTAATTTTTATTTATTTATGATAGTCACACACAGAGAGAGAGAGGCAGAGACACAGGCAGAGGGAGAAGCAGGCTCCATGCACCGGGAGCCTGACGTGGGATTCGATCCCGGGTCTCCAGGATCGCGCCCTGGGCCAAAGGCAGGCGCCAAACTGCTGTGCCACTCAGGGATCCCTTCATGGGGTCTTTTATTTAGCTTTATTAGAATTTTTTTTTTTTTTTGTATATGGGGTATTGAATGCCATTGGTGAGCATTGAGGAAGGTGAAGGCCCAAGGCTTGAAGGGTTTTTGTGAATATACGGACTCCTTTTTGTCTTTACCTTCCTATTTACTTCCTTACTTATTTTGTCATGTGGGGTATGTCCTCATCGCTTTTCTTATATTTTTGCCAATGTTTTGAGCATCAATATCCCAGATCCTAACTTTGCCTCTTTGGAATATGTGCTATAAACTAAGAAGTTGGTTTGCTTTTAACCATATTCCCTCCACACCCCATTTATTGCATTACTTCCTTATATTAAACATTTCTTCACCTTGCTAATCAAGAACATTTTTTATTTTAAGTTATACTAGGACTGGTAAGAGATGTTAAGAGATCTTGCACAAACATGGTAATGAGGCTTTATGTTACTTTTCAAAAACCTAATAAAGTATTTCTGATATCTTTTCAAGAAGGTAAACTTGAGAGTATCAATACTATTGTAAACCAAAATTAGAATTCAAGTCAATGTTTTCAATATTTCTAATAGAATTTAACATCAGGACTGTATAGCTTGTGTAAAATTTAAAAGCCAGCATCTCAAGGTATGTCAGATATCAAACCTTTATAGGGGATGATTCTCAAATATACCATCGTATCAGTGGTCTATTGCCACATAACAAACTACCCTAAAACTTAATGGCTTATAGGAGCAGTGATTTATTATTTCTCATGTTCTATGGCTGTGGACCTTTCCTGAGTTCACTTACAAGACTTCAGCTAAATATCTGCTCAGATGGTGCTGGAAGGTCAACAAAGAACGTCACTTAACGTCTGAGATCTTGGTGTTGGCTGTTATTTGGGCCTTTTTCTCTATGTGCTCTCTTTGAGTTCACTAGTCTATCCAGGCAGTGCCATGGTTTGGTGGGAGTGAATGCGAAAGGATGAGCACAGAAGCTACAGGGTTTCTTAAGGCTTAACCACAGAAGTCTTACAGCATCACATCTGCTACATTCTACTGTCAAAGCAATTCATAAGGTCAACTCATATTCGAAGGGTTAGAGAAATAGACTCTATTCTTATTTAGTGGGAAGATGAAAGTCACATTTTAAAGGGATGTACTCAGAGCAAGGGCATTGGGGTTACTACTCTGTACCCCTATCGTCAGTTTCTAGGCTGGCTCCTTCTTTGGGAGTTTGCATAGCCCTATTCTTATAGTCTTCTTCCTACTCGGTTAAATACTTCATATTTGGTTTTAGGTTATAAAAGTAAATAATTTGCTTTATCTTTCCATCTCAGATGACTGCTAGTTGTCTCTTAAAATCAATTCTTTCCTTCTTTATTGGAAATAAATCTCCTGTTTTTTGTTTTGTTTTGTTTTTGTTTTTGTTTTTTTAGGTGGGCACATGGACCTACCCTAAGAAATGCTATACAAGCTCTGGAATGATTTCTTCCAGATTTCTTGGATGTGAAAGACAAACACATTTTTAAATTGTCTTAGCACTCTTCCTTGGACACTATTTGCAGATGAACCTGAATTAACATATTTCCCTTTGTTTTAAATTAGAGAGCCATTCAGAATGTACTAAACCCACCATCAAATCCTTGTCTCTTCCTCTTCTGAAATCATGCAGAGATGGGAACTTAATTACCTTCTTTCTTGCGTTTGTCAACCACAACTCAGAAAATACCACCAAAAATCAGTGACTTATGAATTTTTCTAGTTTCTTTTTTTTTTTTTTGAATTTTTCTAGTTTCATTCAAGTTATCTCTTTTTATTAAGATAGAAAATCAGGAGCTGGTCATGATTTTTGAAAAATATTTACATACAGTAACTAATAACATTTAATTTGATCTAATATTCTATTTGCTCTACTTTCAGATTGTAAAAAAATAGAAATGGTTCTTTGAAAAAGTAGCCTTCCATAGGTTTTATATATATATATTAAAATTTTTATTTATTTATCTGAGAGAGAGAACATGAACAGGGGAAATGGGCAGAGGGAGAGGAAGAAGCAGACTCCCCACTGAGCAGGGAGTCTGACATTGGGCTCAATCCCAGGACCCTGAGATCATGATCTGAGCCAAAGGCAGAAGCTTAACTGACTGAGCCACCCAGATGCTCCAGGTTTTATATTTTTGATTACTTCTTTCTGTGGATGAAACAAGTGATAAAGATTCAAAGTTTTTTTTTTTTTTTTTAAAGATTTTATTTATTTATTCATGAGAGACAGAGAGAGAGGCAAAGATGCAGGCAGAGGGAGAAGCAGGCTCCATGCAGGGAGCCTGATGTGGGACTCGATCCTGGGTCTGCAGGATCAGGCCCTGGACTGAGGCAGTGCTAAACCGCTGAGCCACCCGGGCTGTCCAAAATTCAAAGTTTTATAACCCAAATGCCCAAAAATAGGCCACACAAAGGTAAATATGGAAAATAAATGAGAAATATTATGCAGTTATTAAGATTTGATAAAAACAATGACTATCACCAGAGAGAATTTTTTATGGATACTGTGAAGTAAAGTAGTGAAATATAATATTGTTGATATTCTATGAATATACCTGTGAAGTTTATTAGAATGAGAAGTTTGCTTGATGGAGTTTGAATGGCATGATACCAGGATAATGAAATGAGTTTGAGATGACCTGACCATTGTGTAAAAGGGAGTGACCTGGTCCACAATTTTAGGACTTCTCTGAAAAATGCAGTAAATAAGAGGGTGGGTGTCAGAAAGTGGATCAGAGTGGGGAGGGGACATTGCTGGGTAGACTTTTTGTGGGAATAGTTGTTCTGCCTGAGTTCTCACACCCTACTTTGGAAAAAGGGCAAGCAGTGGTACTAGTTCCTGACCCCAAGCTTAATGAGAAGGCCTCATTGAGAGCTTTGAAATATATTTTCTACATTTGGAAGATGTAGGAAACTGATGCCTGACCTACACTTGGGAAAGCAAAAGTGTTTAGGGTTTAGAGACTGAAAAATAATGAAGGCAAGTGAATGGCTGACTGGCTCCTTTTGTGACAAAACCAAGAGAGCTGCTGCTTAGAGATAATGTCAAAGCAAGATGGACTTGAGTATTTTTTCCATTGCATGGCTGTGGTCTAAATAAGAAAGTGAACCCATGTGAAGTTGTTTTGGGTTCTGCTTAGTGTTACCTAGAGGGTGAGGAGACCTCAGTGGAAACTGAATTTTGGGAACAGGTAAAGGAGGTAAGCACACAGCAGTAGGACCACACCTTCTCACTCATTCTGGCTTCCAGATTCAAGCTAGGGAAGTGGAGATTTGGCATGAAATCAGATTTAGAGTTTTGATTAATATGTTGGACTAGACATTCTCTTTAATGAGTTAAGGCTATGTTTGTGATTTTAAGTGGTCAAAGCCCTGGATGAGTTTTCATCTAAGAGCTTGGAAAGGTAACTTACAGCAAAGAAATTTAAAGAGGGGGTGAGAGTCAAAAGTACAGTTGTGGTTGTTCATAATCTATGTTAGCTTTGATCAGTAAACTAACTACATGCAGAATATCATCTGAAAAAAAAAGTATCAGTTTGAAAGAGTTGTTTTTGAAACCTCTCAACAAAGGAAATCCTAGGACCAGATGACTTCACTAAGGAATTCTACCAAACATAAAAGAATTAACACCAAACTTTCTCAATCTTCTAAAAAAAAAAAATTGTAATTGAGGGAATACCTCCAAACTCATTTTGTGAGGCCAGCACTACCCTGATATCATAGCCAGACAGAGGTACCACAAAGAAAGAAAACTACAGACCAATATCCTAAATGACTCAAAATTCTCAGCAAAATTCTAGCAAACTGAATTCAACAGCACATTAAAAGGATCATTATACATCATGGCCAAGTGATATTTACCCCTGGGATGCAAGGATGGTTCAACATATGAAAATCAATTAATGTGGTATACCATATTGATAGAATAAAGGATAAAAAAGAATCACATGATCAAATTATCTCAATATTTAGAAGGTGGATGAGGGACAACAAAATACACTCCAAGCTGAGAATGTACTTTGAGTGTGAAAAACAAAGCAAGCTCACTTTATACCATTTACAGAGAGTTTTATTTAGAGTAACATACTGATGAGTAGACCAGGTGGATGATGATCCAGGTGCTGTGCAGTTATTTGCTAAATCCAGTTCTTAATCCACAGATCTTATAGAGCAAGGGAATATGCAGAAGTCATTGCAGTGAGGTCAAAGGGTTTAATCTTTAACAGGCTTCATGGTGTCATCTGTGCACCAGAAGATAAGAAGGGAAGAAACTGTTATCTCCACTAGTTACCTAAGCAACTTTAGAGAGAATCAGAACAAGGCTTCTGACATTCCAGTCAGGGTACACATTAACCTGCAAAGGGCCTGGAACATGTAGCCCCAAGGGAGGTCATTGGATAGACATGAACAAGATGGAGTCAGTATTGTCAGCACGCATATACTCAATAGATGCAGAGAACCTGTTTGATATAATTCAATATCCTTTCATAATAAAAACTATCAATAAACCAGGAAGAAATGAAATTGTGTCAACATAATAAAGACCATATATAAAAAGCCCACAGCTAACATCATAATCAACAGTAAAAATTAAAAGCTTTTCCTCTAAGATCAGGAACAAGGCAAGGATGCTCACTCTCACCATTTCTGTCCAAGATAGTACTTGAAGCCCTCCCTTAGTCAAGAAAAAGAAACAAAAGACATCCATATCAGAAAAAAATAAGTAAAATTGTCACTATTTGTAGACATGAGCATATATATAAAAAAATCCTGAAGAATACACTCCCCCTGCCCCCTCTTAGAATTGTTTGAACAAACTCAGTAAAGTTGCAAAATACAAAATCAACACAAAAATTGATTTGCATTTCTATACACTAATATTGAAACGTCTGAGAAGGAAATTAGGAAACAATCTTATTTACAATAGCACTAAAAAGAATAAAATCATTAGGAATAAACTGTGGAGATGGAAGACTTGTATACTGAAAATTACAAAATATTGGTTAAAGGAAACAAGACACAAGCAAATGGAAAGATGTCCTGTGTTCATGAATGGGGAGACTTAATATTGTTAAAATGTCTATGCTACTCCAAGTGATCTTTGGGGATTCAGCGCAATCCCTATCAAAATCCAAAGGGCATTTTTTTGTTAAACAGAAATTGATAAAAATAATACTAAAATTCATATGGAACTACAAAAGACCAGGAATAGCCAAATCAATCCTGGGAAAGAAGAACAGAGTAAGAGGCACTGCCTCTTGATTTCAAACTATATTACAGATCTATGGTAATCAAAATACTGTGGTATTGGCATAAAGACAAACATGTAGAATAGAATGGAGAGTCCAGAAATAAATCCATACGTGTATGGGCAATTCAGTTTCAACAAGGCTACCAAGGATACACAATGGGGAAAGGATAATCTCTTCAACAAATTGTGTTGGGAAAACTTGCATCCACTTTTATTCACATGCAATGGAATTAGTCTCTTATTTTCTACTATACACAAAAATCAACTCAAACTGGATTAAACATTTAAGCATAGGACCCAACTTCAAACCTCCCACAAAAAAGACAGAGGCAAAATTTCATGCTATTGGCCTTGGTCTTCATGGATATGACATCAAAAGCATGTGCAACAAACACAAAATAAACAAATAGGATTACATCAAACTGAAAAGCTTTTGCACAGAAAGAAAACAACAGAGTGAAAAGGTGATCTGTGGAAGGGGAGAAAATATTTGTAAGCCATATATCTAATAAGAGATTAGAGATTAATTTCCAAAATATTTAAGGAACTCAACTCAATAGTAAAAACAAAACAAAACAAAATAACCCGATTTAAAAATGGTCTAAGGACTTAAATAGACATTTTTTTTCCAAAGAACATCTACAAATATCCAACAGATGTATGAAAAAAAACGCTCAATGCACTAATCAGGGAAATACAAATCAAAGCCACATGAGATGTTACCTAACACTTGTCAGGATGCCCATGATCAAAAAAACCTGTAAGGACCCTAAGTATTAGCAAGGACGTGGAAAAATTGGAACACTTGCACATTGTTGCAGGAATGCAAAATGGCGTCATTGCTATGGGAAACAGCGTGAGGTTTCCTCAAAAAATTAAACCTACAGCTATTACATGATTCAGCAATCCTACTTCTGGATATTTATCAAAAAGAGTTGAAGTCAGGATCTCAAAGATATTGGCATTCCTGCCTTCATTACACCACTATTCACAATAGCCAAAATGTGGAAACAATCTAAATATCCATCAACAGATGAATGGACAAAGAAAGAAAATATAATATAAACATGTAATGGAATATTAGCCCTAAAAAAGGAAATTCTGCAACGTGCAATAACCTGGATGAATATTGAAGACTTTATACTAAGTGAAATAGGCCAGCCCCTGAAAGGCATATACTGTACAATTCCACTTATATGAGGTATCTAAAATAGTCAAATTCATGGATTGGTGGTTGTCGGGGACTAGAGGAAGGAGAAATAGGAAGTTACTAATCAACAGGCATAAAGTCTCAGTCAAGATGAAAAAGCTCTAGAGATCTGTTGTATGACATTGTACCTGTAATCTACAAAAATGTATTTCACACTTAATTTGTGGAGAGTAGATCTCATGTTAACTGTTTTAATCACAGTACAATTAAATAATAAAATATAAAATATATACATAAAAGTAGACAAGCAAACCAAAAAAAAAAAAAAAACCTAAAAAATCACAGCTGAAACATAGCCTAAATAGTACCTTTACTATTGCAATAGTATTTTCTAAGAATGAATAAAATTAGAATTTTCTAAGAATGAATAAATTTCAAGGAAAGATGAGGGCTCTCACTGTATATTCAGCATAGTAGAGGGATTAAGAGTCAGTTTGCTCATGTTCAAATCCTGCTGCATCACATACTAGTGTGATTTTAGGCAAGACACCTAGTATTTTGAAGCCTTTGTTTCTTCAGCTGTGAAATGGGGACAACAATCACAGCTATTTCACGAGTCTCTTGTAGGGATTATATGAGCTCCTCCATAAAATATTAAGTGTTCTGACACATGTCAGCTGTTGTTTTGTTATGGTTACAGGAACAGTAATGAAACAAAGCATGACTGGCCCCTTTCCTAAGGCTGTGGTCAAAGGAGCAAAGGACACTTTCCTACAAATCGAGGAGATGCTGCAAATCCCCTACCAAAGATTTGTGCCAGAGAAGCGAGTCCCTATTAGAGTTGAACCAAGGATGACCTCTGCATCTCTCTCAAGGCTTGCCTGCAATGTGAATGCACAGCTGTAGCTTCCAGGAATGTGATGGGTTGAAGGAGAGAACATCTGGGCCCCCTCCATTTCTTGGGGAATTTTCTAACATTGTTACAGGGTAGTAAGGACTCAGTTCACAGTATCATTAGGGAGTGGAGTGTTCACACAAATGGCTTTTTCGGATTAACTGAGATGTCTTTTTGCTCCTGACATATGTATCTTTGATGCTTTAATTCTCCTGAAGAGATGATATTAGCTGGAGGTGTCAAAGAGCTTTAGCAGATGGATGAGAAATTAACATGGGCAACCCCCCCCCTTCCTGTCTTCAGAACTTTCGATTTTATCACAGCATAAGAGCAAGTCTCCGTGAGTATAGGCTTCTTAAGAGGGGCTTATACTCTTTTTTTTTTTTAATTTTTTATTGGTGTTCAATTTACTAACATACAGAATAACCCCCAGTGCCCGTCACCCATTCACTCCCACCCCCCCGCCCTCCTCCCCTTCTACCACCCCTAGTTCATTTCCCAGAGTTAGCAGTCTTTACGTTCTGTCTCCCTTTCTGATATTTCCCACACATTTCTTCTCCCTTCCCTTATATTCCCTTTCACTATTATTTATATTGAGGGGCTTATACTTTTTTTTTTTTTTTTAATGATAGTCACACAAAGAGAGAGAGAGAGAGAGAGAGGCAGAGACACAGGCAGAGGGAGAAGCAGGCTCCATGCACCGGGAGCCCGACGTGGGATTCGATCCCGGGTCTCCAGGATCGCGCCCTGGGCCAAAGGCAGGCGCCAAACCGCTGCGCCACCCAGGGATCCCGAGGGGCTTATACTCTTAAGGGAAGTTAATCAATGCCCTTGGATGGGGAGAGAACAACTTGGTTCAAGCTATGTATCCAAATGACAAAATAAATGTTTGAAGTTCAACTTTTCTTACTGAGTTTCCACACTATTTAATAAGTAGATGAAATATAAAAATATTCAATAGCTCAAAAGGAAAAAGAGAAAGAGCATGCTTACGAGAAAGGCAGGGGGAAATGTGGTTTCTTTTCCAAATGTGCTGAATAAATATAATTATGGATGTAACGAGGCCAGCTGCAGGTTTTAATCACTGTTTCCCCACTACCTAATAATTTGCTATTCAGCACCTGCTGTCATATAGCTCTTGGGTTGGGTGGCATTAGCTTACCAGATAACCACAGGTAATCTCTTTAGTTTAAACCTGTGGTGCATTAAAGCACAAAAGGCTGGGCAAATTAGCTGTACTATGTCCAAGAAAAAATTCTTTTTATTATTAGTATTTGAAATTTGATGTCCTGATCTGTAACCAAATGAGTATTTTTGCAATTGCTATGCTGTATGGAAACTGTCATTTTGACCAGAATGTCAATATGTGGCCTCTAAGTTTCACACTGGGTATTAAAAACTATGCAAGCTAGCAGTTAGAATGTGCATGACTTGTTCTGAATATATATCATTGAAAATATTGATTCAAATGATACAATATGTGCATCTTGTACCAAACCTCTCTGCATGTTGGCTGCAGTGTATTTTCTTAAATCTACAAAGACATTAGCTATCAAGCAGAAGATTGCTTTCGGTGGGTGTGAGAATTATTATCGCACTAAGAAAGGAGAAAAGGGGTTTTTTATCATGTTCTGGATAATACATGAGAAAATGGGGACATCTCTTCAGGAAAAACAGTGGAGGAAGAATAAGAACACATATATTTAATAGCTATGTTTTATTTTCATGTATTTCACCATCAACAATATTGTGGCTGGTCTAGTCGTGGGAAGGCAGACCGATTTTCCTGGGCTGGGGGATCAGGAGATCCCTGATCAACTTCAGGTTCTGCCAATATCAATGTGACCTTGCGCAAGTCATGAGCAGTTACTTTTCTACAACAGGAGCTCTTGGACTCGTCAGCAATCCCAAAGCCATATTTGGCCTACAGATATTTTTTTGTTGGCCTGCATTATGTTTTTAAACTTTTTTGGAGCCAACACTAAAAGTTGGGACATTCACTTAAAAATCAGATTTCTGGCTTTCGTTCAAAAATTGCTAAGATTTAATACCAATTTCACATTCTTACATAGCAGAACTGACCAGAGCCGAATGGTGTCTCTGTTTCAAATAGCATGAGCTTTCTTCCATTAGTCTCAGTGTTTACCTCTTCCTATTTTCTCCCTCACACTGGGGCTAACTGCTAGTTCCACTTTGCTTATTGTTGATTTTCTTATGGTATGGGTATATTTTCCAGTTTCCACATCTCTGTCTATAGTGGAAAAAATAAAAGTCAAGACATTAATAGGTTTTAAAAATATATGGAAAGAGTATACTTCTTTTAGAAATGAAGATTGTCTTTTTTTTTTTTTTTTTTTTTTTTTTAAGGATTTACTTATTTCTTTTAGTGAGAGAGGGCACCAGTTGGTGGGGAGGAGAGAGAATTTTAAGAAGACTTGGAGCCCAGTGTGGGGGTTCCATCCCAGGCCCCATGAGATCATGACCTAAGCCAAAGTCACCAGTTGATGCTTAACAGACTGAGCCACCTAGGCGGCCCTCTTTGCGGTTTGGATATGCTAATAAAGAGAGTCCCTGTCGAAAGAATACAAGCCCTACTTCTCTTAGTTATGTTACTTCTCTTATTTATGTTACTTGCCTCGCTCCTTCGGGCATTTAAATTGGTCATGGCTGGTCCGATGGTGTACAGCCATTTAGGCTATAATTCTATAACTTCACGAAGTAACTTCTCAATAGACACCTTCTTTGTGATGTCTCATTGATGTATAACAAAGAATTTGTTTGGGAAGGTGTCTGGGTCCAATAGCCAGAGGAGGACTTTTACACACACAATGTAAAGTGTTCAAAAGGGCATCTCTGGAGACCAGATAGGTAGCTTGATATATAGTTACAAGCAATTTGCATCAACTCAAGGGCCTTGGGGAGACCGCTGTGTGCTAGAGAGAATGCTTTTCCCAAACCAAATTCCATTTATCCCTGTATTTCTTTAGTTTCCACAATGAGCCAAAGCTATCTGTCCTGCTTGGCACTACGTTGAGCTATTTTGGCAATCGTAGAGACCTGAGTAGGAAGGGAAGCCAGGAGAAGCAAGCCTAAGGAAAATAGAATCACAAACCTTTCTGAGAATAGACACAATAAATTGCTGGCATTTATTATGTGCCAGATGCTATGCAAAGCATTTTACCTACATTATCTCATTTTATCCACATAATTTTCCCCCCAATATATATGGGGAGTCTAAGGTATTGAAAGGTTGAAAAGCTGGGTCAGAGTCTCACAAAGTAGCATTGGAGAGTTGGTCTCTCTATTGCCACAAGCTCCGTCCAAAACCACTTCACTATATTACACAATGGTCTTGATGGTTTTGAAAAAGAAAGATCAGGGAACAAAATGAATGGTTTACTTACACAATAATGGGAAGTATTTTTCCTTTCAAATGTTGTAATATACTTTTTTACAAGTATGCATTTTTGTCTTCCTATAAGTCATATTTGGCAAAAATACTTTTCATACACATTTAAATGTCAGCAGACTCAGGAGGCAGGCAGGGCAGGTCTTATTGGCATCATTTTGCAAGTGAGACAATGGAGCTCTACAGAGATGAAGTGCTTTGCTCAAGGTCATGCTGCGAATGGAATTGAACTACAGTCCTCATATGGTACATCCTCATCACTTCCTAGCATGCCATACTACCTCCCTTCTTGTAGGCTAGCTGGTCAGTAAGTTTCTATGTGTGAAAGAGCCTCTTTTCTTACAAAGTGAAGAAAACGATCTGCTTTCTATGTAGACAGTAAAATATTTTCTTCTTTCAATTTTTCTTTCAGTGTTGCAATGCGGATGACAATAAAATAAAAATATTATTGGAAATTGGGTTATACTGATACAGATTATGTTCATCTGAAACTCATGGACTATCCTGTCTCTCGTGGATAAAATCTTCAGACTGTCATGACATTTTCCAGAGGTGTCTGTGATGATTAAGCTCTTTTCCTATATAGTGTCAGGGAAGATGTTTGTCATTGATTAGCTCACCTAGACATATGCTAATGCGACCAAAATGATTCTTTATCTTTGCTCATGTCCCGTAGATACAGATTATCTCCTGACCTTGACCATGTTTCCCAAAGGTAACAGGAAAAACAAAAGTGGGCCTATTTTTAAGGCACCAAAATTATAAAACTCCATGCTATCCCACCCAATCTCAAGACATCAAAAGCTGTTCATAAACTAGGTGTATCTCTGTGTATATTTCTATATGAATGTTCAACAAGGAGATGACATTAAAAATGCAAGATTTCTCAAACTTTGTTTCATGAAATCTAATAGATGTTCTGAACATCTATTTTGACGACATTATTACCACGATGGTGACATGGGATGCTAGTCTGTTAAAGGAAAGACTTGTATTCTAGGTCTCTTCAATTTGATGCCTGTTTTTTGGGTGATGCTCTGCATCAGAATTCCTTGTATCCAAAGGTGGTTCCCATTAGGTATGAGTTGAACATGTAGTAACATGACTACGAATACTATATACTATTTTATATCAAAGTTTGCTTGGTCTTGAATTATCCATAATGTATTTGTCTGTGTTATTGGCAAACACCAATAGTTCTGGAGCATGTACCCACAGACTTTTTTATAGCAAATATTTCTGTTTTCTTCCTAATTCTGAACTATAGTGGAAATGTCATGTTTTCTGACATTTAGGAAATACTACTTTTTTTTTTTCTCTGAGTATAGCCCTCCTATTTTTCTTGGGAAAATACTCACACTCACTACCATGTGGCTCTAGTGGTGTTGTTTCCACTGTCAAATTTAGAAATGGGAATGTAGTTTCAGCCTGGCCAATTGAGCATCATCATTTATTGTGCAGGAATCTTTTTATTCTCAATTCAGGTCAATGTGAGACACACTAAATATTATGTAAAAGATCTATCCATTCCCTTTTCCTCCACTACATATACACATACAAGGAAGTAAGCCTGAACCTGCCAGCAGCCATGTTGTCACCACAAAGGGCCTCAAAATGCAACCAACAAGATAAATGGAGAACAGAGAAATGACCAAAAATAAAAAAAAAAAAGATCAAATCTTCAGATTGTCTGAGTCCCCTGATTCATTTAGAGTGAAGTGCCCTTGGATTTTTCAGTTGGGTAAATCTCTTTAGCTTAAGTCAACTGGAACTGGGTCTTTCGGTCATTTGCAACCAGTCCTCACCCAATGCAGCCAGAGAAAATATGGAAGCTAAAGGTAGAGTCAGAGCACATCTATGGTATTAAAAGCTATAGAGTCCCATGAGTTTGTTGTAGAGCTTCAGTTTTCTGTTCTATGTTAACCTTTATTAATGGAACATATGAATGACAGTATAATACTTAGGAAATCTGTTCATAGAGCACATGTCCAAAGTCCATGGGCTTAGGACAGGAACTAGTGAATATAGATGCTTACAACTTTCCTGCCATGAGATCCATGATAATTAAGTTTCTGAGTCTCAGTGTCATCTGTAAAAGGACTGTTGGGAAGATTAAATGAGATGATATGTATATAGTAAGTGACCTAGTTGCCCAATGAATGTCCATTTTACAGGCAACTTTACCTTTTCCAGCTTTACATTCATCTCACCTACTCACCCTATAGTACATGAAAGTACAATGCCTACTTTCCCATTCCTGCCCTAACATATTTATTCACATACTTATCAATTTTAGTTCCTAATGAGTACTTATAAATAACATTAGTCTTTTATTCAAAATTACACATAATTATATACCCATGAGATGCAAAGTAAAGAGCCTGCAATCTCTAAGGGGTCAGGGGCTTTAGATGTTGAAACATATCTTCTTACAGTAGGTTTCCAGGAATTAAATCAGTTTAGAGCATGGCCAATCTGGATAATGCCATCTTCCTCATGCTGGGAAGATTACTGAGACATTTTTACAAACAATAAAATTACTGAGAAATCACCGAGACAATCTTTGAAAATTTTTGTGAGGAAATAGGTAGTTTTTAATCAAGAGGATATATTTCATTAATGTATGACCTTGAACTTAACTTCTAACCTAATCTTAATTTGTCCATGACATGCTGACCAGCTGAATCAATAGGGAGCTACAAAGTGAGATTCTGTTATTTCTGCTTACTTAGTTTTTGATAAGCAAATACTTTTATTTTCCTATAGAGAGTCTTTTAAAAGACTTTAGGTATTTGCTGTTGAAGTCCCCGAAACAACAGTGGAAGTCAATATTTTCAAGTTTTAACAATTAAAAGAACAAATCACAGATACGATGATTTGAAATTAGAGTTTTCTTTACCTGCTGATGTTTAAATGAAATTATAGATGATTTAAGTTGTTAGGACTGTCAGAGGAACAGAGGGAAGATGATTGAAGGATCTCAAGTGGTGTGGAAGGGAAGAGAAGGAAACAAAGTCATGGAAATTTTCAAAAAACTTTCTAATTTGTATATTCATAATTTCCTAAACTCTAACCTTTAGTTTGTATTTTATTATTTTTCCTATATTCTCTATCAGGTTTTTCTTTCTTATCATGGGACTACAGAGCAGCATGTAGTGCAAATATCTATTTGATCTGCTAATTCTAATGCTCTATCAATCTTCTATATAGCCAGACACCAATAAAAAGGTTTTAAACATTTATTAAGTTATAAGTACATGAAATCAATCTTTGCAGCTGTGCTCAACTAGTGGACATAATAGTTCAAAGATTCTGCAGAAGGGAAAGCATAAGGACCAATAGATTGCCCCATACTGGTTACTTATAACTGATTGTCTCCAATATAACCAATGTGACTTAAAGTTATATTTATTTATTTTTCTCCCTTAAGGCACTCTTTAGCAGATTTTCTGCTATAATTTTCTTTGAATGTATTGAAATAGCAATTAATTGCTTTTTGCTTGTTTGTTTGCCTGGATTTTTCTTAAAGCTGGAAAGTTTTTGAAGGTATGGACTAATCTTGGTCGCCATTTTATTTCTAGCAGTTGGTACAATGCCGGGCACACAGTGGGTACTCAATAAAAATGTGTCAACTAAATGAAGGAGGGCCAAAAATACTTGCTAAACTGAGCACAAAAAGTTGATATTTTAATTTTATTGTGCTATGGAATATATTCATCATGACAATAATAAAACATGCCACTGGACAGTTATGGATGCTAAAAAAGAAACTCTCATCAGCTATTTTTCAACATTTCAGTAAAAAATTCTGAGATCTCTTTTTCTAGGAAGTAAGTTGAAATCAATCCTTCCTTCCTTCCTTCCTTCCTTCCTTCCTTCCTTCCTTCCTTCCTTCCTTCCTTCCTTCCTTATGTTGGCCCTGGGGCATGGTGCTTCCCAAACCTATTAACATGACAGATCCCCTAGTCGTTGTCATCTTTTTTTTTTTTTTAAGATTTTATTTATTTATTTATTCATGAGAGACACAGAGAGGCAGAGACACAGGCATAGGGAGAAGCAGGGTCCCAGTAGAGAGCCCAATGCGGGACTTGATCCCAAGAGCCTGGGATCACGCCCTGGGCCGAAGGCAGATGCTCAACTGCTGAGCCACCCAAGCGTCCCAATCCCCTAGTTGTCTTTAATAAATGTTTCCATTACCATTCTAACCACATATTTTCACTTGTAGGTGCACAGGTACTTATGAAATAAAAGTAACCTTAAGAATCATTTGATTGGCACTCAACACCCAGCAGCATATAAAAACAAATTAAATTCTATAAAATACTTGTCCTAAAAATGTACAAGCATTCCTGTTAAATGAAAACAAACCAACTGATACCTATGAGATGCAGAATACATGCAGAATATGTACTTATTTGGTTTAAAACATGGTCCTCTCAGACTGAGCAGAGCTGGGTTCTAATTCTTTCTGTTGTAGTATTTTGAACAATTCACCTCCACCTTTCATCCTTGGGCTTTCTTCAATTGCAAAATACAAGATTTATATCAAATGATTTTCAAGGTCTCTTTCAGTTTTAAAGTTCTATTTCTCTATAATTTATCTAGAAAATAATCAGGAGAGAGTCTGCAGTCTGCCCCTCTTCTTATGGCAATATCTATTTTGTAATAGCTCCATATCTGTATTCACATTGTCACCATAATGTTTTGCATATGTTGAGAGTTCATTTGAGGACACACATGTAACATCATTGTTGCCATTTTGCCTTTTTCCTTTTTCTTTCTTTATTCTTTTTTTTTTTTTTTTTTTAAGTCAAACCATGTTTAAAAGAGTTGGCTCTAAGCTCCTTGGATGCTTGAAGAATGCTGAGACATAGGGAAAATCAGTTCCATTTCTATTCTTTACAACCATGCTGTAAAGAAAATCTTATCATGAGTATTCATTTGTACAGTCAAGATTCTTTCTTAGGCTTCTCTTCAATAGGAATGAAACAGTCTTAAAGTTTACATTTTGCCTCAGTGTAGGAAATTTTAAATAGCTGTAATGAATGGAGAGTAGTTCTGGAAATTTTTTTTCCCTAATGCCTTTCAATGCTACGTTACTTTCAGTTATCCCTAAGGGAATATAGAAATCTCAAATGCTGTATAGATTTTTTTTTCATATTCTCATAAACACTGTACCCATGATAGCCATAGACATTATACCCACTTCTCATGTGACGTTATTATGGTTGACTGCATGGATTGCATTAGAGCTAATTGATCATTCCTGACTACTTGATAGTTATTTGCACAATACATATGGGATGTTTGTTTGGCTTCATTGTATTTTGCGGATCTTTCATCATTTCAGTAGTACAATGTAATTATTTGATGTTTTGTAACAGTTACAATAACATAGAAGTTTTAAAAAATGATTATTTTTTGTACTGAAAATATTAATTGAATTTTTACTTACTTAAAATAATTAAATCAAGATCTGAGAGTGTCTTCTAACATAAAGAACATGAATTTTTGAAATAATTTTAAGTAAAAAATATTTGATACCTTTAATGAAGATGAAATTAGTAATGAAGATGAAATTAGTAATATTAATTTTTAAAAAACTTTTATCTTCAACACTTGAGAAGGGAGGTTTATAAACCACCAGAATAATATAGCTTCTTAAGAGTCTCAAAGTTCTGTTATTCAGTCAGTAATCATGCTGTTTGGTGGTTTGCCAAATGAACCAATTTCCTTCTCTGAGTTTCCTTTGGATTTCTGCATCTCTGGGTCCCCTTCTCTTCTGCAAATTCTTATTCTCAGTATTTGGCATTAAACTGAGTGATAAAATTAACCACTTTATATTCTTTCCATTTTATCACTTTCATTCTTGCAATATAAATTTTCCTTCCCTGCTGATCTACAGAAAATCTCTTTTTAAATTCTGCTAGTCAGCTAAATCTTTTAAGGTGGTAAGTTAGAAATGTTTTAATGTCCTGAGCTGGGAAGTATAATTAGAAAATCCATTATTAAATGTTCTGTTTATATTTTATAGTAAATAATAACCATAGCACTATGAAAGGTATGAAGTTTTTGAATTAGATAAATCTGGATATAAAAACTAAATAATCATTTACTGTATATATGCCACATTATTTCACATCCCTAAAACTAATTTCCTCCATTTATATAAAAGGTAAAATTAAAAAAAAAAAAGGTAAAAACTTCATAATATGGTAAGAGTAGAAATAATTTGTGTAAACTAGCAAAATAGCTAAGACATAGTAGGTACTCTCTTTAATGAAAACCATTTGGCACTTATTATGGGGGCAATGAATATTATTATTCTAATTTATTTAGCTATGAATTGCTCAGCATTGCTGTGAAAGGCAGAGATTAAATGAGCCTAGGTTTCTATTGGGAAATATGAGTTATGAAATTAAACTATATTCTTCCAGTTATGTCCAAGATAGAGTAACTGGCTAGATTTACACTCCCGGGGGCACCAAGGTGGCTCAGTCAGTTAAGTGTCTGCCTTTGGCTCAGGTCATGATCCCAGGGTCCTGGGATCTACCTCACATCGGGCTCCCTGTTCTTACTCTCCCTCTGCCTGCTGCTCCCATTGCTTGTGTTCTTTCTCTCTTGTTTGGTCTCTCTCTCTCTCTGTCAAATAAATAAATATTTTTTTAAAAAAAGATTTATACTCCCAATAGAAATAATGAAAAACAAAAATCGTATATAAATAGTGTTTTTTTTAAGACACTGGATATTATGCAAGGGAAGACAGTGATCCTTGAGAGCTGGGAACCAAATACAAGAAGCTCTATGATTGCTCAATGTTTCTACCCTCAGAATTTCTAGGTCATACTGCTAGGTTGTGAAACTTCCCAGAGGTGAAAATACACAGTTCAGGTCTTGGGGAGACCAGGGCAGTCTGAGTTTGCAGGATAGAGTACTAGTGAGGAGAGAGATGCTCATAGACAGAACTACAGAGACCTGCAGATCATTTCCCTCAAATATTCAGCTGAGTATTGATCAGCATATGTATGTGAGGAAACTACCCAAGGCTTGGGGAAGAACCACCAGGAAACAGGGCTGGGTAAAGTGCCAGTCATCACCAGCCAGATGGGAAAACCTTATGATTAATAGGTATTGGGTACGGTACTCTATATTTCTTGCCTTAGTGGGAAATAATAAGCCTAGATTGAGCCCTGTTATAGTCCTGCTGAACACTCTTTAAAAGCCAAAGATAAAAGGATCAAAGTAACTTAACTTTGTACTGTAACAAAGCTCAAAAATCTTTATAGAAAAACAAATGTCCAGCACCCAACAAGGTAAAATTTGCAATGTCTGACAGTCAACAAAAAATTATCAGGCGTGAAGAGATGCATGAAAATATGATTCATATAAGGAGATAAAGCAATCAATAGAAAAGGTATAAAGCTAACACAGATGCTAGAATAAACAGAAAAAAGAACTTCAAGACAGTTATAACTTCATTACATCTATTCAAAATCTTTAAGTAGAAATCAGGAAAACAAAGCCAAACCTAAAACAAAACACAAATGGAACCTCCAGAGAGGAAAACTACAAAGTGCGGATATGGTTATTGGCAAATAAGACATTGCACAGGAGATTAGTAAGCTTGCATAGTAGAAACTATGCAAAATGAAAGAAAAGAAAATTTAAAAAGACGAACAGAACATCAAGCGTGGGACAATTTTCTGCAGCTTATACATGTATAATTGGGGTTTTCAAAGGTTGGGGAGAGAAAAGATACTTGAAAAAATATGAGCTAGAAAACTTCAAAGTTTGATGGAAACTGTAAACCTATAGGCACAAGAAGATTAATAAATCATAAGCATAAGAAACACTGAAAAGATTACATCAAGTCACATAATAATCACAATGCACAAAAATAGTGATGGAGAATCTTAAAAGCAGCTGGGAGTGGAGTTGGGAAAAAAATGTCTTGCAATTATCAGAATAAAAGTAAGAGACGACTGATATCTTGTCAGAAAAAAAAGTCAAGGGAGAAGACAGTGGAGCAATATCTTCAAAGTACTGAAAGAAAAACAACTATCAAGCAAGAATTATATACCAATGAAAATATCTTTAAAAAACAAAGATTAAATATTTTTTAGACATGAAAAATCTGAAAAAAATCACCAACACACTTGCCCTATAAGAAATTTAAAAATTCATTCAGATTGAAGAAAAGCTATGCTAGATGAAAATATTGATTTACATAAAGGAAATGGAAAGCATTGAAAATGATGAGTGTCTGTGTGTGTGTTTTATACATATATATATATATAATTTTGTATTATTTAAATTTCACTTAAGGATGACTTACAATTTAAATAAAAAACAAAGTATTGTAGGGTATACAACATATGTAAAAGTAAAAAATATGGCCACAGTCTTACAAAGGTCAGGAGGTTTAAATTCAAGTGTACCATTTTTAAAAAAAGATTTTATGTATTAAAAAAGAAAGATTTTATGTATTTATTTGACAGAGAGCAGGAGCAAGGCGAGCAGCAGATGCTGGATCATGACCTGAGCTAAGGGCAGACTCTTACATGACTGAGCCACCAAGGTGCCCCTCAAGTGTACCATTCTTAGGATTCTTATACCATACCAGGAGTGAGCTAATATTACATGAATGTCAAATCTGATGAATTAAAGATATATACTACAAGCCTAAAGAAACCAATAAAACAACAAAATAATTATAGTTTAAATACCCAGTAAAGAATAAAATACAGTCATAAAATATTCTGAAGAAGATGGAAATGGAAGAAAAAGGATTATTAGAAAAATAATCAATATGATAGATTTAAACATAACCATATATCAATAGTTAAATATAAATGGTTTAAATACCTCAATTAGAATGCAGATATTAAAAAGCAACACCAAACACTATGCTGCCTACCAGATAAGGACTTCAAATATACAAACACAAATAGATAAAAGTAGAATGATGGGAAAAGATGCAGCATACTAACACTAACAAAAACAACAAAAAAGGCAGATTGAATGTATTAATGTCAAAATAAGGTTACTGAGCAAATAATATCAGGTATGAGGAATGTCATTTATTTTTTTATTTTTATTTTTTTTAGGAATGTCATTTAATAGGTATAAAGAAGTCAATTTATGAAGAAGTCATAATGAATCCTAAATATTGATGCATATAATAAGAGTTTCAAAGTATATGAAATAAAGCTAATAGAACTGCTAGAAGAAATGCACAAATCCAAGTATAATCAGAGGTGTCAATAATTGTCTCTCAGTAACTGATAAAACAGTAGGCAGGATGTCAGTAAGGATCTGAAACACTTAATATCAATCATATTGGTGTAATTACAGGTACAGACTACTATACTCAAAGATAGTTTTTTTACAGGTACATGTGGAATATTTATCAAGATAAGGTACATTCTTGGCCATAAAACAAATCTCAATAAATATAAAAAATTCAAGTGGTAGAAGCATGTTCTTTCATCTTTGTGGAATTAAATCTGAAATCAGTGACAAATAGTACCTAGGGAATGTCCACTATTTGGAAACTAGCATACTCTAACTCATGATTCAAAGAAGAAATCAAAAAGGAAATAAGGAAGCCATTTTCAATTTAGCGAATATGTAAACATGTACCAAAATTGGCAGATGATGCTAAAGTAGAAAGTAGGCTGATTATAGAAAACACCTATATTAGAAAAGGAGAAATTTCTCAAGTTGATTATGCCAGCTTGTACCTTGAGAAGCCATAAGAAGAAGAGCAAGTAAACCCAAAGTAAGTAGAAGATAGGAGACTTTAAGGACTAGAGCGGACATCAATGACATAGAAAACAAAAAAAAAAATTAGCAAAGATCAATAAATCCCCAAATTCATTATCTAAGAAAATAAAAATGGTAAAACTCTCACCAGACTAATAAGGAAAAAACAACCATGGAAAGGAGAAATTACCAATATCAGGAACAAGATGGAATAACTACAGAATTTTAAGATATTAAAAAGATAGTTAGGCATTATTAACAACTTTATGATTAGAAATTCAGCAACTTAGAGAAAATATAATGCCTTGAAGAAATAAATTTTCCATTCTAATTCAAGGTTCAATAACCCAAATAATCCTGTATCTATTAAATAAATTTGTTTTAAAAACATGGCCATAGAGATAACCAGCTTAGATAATTTCATAAGCCATTGATAAATTCTGCCAAACAAATAAGGGAAAGTTAATAATAATTCTACACAGGCTCTTCCAGAAAATTGAGAAAGGGGGAATATTTCCCTTACTTATCCTATGTGGGCAGCAATACCTTAATACCCAAATCTGACAAAGATAGAAAAAAAAGAAAGAAAGAAAGAAAGAAAGAAAGAAAGAAAGAAAGAAAGAAAGAAAGAAAGAAAATGAAGGAGAGGAAGGAGGAAAGGAAGAAGGGATAAAAATCCTGCATACCAACATATCTCATAAACTTATATTTTTTTAAAAAAACATTTTAGCAAATCAAATTCCACTATATATGAAAGCATGACCAAATCTTAGGAATGCATGGCTGTCTTAATATTTGAAAATCAGTGTAGTTCACTATACTAAAAACTATAAAAAAAATTACATGATCATCTTAATAGATATTGAAAAAGCCCTTAACAAAACCCAAAAGATAAAATCTCTTGGCAAAGTAGAGGTAAAAGTCAACATTCTCAGCCTGATATGGGCATTTATGAAAAACTTACAGGTAAAATCATATGCATTTGGGTAGGACCAAATGATTTCCCTTTCACATTCAAATAGCATAAGACTGTATGGTTTCAGTACTTCTATTCAACATTGTATGAGATGTTCTAGAAAATGTAATAAGAAAAAGAACTGACAAACATCCAGATTGGTAAAGAAGAAATAGAACTATATTTACATGTAAGAATAAATATCTATATAGAAAGTCCCCCCCCCCAAAAAAAGAAAAAGTCCAGTGGACTGTCCCAAAAAAAAAAAAAAAAAAAGGCAGCAAGATATGGTAATTGAGTTTAACGATGTTTCAGGATCTAAGAACAATGTACAAATATAATTTTATTTCTATATGGTAGCACCAAGTAACAACTTTAACAATTCATACTAACTACAATAATAATTTTAAAAAGAGAAAGAAATGCTTTGGAATAAAACTGACCAAAGATGTGGAAAGCCTGTGCACTAAAATCAACAAAAACAGTGCCGAGAGAGATTAATGAAGAACTAAATAAGCAGAGAGACATACCATGTTAATGAACTGAAAGATAATATTGTTAAGATGTCAGTTATCTTCAAATTAATGTATATAGTCAATGCAATGCCAATCAAAATAGACTTTTTTGGGGGTAGAAACTGATATATTGATTCTGAAATTTAGTTGGAAATACAAAAGACTTAGAATAGCCAAAATAACTTCAGTGGAACAAAATGGAGAGTTGAGAAAATCATGAAAATGTATTTAGGCATATTTGGACAGCTGATTTTCAGCAAAGTTATGAATACAATCCAGTGGAGAAAGAAAAGTCTTTTCAATAAATGGTGCTAGAACAAGTGGATATAAGGGCACCTGCATGGCTCAGGCAGTTAAGCATCTGACTCTTGATTTCGCCTCTGGTCATAGTCTCAGGTTTGTGAAATGGAGATCTGCACAGAGCCTGCTGAAGATCCTCTTTTCCTCTCCCTCCGCACTCCCACAACAGATAAAAAAATAAAACAACTAGATATACATATTAAAACAAAACTGCAATCAATTCCTTGCATCACACACACAAAATGAATCACAGACCTAAATGTAAAAATCTAAAAGTAAAACATTTCTTGAAGAAAACATAGGAAAAATGTTTTTGACTTTGCATTTGGCAAAGATTTTTTAGTTAAAACACCAAAAGCACACTTCATGAAAGAATACATTGGTAAATTGGACTTCATTATAATTAAAAACTTGCTCTTTTCAAATGACACTGTTGAGGGGATGAAAAGATACAGCACAGACTGGGAGAAATATTTGCAAAGCCTATGTCCAATAAAGGACTTGTCTCTAGAATTTACACAAAACTCTCCAAACTTAATAATACAAAACAACCTAATTAAAAAAAAAAAAAAAGAAAAAGAAAATGGGCAAGTGATTTAACCAGATATCCCCTTTAAAAATATATACAAATGGAAATTAGCATATGAAAAGACGTTCAACATTAGGTTGATAGTCATTAGGAAAATGCAATTTAGCACCATAATGAAATAATAATACACTTCTATTAGAGTAGCTAAAATTAAACAGGATTGATGATCCCAAGAACTGGTGAGGATGTTGAGTAACTGGCATTTTTGATATACATTTTTGATGGGAATTTGAAAAATAATACAGCCACCCTGAAAGTTTGGCATTAAAAAAAAAAAGTGAAATATGCACCTACCTATGCATCCAACATTCTACATATAGATATTTTAGCAATAGAAAATTAAGTCTATATCCATAAAAAAACTTGGTTAAGGATGTTTATAGTTTTATTTATAATAGTCAAACACTGGAAACAATCCCAATGTTCATCAAGAAGTGAATGGATAGATAAAACTGTGGTATAACTATCCCATGGAGTACTTTTCAATAATGAAAAAAGGAGTAAACTATTGATAAGTACTACAATATGGATGAATTCAGAATAATTATGCCGAATGAAAGAATTCAAGCAAAAGAAGGTACATACTGAGTTATTCCATTTATACAAGGTTCTAAGAAATGCAAATTTATGTATTAATTTCAGTCATTACTGAAAGCAGAACAGAGATTGCCTGGTTTGGGGTGCGGCAGAGAAGAGCCAGGAAGAAGTACGGGGGGACACAAGGAAAGTTTTGGGAGTGACAGACATGGGTCCTTTCTCGACTACAGTAATGGCTTCACAGGTATGCATACGTCAAAACGGTGAACTATATATTTTAAAAGTGTAGAGTTCATTTCATGTCAGACCTCAGTACAGCTGTTTAGAAAGATTAAAATAGTCTCAAATATAATTATGGCTTGTAAAATGTTAATAGTCACCATATAACTATGGAAAGAATAATTCACTTGAAACAATCACTTCTTCATACACATGAGTAAAGACTAACATGATGAATGAAGAATGAATTATCCATATATTATGTCCATATTGTTCCTTTCCTTATTTTGCCTTCTCTAGTGATTATTGCTGCCTTTGAAAACCTTTTGAATGTAACCTTTGTTATTACGACCTTTAGGTCTGCTCAATCTTGACCTGAATATCACCTCCATCACCTCTATGGTATCTCCCACCTGTGTCATTTCTAATCCCTGGGGGATCTGCCTTTGTCCATATTGGGATTTACCATTCCTAGATCCTTGCGAACCTGTAAGTGGCTGCACTTTAACTACAGGGTATTTTGTGGTCTGACCCTTCCCTTTAATTAAGCCTTGTTGTATTTCTTGTCCTGGTATAACATTATCTCAGATGACATGGCTGGTAATTATTTCAGCTTTTACCTTCCTCCCACCCATCCTTCTTTTGAAAGAGAACAGACTCTCTAACAGACACCTGGGAAGATATATATGGGTCTCAGGCTTTGAGGTTCAGAATTACCTGGAAGGCTGATTTAGATACAGAATACCAGGTCCTACTCCCAGAATTTCTAATTCTGTAGTTTTGGGGTGGGTTCAGAAAATTGCATTTCTAACTAGTTCCCAGATAATGGTAATGTTGCTGGCCCAGGGTGGGGGCGGGATGGAGGCGGGTTGCTACTTTGAGAACTATTGCCTAAACACTACTGGCTTTGAAGTTTAATGGAACAGGGTTCAAATCCCAGCTGTTGTCTGAGGCTAATTTATTTAGTCTCAGTTTGCTCCTTTGAAAATAAGCAATTGTTATTGTTTTTTTTTTGTTTTTTTGTTTTTTTTAAATTTTTATTTATTTATGTTAGTCACACAGAGAGAGAGGCAGAGACACAGGCAGAGGGAGGAGCAGGCTCCATGCACCGGGAGCCCGATGTGGGATTCGATCCCGGGTCTCCAGGATCCCGCCCTGGGCCAAAGACAGGCGCTAAACCGCTGCGCCACCCAGCGATCCCGCAATTGTTATTGTTACCTCTTTATGGGATATTGTAAAGATGAAATGTGTTAATATCTGCAAGGCACCTAGAATGTATGAAGATTTAATAAAAGCTAGTGTTACTCTTGGTAGATTAACTATCATTATTAGACCACTTATTGAGAGAATATATGAAAAAGACAAGTATTTCCCTCAGCATGTACCATCAGCAGACATCTCCTTTTATTTCACTCTTCTGGGACTCATTGTTCCCTCACTTATCCATCAGGTACCTGTCCAAGGCCTTCTCTCTCTGGTCCAGGGTCTTCCCACTGCCTCCTGGCTATCCCAGCTTTCCTCTTCCCTACATTTAAACTCATTAGGCCAGTGTTTGGTGACTTAGTTGTCTGATAAGCCTAAGAAAACACATGTAACTTAATTGGTGTCATTAATACCTGGTGTTCCTCCCAGCTATTTTCCTCAAATTTTTAGTGATATCAGTTTTAGAAATGAAAGACATCATGAGCATCAAAGTGTTTAGGAATGTGTGTGTATGTGGATACGGGCTTTGGCAGGCTGGAAGGGGGGTACATTTCAGATGACACTGCATGGGGGGCTGATTGCTTCGCTAAGCTCAGGAACCTCACTATTGCATTTCTTGGGAGCTAAAACAGAAACCAATTAAGTTTGTTGTTGTGGTTTTTTACCCTCAACCTGCAGGAATTCTGGCTTGAAAGGCTTGCATGCTCTCTTCTACTGCAGCTTTCCTACTGTGTTGCGTTTCATTGTCATCTGTCCCCACTCTTAAAGAAACCATCAAGTCAAAGCAGATGGGTCAAGAGCAGGCCGACACCAAGAATGCCACACCTTAATCACATGACCTCAGTCCCTAGTGCCTACAGCTTGCTCCTATTTTAAATCCTAACACAGAAAGTTGGGAGTGAGGCAGGCTTTCAAGATTTGGATACGACACTGCCAACCATTTCGTTATTTAATGATGTTGGAAACTAACTGAGCTTAGCCTTCCAGAAGATGGGTGTGTTGCTTTATGGACCTTTCTGCAGCACACATAAAAGTGACGGGTGAAAGGAAGGGAGGACTCAGGGTTGGCTGGTTATCTACCCTGACAAGCAGCAGCGTTTATGGCTGCTCTGTGTCATCACCTTATACAAATGAAGCTCATGTAAGCAAAATAAGTATGCATGCAGGAACTTCCCATTTCCCTTTTCTCAATTGAGGGGCATCCAACCATAAATATGTTTCAAAAGAGGTTTAACATTTCTGATAGATTGATTTGAAGCAGCTCAGAGCTACATTTAAATATCAGAGGTCTTACTGCAAGGGCTTCCTGCCTCAGCAAGTGTCCTGGTCGCTATATGCTGGAAAAGGCATTAGTTAGCGAGTTGCCTTTGTCCCTGTGTAAACCCTTCTTTGATTTTGTTTCCAGTTGCACAGTCTGATTTCTAGAGTTAAATATGATCCCCTGCAAACAGGTTTTCTCCCTCTGCCCCCGGATCAAGTCACATTTTCTGAATTTGTTTCCTGTCTTCACATTAAGCGCAGTAGTTTTTACCAAAGACTGACAAATCACATATTCGGTCAACGCTCATAGCTTCTTTAATCATTAAAAAGTCCAATCCCTATTGTTAGATAAAACATATCATTAAGGATAATATTGACTAAAGTGTTTTATTAATTTTGCACTAAAGTGACCCATTTGTTACATATGGCCAGTTCTTAAGAAAGAGAAGCTTTAGGTGGCCCTGGCAAGATGATAAAGCAGTAAAATAGCAAGCTGGACATGGTTTCCCCTGGCAATCAGCCTGTCCCTACTAGATCACTTCAATGTGCCTCTTGCTGATATATGTACTAATAATATTAGTGGTAAACTAAAACAAAGTTAGAACGTAGGAAAGAAAACTTCTGATAAGCATCTTCCTTCCCGTCATGCAACGCATCCTAGACTCTTCATAGGAAAACTCTTGTGAAATGGAAGACTAATACTTTTCAGAAGTAGCTGCATTTAAATTAACTCAAATAATAAAATGTCTTATTTAATTTTAATTTTTCCCAAGGCACAATATGGGGGTTTACTCAGTTCAAAACCATAGATGCATACCTACTACATGTTGTAGGTAGTGGGGGATACAACAGCAAACAAAACAAAAATCATTGCCTGTGTGGAAGTTATACTCGTGTGAGGAGGTGGGGACAAGCAACTCAAAAAGTAAGATGTATACTATATAGATGGAGAATGAAAATGCAGGGAACAGGAATGGGAAGGGATGGATTGAGTGTTACAGTGTAGCTCCCAGAACCAGATGCAGAGCAGAGTCTGGCAGATGGGTAACCCAGAGTTTTGGTCTCTTCTTCACTAATGACATGGGATGTGGAAGGCCCAAGAGATTTCCTTCCGTAAGAAAGGAAATCTGGAATCCATGCCTCAGGCGTAAGTCTGTTAGAGACTCTTCTTGCTCCAGTCCTCTGAAACTTCTGGGACAGAGAGTCCTATCTTCCCAGAGGCCCTTCAGCTTTATCCTGCCCAAGTGCTTCTGAAGACATTCAAGTACAAACAAAGGTCGAGGGATACTATTTAAATTGCACCTTTGTTTTATTTTTATCTGACTGTGCAACATTGACGCTATTTAGTGAGGGGGGAAGGCGGTGGGACACAGCTTGCTCTGGGCTTCTCTGAAAAGCCTGAGCTTCTACATGCTAGTGTTGACATGAGAGGAAGAAGTACTACTTCATAATGTATCTGCATCAGAGAGGAGGTTTGGAGGAAGCCAGATGCTGTACCTTAATTTGTGCCTTCATGGTCGGCAGTCACCTATTAGTCTCTGGATGCCTCTCAGAGCTACGTGGATATATGAGCCTTATGAGGAAGGGTTCAAGGGTCATTGTGGACTAGGGGTTCAACAAACCTGAGATGAGCAGTTCTATTGTACCCTCTGTGAAGCTCTCCCATGGCTAATGACTTAAACCTTCCTTAGGGAGGTAAGATTATTTCTGGGAGTTCATGAATCTTGGCATGACTAAATGCCTTGGCTTCACCACCAGAACCTACACCTACTTAATTACTCCTAGAATCAAATCCAACTCCCATGGAACCTGTCAGTGATCCCAATTGCCCTTTTACTGTCATCCCTAGTTCATAGAGGCATCTTAA
This sequence comes from Canis lupus baileyi, assembly GCF_048164855.1. Taxonomy (NCBI): domain Eukaryota; kingdom Metazoa; phylum Chordata; class Mammalia; order Carnivora; family Canidae; genus Canis; species Canis lupus. The sequence goes on from NC_132873.1 coordinate 9,199,381, forward strand.
TTAGAGATTATTATATACAATCCTAGAAGTCAGTAATAGTCTATAGAAACATAATTGAAGAGAAGCTCAAGAATAAGAGAGAAAGTGGGGTTAAGAATAGCAAATGCACAGTCAGTTCTGGAAGATATATTCAACACTCTGTGAAACTACTAGGTTTGAGCCAGATTATCTTTGAGGTGATACGAATGTTTAGGAACAAGATATTCAGTGTGTGCGTGCGTGTTCATCACCCTTCCTCCAGTATCTCAGGTACCCCATGGGGTGGTGTGCTGCACCGTACCCATGGCACTCGAAGATGTGCATGTGACTCCCTAAGCAAGTGTGTGCTTTGTGGGATGACCAGACTCAACATTCCAAATGTTGGGGGAAAAAAATAGTCCCTAAGAATTTCCTATATGATGAGGAGAAAACACAGAGAAAAAGTTCATGCTTCTGAATGAGTTGGCCTTCCTTCGTTTTCTGAAGGGCTGGGTATCCCTGATGATTAAAGAAGAGAAGTGATTAGCAGGAAATAAATGTTGCATTAATTTTCATTGTGTCAACATTATAAAATAATGCTTTTGAGATTTAATTTGCTGATGAATTAAGAGGGAATCCTGTTGGTTTAAGACAACGTAAATATAAATATTTTCCTTCATATTTCAGAGGAATCTTTATGAAAGCAATGGGAAATTATTGTTTGTGGCTCATTAAAATAGCTATTTATAATTACTATGTTTTGACATCTACTTTATACCAATATGATAATTCTGACCTTCAGTTATAGAGTCAATGAAATGCAGACTTTAAAACTGCCTTTCATGGGTTGTGCTTTCATCATGAACTATTTCAGGGGCTCTGTAGCAAATGAATATGTGCAATGGCCAGAAAATTTTTCACCTTCTGGGTGTTTGTTTTATGTATGTTTCACTTGTTACTAATTGTCTATCTAAGGGGAAGTGAGAAAATATCAAATGAAGGTGAAAGACTTGCATCCAACTTTCAGACTTAAAAGGCTGATCTTAGGAAATAGCTTCATGAAAATGTAAATGGTATATTTAAGCAATTGCCCTAATACTTTAGTGAATATTTTAGCAATTGCCCCTCATAGATGCATAAAGTGGGTGATGGTTTTCCAAATGCTTTATGAAGAATGTCATAGTTGCAGGAGTTGAAGGTCAATGGTAGAATCATTAGCTAATTAATTTATGGAGTACAAATTTACAACAAGGAATCATAATGCCATTTCTAATAAGTTATACATCATCGATTATTAATAAATTATAAAAATAGAAAGGATTGTACATGATCTTTTTAAAGAATTTGTCTATTTTCTGTGTTAAACAGTAATTGTAAATCACAGAGATAATACATGTTTGTTGTAGGAGATGTAAAAAAAATATAGGTCAGCAAAGGGAAGAAAGTAGAAATCCTCTATTATCCTACTCCATGGAGTTAAGTACCATTAACGCTTTGAAGTATTTCCTCCTGGTTTTTTCTATATGTATATTTTCTTTTTAACAAAAATGGGGTCATATTTGCATTGACTTCTGGCCCATGGTTTAATGCAATAATATACTCTGAACAGATGTTTTTGTGTGTGTGGGAAATGTCCTTATTTTTTTCTATGATATTATTTGTAATATTTTCTTAGTAATCAGTCTATGTAGATATACTTTTTTTTTTAAAGATTTTATTTTTATTCATGAGAGACACAGAGAGAGAGAGGCAGAGACACAGGCAGAGGGAGAAGCAGGCTCCATGCAGGGAGCCTGACATGGGACTCGATCCCAGGTCTCCAGGATCAGGCCCTGGGCCGAAGAGGGCACTAAACTGCTGAGCCACCAAGCTGCCCTATATTACGGTTTTTTAAACCCTATTTATTGTTGAATTTTAGGTTTCAGGTTTTCCAAATTTTGCTTTTATTAATGATTAAATAATAGCTCTATATACACATCTTTATATGCTTGTCTGATTATTTCTTTTTGACGCCTTCTAGACGTGACACTGATGGATCAAAGTCCTGAACACTTTCATTTCCCTTCAGGGAGGATATATCAGTTTACACTCTCACTAGTAAGGCCCGGGAATGCCTGTTGCATTTTACCTTCCTCAAACTGGATATTATCTTCTTTTAGTTTATGAAGAAATTTATGGATAAAATTATGTGATCTAATTTGCATTTAAGTCATTCCTGTTATAGATATTTTTGGAGTTTTATGTTTAGGAAGATCATCCTTATCCTGATAATAAGTTAATGTTTACATTATTATAAAAATTCCTTTATGGTATCATTTTTTTAGCATTTAGATTTTTTAAAAAAGATTTTATTTATTTATTCATGAGAGAGACAGAGAGGGAGAGAGAGAGAAGCAGAGACACAGGCAGAGGCAGAAGCAGGCTCCATGCAGGGAGCCTGATGTGGGACTCGATCCTGGGTCTCCAGGATCACACCCTGGGCCAAAGGCAGGTGCTAAACGGCTGAGCCACGCAGGGATCCCAGCATTTAGATCTTTAATCCAACTGAAACTTACTTTTCTATAATGGGTAAGCCAGGAATATAATTTCACTTAAAAATGATTAACCTTTAAAACAACTATTTTTGGAATAATATATTCTTTCTCCAGATACTTGGGTGTCAACTGTATACTAAATTGTGGGCTAATTTATAATTTTCTAGTCTATTTATCTGTTTATTTTTTCCTATTTTTATACTGTTTAAAATTATTTTATCTTTATACATTGGTTTAATATATCTGGTTGGCTGAATTGCCCAATCTTATCAAGTACATTATTTTTTTGTACTTAAATTTTCCAAGTTTTGTCAACTTACAAAAAAAATTACATCATATAAGAAATTTGATAAGATTTTCGTTTAATTTGTCATTAGAGAAATGGCAACTTAACAAATTTGAGTTTTCACATTTAGAAATTTGGTTTATTTCTTTATCTAGTGTTTTTTTGAATAATTCTTAGTAAGGTTTTGTGATTTTTTTAAACTGTATGTATAGATATCCTCCAAAGATTAATAGTTATTTAATGTTAGTGTTTTTCACATTAAAAGTAGTCTATAATCTGTTGATACTAAATAGATTTACTTTTACAATTCTGAACCAGTGAAACTAAAGTTTAAAAATGCATTGCATGATATGAAAAAAATAAATGAAAGGTAAATGGAAGCTAATTAAATTGTAATTCAATACAAATGCCTCAATGAGTATTTACAGGAGGAAATAAGCTCTTTTTTAAATTGTCAACTAATAACATGTTAAAAAGAAAATTTAAATCTATAGTTATTTCTACAAATATTCTAATCAATTTTAATTATCTTAAAACTTGAAATACAACACAGGAAATGAATAACACTGCTTCCTCATTTGGCATTTCAAGCATCTGTAAATAGAATTGCTGAGTAAAAGATACATATACTATAATTTTGATACATATTGTCAAGCTTCCTTCCATAGGGTTTGTGCCACTTCATAAATCCACCAAAATAGGAGAGCTTGCCTGTTTTTTCACAGTACCAACAATAAAGTGGGTTCTTAAATTTTAGGATTTGTGCCAATATGTAAGTTAAAAAGAAAAACTATCAAATTTTCATTTGGATTTTTTTCTAGAATTGGTTTGAGCAATTTTTCACATGTTTTGGAAACTTGTTTTTTGTGGAATGACTTTTGAAATTCTTTGCCCATTTTTAAAGTAGAATTGTAGGTCTTTCTTCCCCTACCAATTTCAAAGAGCTCTTTATATATAAGTGAGATTAACCCTTTGGGATATAAGAGTATAATCTATAATTAAAATATTTTTATATTTTTATTTTTTTTACAGCGGTGTTTTGTTTTTGTTTTGCTGCATGGAGATTTTTGTTTGCTTTTAAAAAATAGCCACTTCAAGATTACAAATCAAATGGTCCAGGTTCTCTTCTTGTACTGTTTTGGAAAAAAGGTTTATATTTAAATCTTTGTTGAATTGAAAAATTACCTGAGTTATAAGGTAGAAATTTAAAATTACTTCTTTCAGACAACTATCCAGTTGTTCCGACGTCATTTCTTTTACAAATTACCTTTGCCCCATTGATTCAAAATGCTAATTTATCTGTCATATACCAAATTTCCACGTGTTGCTAGGTCTATGAACTCTTTTTTTTAATATTTTATTTATTTATTCATTCATGAAAGACACACAGAGAGAGGCAGAGACACAGGCAGAGGGAGAAGCAGGCTCCATGCGGGGAGCCTGACATGGGACTCGATCCCAGGTCTCCAGGATCTCACCCCGGGGCCAAAGGCAGGCGCTAAACCACTGAGCCACCCAGGGAATCCCAGGTCTATGAACTCTTTATTACATTTCATTAATGTCTTAGCATCATATACTAGTGCCATAATTTCACTTTACTAATACATCTATTTCGTGTGTGTGTGTGTGTGTGTGTGTGTGTGTGCAGAGAGAGAGACCTGTATATTCATTTTGTATACTGCTATCTTACTAAATTGTCTTTATAGTCGTTTTCAGTCTATTTTGGGTTTTCAAGTATACATTCATATTATGTGCAAATAGTAACAGTTGTATCTCCTCCTTCCCAATTGATTTCTTCCAAATTATTCCTTTTCTAATTCTGTTAGCTAGTTCATATCCACTCTCTACCTGAAACTTTAAATAATAGTGAGCATCTTTGTCTTTTTCCTGACTTTATTGAGAATGCCTTTAGTAACCTATTAAGCATAGTTCTGTTCTTTTGGACTGAGGTAGATATACGTTATCATACAAAAAGTATCCACTCAGTCTTATTTTATCAAGAGTTTTAATAGATTTTGCTGATTTGGATCTAATATCTTTATATATATAAATAATATTATCGTTTTGGAAATAGAATAAGTTATATTGATGTATTTCCTAATATCGAACTCTCTTTGTAAACTTCCACTTGATCAGGATGCTTAATTATCCTAATCCTTTTCTAGATTATTTTTGCTAACACAAATGTGCAATCCCATTCCCATGGTCTCTGAAAATTTTGATTTCAGATGGTGTGCTACTCTATATTCATTCTCAGAAGGATTATCATACATCTTGTTGGAGAAATGTCCATGTGTTTGAAGAATACTGCCCCAAACCCACTGGCCATGTAATGCACTATATGATATCTGAAATTCATTCTCTTTGTAAAATCCACAACCCAAGGGTTTCAGATTAGGAATTTTGTATTTTATTAGTTCCCTATCACTAATTATAACTACAGTTGCCCCCCCCCCACTTATTATTTTGTTTGTATTCTTTGGTTTGTATCAGTATGATACTCCAGAAAAAGGAAAAGAAAATTTTGTTCTTGTCTCTCCTCTGGAAGAGTTTAATTAACATTAGAATTATCTTTTATTTAAAGGTTTGATACAGCCTTTTAAATTATGAAAATAAAATAGTTTTTTTAAAAAAATTCATCCGGTAAAGAGGCTTATGAAATAAAACATCTGGGTCCTACCTTTGTACTTCTATTCTTAGTTTCCTTTTTTTTTCTTTTTAAGATTTTTTTTTCTTTTTTTATGTATTCATGACCAACACAGAGAGAGGCAGAGGAAGAAGTAGGCTCCATGCAGGGAGCCAGACGTGGGACTCAATCCCAGGTCTCCAGGATCAGGTCCTAGGCTGAAGGCAGCGCTAAACCGCTGGGCCACTGGGGCTGCCCATATTCTTAGTTTCTATTTTGATCGTTGGATCACTATAAAAATTTGGTGTGTATTCTTCCAAAACTTCCCTTTTGCCCCATACAAAAACAAGGAAGGGTTTAAAAAAATTTTTAAAAATCTGACTTATTAAGCTGAATAGTTTTTTATATTTTTTGAACATTTCTACTTTGTGAGCTGCCTGTTTGTATACTTTTCTTTGTTTTCATTATGATCAATCTTTTAGGGTTTAATATTTTAAATAGATTAGCTCTTGTTTCCCTCCCCCTTTACCTTTTCACTTTTCTCTAAAAGCAACCATTGGATCATTACTAGTGTTCTATTGTGTATCTACCTAGCTCTTTTCCTATATACATACATACAAATTTTAATGTCTACTTAAAATTGTACAATAGTTAAAATGTTTTAAGTATATATCCCTTAAAATGTATGTGTTATATAGAACATACGTTAGTATGTTATACATAAAAGAATACGTAGTGTGTACTCCTTGCTTATTTTACACAGCAGTAAAAAAAAAAAAAAAAAAAAAAGTGCCACTAAGGTCTTTTTAAAGGTTGCAATATATTTCATTAGTCCGTTGAAGGAACACTGTTTTCTCCCACCGGTTTGCTCTTAAAATGTAGTAAAAATATAGTATATGAATGTGGGGGAAAGTGCAAGAGGAGGGATTGCTGATTTCAAGTTACATGAAACTTTTGATGGAAAGTACCCTTCTTAAACATTGTTTCAATATTTTCTCACCCCTTTTTAAAATATCTTTGCTGATTTGGGGTATTATCAATTCCAAGTTATTATGAGTACAATATTAGTATCTCATTTAAAAAATTTTTATGTCCCTGGTCCCTTGTGAGGGTAAGCATATTTTCATATATGTATAAGACATTTGGTTTTCTTCTGTGAATTTCCTTTATATACTCTTCACCCATTCCCTTCCCTATAGAGTTGTTTTTCTCTCATTTATTAAACGGGGCTCATTGTATATTAGAGATACTAACAATTATATGTGTCATATGTTTGCTCCCAGGCACTTCTAAAGTAAGTGGATGCTTCTAACATCCCCTCTCTTATTTGTTCACTGCCCATCCATTGTCTTTGTTTCCATTTTTCTCTTTTGGCTGGTCTATTTCTTGCCTTATTTGTATCACTACTAAACCAGGAGAGAATAAGGGAAAAGGAATTAAACATTTGAATAGCGCCTGCAGTTTAACTATAAAGGATATGGAAACTTCTCACTCAGTGTGTTTGGAGGATTTTGTGGGTCCTTCCTGTCTTTTCCAATTTTTGGCAAAGTGAGACTCTTCCTTCAGAACCATTAATACTGACTGACTATATTTTGACTAATTTTTGACTATATATGCCACTGAAAATATGGAACTTGCTGACATATTGGCTGATCAAAGGTAAAAAATGTAGCTAGTTATTTGGATGCTCTAATGAACAAATATTAATAAAATGTATAATCATTTACCTAATATTCAAAATTTTGATATGATGCTCCAACCTAGACTGTTTTCTATGCTGTGCTACTTTAATTTTTAAAAAAATATAAAGATAGAATACCATAAAGAATATTCATTCATTCACATAGAAAGGACTTGGGCTGAAAGATAGGGCAAAGTAACAATCTTGGGGAAAGATGCGCAGTCAGGAAATGTCATATTTTTCAAGAAGGCATTTGAATTGCTAGCTATTGTAGAGATATAGAGGAGGGAGAAGCAAAGGCTTAATAGTATTTTAAAAACCAAAACCAAACAAACAAAAAAACCCAACCCAATAAATTCCTTTGTCAATTCCCCCCAGTCCTAGCCAAATAAAAAAAAAAGTACCTTCCTCTTTCTCCTCTTACTGTGTGTGTGCCCAATCACTCACATTTTCTTGTTTTGTTTGCTCTTGCTTAAGCTGAGAATGAAGATTTTTATATTAGCTGAATTTGAGTTTTAAGGTCAGGTGCGATAGATTCTATCATTTTAAACTTTTGTTTTATATCTTGAAAGCCTCTTGCTCTTGGCAAGTTATAATTCAGGAAGGCAGAGAAATTGATGTTAGTATGCAAAAGCAAAGTATTCGGCAGCCAAGATAATCAGCATTTATGCAAACTAAAAATGTTCAACATTTATGAAGATTTAAGAAATGTAGAAAATGTTATAGGACTGTTTACAAAGTAAGACTGATTGCCTGCACCTTGAATCCATAGGGTAGATTTTTATCTTTTTTTTAATCTAAGAAATTAGTGGCATACTTTAAGAGTCTACATGATAATGGGCAAACTAATCTTGTTGTATAGAACGAAAAAGACTTACCATGTGTTAGAAATTTAAGAAATTGGTCTAGTTGCATTCTGTCATAATAAACATGTACCCCTTCCTTCCCCGCCCCATCCCTGCTTTTCCAAACATGGGTCATCTGTTTCTGTTTTCTGGGCTAGGCTTAGGAAGAGAGCAAGCAGGACGGGGCGCAGTCTGTTCTCTCCGTGAAAGTACCAATATCTTTGGTGGTCATAAGGATTCTTCAGTGATCCTTAATATGCTTTTCTTTGACAATGATTATGCTTCAATTTTTGAGCACAAGTGACTAGTGTCATTTAATGATAAAGATAACATGTCATAATGTTATAATCAGAGTTTGTCTTTCTACTAAGTCTAATTCAGATTCATTTCCTTTATTAAAAAATGAAAAAAAGTTTGCTTGAAAATGACAAAAAGGAACAGAAACTGTAGTGTGCCATGAACTAAATTCTGGAAAACCTAACTTATCTTGTTCTCTTAACATGTGCTTCAGGGATATAATGGGTGACTAATTAAGTGAACAATTAAAGCCCATTCATTATTATATGATGTTTTTATAGAAAGGTTTCATTTGAAGTTAAGTTTCTACTCTGGTGCCTGGAGAGAAGTAGAATAATCTTGGATGGTATCAAATTAAAGGTGACTAGTCGATAGTGAATGATTTGACATTTGATGTAGACATTAACTCTGGATATATTACAGGCTTTGGTGTGGGGTAGCTAGGATGATGTAGTAGTGCGTGTGTAAACCCTGTGTTTTAAATATATGGTCTCGTATGCTTTAATTCTACGAGTATTCTAAATATGTCCAGATGAGGGTTTTTAACTATAAGCATAATTTTGTTTACCATAAATGTGAAATAAAAGCCAATCAGGGACACCTGGGGAAGAGAGGATCCTCAAGAACCTGTTTAGACAGTTGCTTCTGGAAAAAAAAAAGTCTTCAGTCAAAGACTTGTCAATCCTATTTTTAAAGATTGATTAGGTAGCTGATTTTTTCTTCTTTCTGTCCTTGGAGAAAATGAAAAATAACAGGTCCTCTTCCACTTTAGACTAACCATTCATATACTTTATGACAGTTAGGTCTCCCTTGAGCCTTCTCTTCTCCAGGACAAATTATGCTAACTCCTTGAGTCTGTCCTCATAGGTCCTATCTTTCAACCATTAAATCATCTTATTGTTCTTCCCTGTAACTTTTCCAGTTTCTTCAAAATCCTCTAAAAAATATAAAGTCTTAAATTGTATACCTTTACATATGTTAGATAGGTTAGGACTTCAGGACGATATTTATTTCCACCTTCTAAGTCAGAAAAGATGGTCACTATGACACAGGTCAGTTGGATGAGAGGAATAAGAATAAAAAGAGAAGGCAGGTTAGCAGTTTAATATTCAACTCAGTGGGCTCATATGATCAGAAATAGTAAAACTGTGCCTGCAAAAATGTCATAAGTGATCTTCCTAAGACCTTTGGAAGACACTAAAACACAAAAATTATTATAAAAACTAGTTCTAGTTGCTGTTTTTTCTTTAAATAAACTGATACCTCTTTTTTTTCTAATTATAATTCTATAAAGAAGAAGATTAGCAGATGAATTAATACAATGGCAAATACAGGACCAAAAAAAAAAAAAAGATGTGAGTGATAGAGGAAGATGAGCACCTGCTAACTCAAGGAAAGGCACAGGGATTCAGGATTAGAGTGACTTAGCTTAATTAAGAGCTCGAACCACTTTTCCAAGCAGATATTAATGATAGGAGGGAGTATTTGTGGAATGTTACCTAGTGGAGCTTAATTTTTTGGTAATACTTGACCAGTAGGAAGAGCATGATACTAGCTTGCGATATGCTGTCTTGGGTCTATGTCTATGGCACTGCATTGTCTTCTCTATGGCATCACTTTGAGTGATCAGCATACTGTAGGCATTTCAACCTCTCCATTCCATAAAAGCCAAAAGGGAACCCAGAATCTTATAAGTCAAGTTCTCCTCTGTTTAATTCCTGTGAGAGAAAGATTCCAGGGTAATAAAAACCTAGAATAGAAGCCCTAAATCCTCTAGTCTTTCTTCCTTCAACTTAAGTGCATCAATAATTGAATTTTATATTTCTTTGATAATTTAACTTTAAATCTAAAGTTTTCTCTATGCCCAAAGCAAAATACCTGGCATTTACCCTACTCTCTCTCCTGGGTTATGCACTATGAAATGATGTGAACTGCTTCATAGCCTCCACAAGAGTGAAATTAAGTCATTACAGAAAGGTGGTTCTGTGTTCTTTCCAATATCCTCCCTATAAATCAAAAATAAATAATAGGGATCACAACAAAGTCAGCTTATGAGAGCTCTAAATCCCCAGATGGAAAGCTTCGTGATGCACCCATTGCTGGTTCATTTTCATGTTAAGGTGGGAAAAAGATATAAATTTGTGATGGCCACATTGAAGAACCACAGGCAGATCTGAGAGGGCTCTTGCATTGAATGGGCAGTGGTGAAATATTTGTATTTTGCACTAACCCCTCTTTGAAAGCTAATGCAGTATGGTCTTACCATTTTTGCAGACAGGACAACATTGTTCTGGTTCATAGACTGGGTTGACACATTCAGGAACTGCGCAGTCTGCTACAACACAGTGAACTTCATTGCTGGGCTCACAGCGACACCATTCACATGGAGAGGGCTAGGAACAAATCTAAAATTAGCCCCTTTTCTCCTATAACTTAATGCTTGCACATTCATATGCTGTCAGAAGATAAAACATCAGTGCTTATATCGGCTTTACTGCATGAACTTCATTTACCATGTGTATGAGCATTCTTCCCCAATGGAAAGCAACCTGGAAATCCAAGCCAAAGTGGTTGCCTTGTGCAGCTCAGGTTGCTATGAGCAACTGGAGCACTCCAGGATGACTCTTCCTATGACTTATGTTTCTACTTTCCAAAGAAATGTTTGGACAACTAATATGTCACCTCCTGGTTTGGTTTCCAGATGCACTGATTGCTCTGCCTTCCTCTGGCAAACAGGAATGATACTGGAACATGTGAAATAAGTTTTTGCCATTTGCCACTTTTTCTCCTAAGAAAGAAAAGGATTACTGAGAAAAAATAAAATGGTAAATGGACATCCTTACCCTCTGTAGGAACTCTTCCAAGCTAACCTAGACTCTAAATGGCATTTTTTTTTTCAATATGAATTTTAGAAGAGATTGCATTTGGGATCCAAACTCCCAGGTACTGCCTCTTGAAAGATTTAGTGAATATCTTTCATCTTTCTGGCTTGCTTTTATGAATGAACTAAAATCGATTGACTTAAAAACCCACTATTTAAGAGTCAAAGACTCTAAAGATGGAATTGAAAAGTGATTCATTTAGAGAGGGAAAAAAGGCAGAAAACAATTTTTGTCTCGACAGTACTTACCAGCCAAGAGTGAGTTTGAGATATTCTGTTTCTTTTCTAGAAACTGCCTATACCACAAATCATCTCAAGCAGTGACCCCTCTGTGACTTTTTCCACAGAGGTGTTTAAAAGTTCTGGGTCTCCTTTCTCAAGAAACAGAGGCTTGGAATTCTGAGATAAAAACTTGGAGATCTCAGAAGTTATACAGGTCTGCATTTTTCAAGTCATGCCATCTGTTCCAAGAAAATTCTGCCTCTCGTGCCACAGGGCCATAGCTTCTCACTTGCAAATTGTGTTAATGAAAGTTCTCTGCCTTTGTCTCAGTGGCTACTGTCCATGTCAGCTATTGCTTCCTCTTGAACCTGACCATTTGGGTAATACCAATGCTTCTTGACTCAGGAAGTTTGTGGGCGTGAAAAATCTTTCAACTAATTATTTTCAAATTAATTTTACCTTTGCCTGCTGCTTGAAGAATGAAAGTCTAGTTTTCAGTTATTTTACCTTCAAATTTAGTAAGAGTAAGAGAATTAGACACAGAATCTGTAGAAAAAGTATTGCTATTTCTTAACATGGTCAATACGTTTATTGAAGGTCACAGTTAAGCTCTTTACTGTGTGATAAGATGGGTTAAGTATCTCAAAGGAATCTGTTGGATCATCTCAAGAGCTGAGATTTTCCTGAAGCTACCCTACTAAATAATCTCAGTAAATTAAGGAAAAGATTTGATACCCCAGCACATTATTTGCTGCTCTGCTGTTCCTTATTTTGTAAACTCCATTGTGATACTTTAAATCTCCAAGCAAGATGGTCAGAAGGTGAGGTGTCCCCCTTTCTTTGATAAATTGCAAAGAAGTACTTTTACATTGCCTTCTGAAGTACAGTGAGGACTTGGCCAGCATTTCTTGCTAATATGAGAAAAAGTGGGAGCCACCAATCTCGTTTCCACACCCTGCTCTTCCACAGCTGTGACTCTTTGTTCTTGCTGGTTCCTTTTTTGCTGAAGAAGAGGCTGATCTGTACAACTCTGGTGGACTGATTCTGGCATTAAAAATCCCAAAGAGCACCTAAATTTTCCAAAGCAAAATGTTTACCTCTAAGTAACTGTGGCCTTTGAGAGAGATTTATTGGACTGTTAGAATCCCAACACAGACTCTAAAGACACCATTCTGATTCAAACAATGTTTTCGGCCATGATTAACTACTGGATATCATGCCAAGCAATTTACCTATATCGACTTATTTCTCATAATAACCCTATGAAGGAATATATGTTATCTCCATCCCACAGATGAGGACATAGGCTGAGAGAGGGTCGATAACTTCCCCAATCCTGTAGGCAGTAAGGGGCAGAGGCAGGATTTGAACCCAGGCACCATACCTGCTACACTGTAGTGCCAGTGATAGCAAGAATCACTATTTTGTGTACTCCCACTGGTATAGTTCATTTTCCAGTTCTTTGTACCCTTCTCCATGCAGGCCAGATCCAGAGGAATAGCCATTGGGAGCTGAATAATTGATTTATAGAAGATATGTACTTCTGCTAAGAAAGAGAATTTCACTAGGGTATTTAGAGCATAAAGAGATTATTATGGAGCCATAGTGCTTTTTAACCTTCTGCAAATGTAAATTAGTAAGGAAACTCTAGTAGGTTGAAGTTAGGCTGCCATGAGGCTCACGTTCTTGGAAGTGTTGGCTTCTTTAGCTTGATAACTACACTCATGGATATCTGAGGGAAGCACTAACAGATAATGGCCCAGTAGAGACCCAGGGGCATCTGTGTGAAGCCATTGGAGACTGGATGTGTGTGCTCTGGAATTCTGAGAATTATTCTGAGGAAGAGCTAGGACTACAAGACTTGGTGATAAAAATTCACCTGATTTTTGAAGGGATTGTGAATGAGAAACATAAATTCGAAAAGTAAGAAAATCACTCCAGCCAGAGTGACATTGTCCATGAGTCCATTCCTGACCTTGACTTTACTCATATGCCACACCCTTCCTGGCCCAGAATCTCTTGTCAGACACATGTCATTTCCTCTTTTGTTTTCATTAAATTTTTCTTCCCAAATCTGTTTCAGTCCATTTCTTCTCAATCTCCATGTGTGCCCCAGCTCTGCTCTGAACACTCAGTCAAATTTAACCCATTGACCTTACACGAAAGGGCCTTCTCTCCTCTCCAGCCTTATCAGGACTTTGCCTATAGGAGCTCAGATACCAGTGATTTCTTGCCCAGCTTGACTTCCTCCACTGCCCCTGCTTTCTCCTGCACTTCTGAAAAAGACATTGCATAAGCAGCTCAGAAGTCCCTGGGAGTGAGCAATGTGCTACCTTGACATTAAGTTCAGTTTAAAAATCCTTCCCCCCTTGCAGCCTCAAACTGAAAGGTCTGGCACTTTGAATAATCTTTACATCTTAAGACTGAGCTGGTTGCAAAATTCCTTTTTATCAGGCTTTTCAATGTGAAAACTATAGATTAAATCTGAAAATGTCCCTGTAAAACCAAAGATTAAACAATAAAGCTATCCTTAGAGGAACAGAGAACACTGAAACAAGTACTTGGAAAAAAATGATCCTTACTCGCTTTTTTTTAGAAAAGCATGTGAAATTACAACTAGTACATGGCTTTTGTCAGCTAGAGATTTGGTAAGTAAGATGATTAAATGACACCACCCGAAAATCTTATACAAGAAAGATCTGTTCCTAAGAAATCTCACAGAACATTTCATTTCTGTGAGAGCTTTGGAAAATAAAGTAGTATTCACACTGTATTTACCTTTATATAAATTTTAATTGGAATTAAGATTAGAGGTCAAATGTATTCATGTTATGTATTAGATAATCTGAGTATGTTATGTCTGTTAGGAATCTGTACACCTTCTGCATAGGGGCTTTGAATATCGAATGTGGCACTCTGTTTAAGTAGAAACCATGCATTTTATCTGTAGTTCCTGCTATTGCTGAATATATTTGCATGGCAAATCCAAATGCTCTCCCAGCTGCCCCCAAATTTCAAAGGGGTTTCCTATTTAATATATATATTTTATATAAGTATTATTTATATAAATATTATTATATGTTATTTTATATAAATATTTTGTAATTAATAGAATAAAAGGGGATTCTTTTTTAAATACTGGTTTAGGTGACTAAGAATCTCCTTAGTATCAGAATGGAAGTATGACAATAGACATCATTTTTTCAGTGGTTAACTTCTGAAGACCCTGAAGCTGAAATCCCAATGCCACTGTCTGTGATTTTTGAGAAATTTGATTCTTAGAGAATTTGAGGGGAGGTACTAGAACCCCAGAAACAACAGAATGCTTCATGTTTTTTTAAAATGGAGAACATAGCTTGAGATCTAGTAACTTAGCTTATTAGAATAACTGAGTAACTCCAGAAAAATTGCCAAAAATGCTCTTTGTAAGAACTTGGAAGCAAATGTAGTCATCACTGACTTGACATAGGATTATGAGGACATGTTATTGCAGACCGGTTGCAGAGAATTCTTTAAATGTTTGTAGAAAATACATGTTTATTATGTGCTCTGAGTATGCTGAGATTTATTTTCCATATCGAGGAAAGCCTAGATGTTTGGTCTATATAACAATACTTGTGGCATCATTATTTATGTGGAGGCCATTCCTGGCATTTCCTTATAGAGTCCATAAGGAAATAGTCACAGCCTACCTGATTTGTTACCCAAATTAAAACCTCAAAGTGACAAGAGCATAGGAATGTTCACTTTCCTATTTTAATTTGGTGAAGTTTAAGGTTACAGTATTCTTACAAGCTGAGAAACTCTGCATTAGGAAAATTAGAAAAAAATATTTCATTTAGTGGCTTTGTTTGGGTGGCTGTGATATTCTGGTTAGAAGACATTTCTCTGTAGCCTCAATACTTGAGTTCTAGTCTCAGATCCTTTCTCACTAGGTGTGAATCTTGGGAAAATTAGATAACCATTCTGTGCCTTAGTTTCTTAATCTATAACATGGGAATGACAGTATTACCAATCTCACTGAGTTATTGTGAAGCACATAAACTGTGTAAGAGATATTATAATACTATTATTATTATTATTATTAATCACTTGCATACTTATTGATGGATTTCTGAAAAAATTTCAAGTATAATGTCAGACTATAGCATAAGACTAGATTTAAAGGAATATGTAGGTTATTTTTCTTGAAAGTGGAATCTGATTACAGAGGTGGTTGCAATAAAGTTTTATAGAACTTTGTTTGTTGTAGGGTGGGGGAAGATTTGCGTACCAAAAGAATTAATTAATTAGTTAATGTCAGAAATACATTGAAGAAAAATTGTTATTAGAAGCCTCTAGATAAAGACTAATTGTGAGTGGTGAAAATGTCAATTATAAATCATCCAGGGAAAAGAAAAGAAAAGCAACAAACTCATTTTTTTTTCTTGATGTCTCAACATCTAGATATCAAGTCAAATGCCCTTTCTCCAGGAAGGCCTTCCCTGAATATCTTTCCTTAGTCTCTCTCCATCACATTGCCCATTCAGAGTTCTCATCAGTGCATGATATTATCTTACAGGTTTGATTACATGTTTGTTTATTTTTATCTGCCTTCCCTATGAATTATAAGCTTCTTGTAGCGTATTGCCATTGTTGTACTCTCAGCACCTTGAAGATATTTTAGCCCATAATAGACAGTAAATATTTGTTAACATGTACATAGTCCTTTACGCACTGTTTTCTGGTTTGTTAAGCCATACCTCTGGGCAGTTTCATCTATGCTTATCATGCATGGGGGTAGGATTCTGATTCAGTAAGATATTTGCATTTTATTTAAATATTATAAAGGACACTTTGTGGGGAAAGGTTTCTGACTGAGTCATGAAATAAGTATTTAGGTTCCAATATTATGACAGTGAGCATAAACTCTCTAAAGGCAATTTGAAATTCACAATATCCACTGTGTGGATCACTAGTTAAGTCAATCTTCAAGCACTCCATTGACTAAACTTCCTTGCAGTAGATAATTACAGACTTACTGCACTAGCAGATACCATGATAACTAAATTTAGGGTAAGAATATATGCAGGGGAATCCCTAAAAGGTCTGAGAAAAAGCTAGTTTTATTTTATACTGTTTGTTAAGTTTAACGGTTGCTTCTTAAACAAAATGATTTTAGTATATTGTAAATTATTTTTTCAGGCAAACAAAACACAACATTCCTGATTTTAAACAAGTCCAATTTCCTAAGGGATAAGTTAGATTACAAAGTCCAAGGAAACACATCCTGAATATTCTGAGGAATAAAGCTTGATTCCTAGAAAGCCTTTCATGACCATTGTTGAAGGCTGAAGCAATGGATGCATGCATGGATGGGATATATTCTAAGGGCCAAGTTTTAGCACACTGACTACTGTATCAATGGCTTTCCTTCTGACCAAGTGATATTAGGCTTCACAAACCATATGGTGCTCCATTTCATTGATAATTTTGGCAAAAATTCTCAAAGAGAATATAGCTCGGATTGCTTTTCTAAAAACTTCCCATTAAACAACTATTTAAAATTTGATCTCTACCAAGGAAAATATACTGCTTTAAGATGCACTCTTCTTTTAGAGATAATTTATGGCATAAATTTTATCACTTTATGGAACAAATCTCATTACTTTCAAACTGTATGAGAAATTTGGAAGACTATTTCAAAGTTGCTGATGCCTGTCAGGAATCTCACTGTTCACTTCATTAAAATATACATTAAATTACAGAGTACAAGAGTATTTAGCATCCACTGCCACTCCTGTAACCAGTAATTTGCATGCGGCAGATGTCACCTAATAATCAATAGAGCCAATGGATTTTAAACAAAATTCACAGTCCTCTGAAAGAAAACCCATTGTATCACTGATTAAAATGCTTCTCAGTGTCCTGCATCAAATGGGACTGTAGTGATCTCTTCAGTGATCTGCCCTATTGATTAGAGCACATTTGAAACACTGAGGTTGTAAGTCTTATCAAATTATGAACAGAGCTAGAATTTCTTTAAGAATTTTAATACTACTGAAGCAAACAGAAAACCAGATGCAATAGATTTTTTTTTATAATCTGTCAGCAAATGTGTATGATGTTCTCATTTGAGTAACAAGTTAAATAATAGGTGTTCTGGCTTCGTCTGAGAGTTGGTATTTTGATAATACATTCTGCAATATTATTTCTCAGATGTCTGTCAAATACCACTTTATGTTTCTTGAAAACAAACATTTTTAGCCAGGTGATTGTAAAGAGTACATGTACCTTTGCCCATGTAGGTATAATAAGCTCAAATTCAGAAAAAAAGATATATGAATTTAAAAGTTATTTATTAAGTCTATTTATTAATTGTGTATTATATATAGGATAAAGTATATAAAGTATACCAAGATAAACTACATATTTAGCCTGCCCTTAATAAATGCCAATCTAGAAGAGGAGCTAAGATATCCATGGAAAAAATTTTGACTTTGTAAAACAAATGATTTTTTACAAAAATAACTATTTATTTATTTTATTTATTCATGAGAGACATAGAGAGAGGCAGAGACATAGGGAGAGGGAGAAACAGGCTCCTTCCCTGTGGGGAGCCTCATGTGGGACTCGATCTCGGGACACCGGGATTACAACCTGAGCCAAACACAGATGCTCAACCACTGAGCCACCCAGGTGCTCCAGTCTTTCTATTTTTATTTACATTTATTCTGACCCTAATGTAAAACACAAGGATATTGCAAAGCAGTTGAAATACCCAGTCTAAAATTATTATTAAGTTCAAAAATTTCACTCAGTCTTGAAATTTACCATTATAGTTCCAACACAACAGTGACATCATATTAATTATTTTTTCTTTAAAAATATATTTTCCTAGGGGCATATGAATGGTGATCAGTTACGTATCCGACTCTTAAATATGGCTCAGATCATGATCTCAGGGTTGTGAGATTGAGCCCTGCTTCAGGCTCCACGCTCAGCACAGGGTCTGCTTAAGTTTCTTTCTCCTTCTGCCCCCCTCCCCCAAGTAAATATATCTTTAAAAAATATTTTTTCCTAAACTATTTAAACATATTTTGGCTTATTTTTAAATAGCAGGCAACTTTACAATTATATACTGTCTATTTTAATAAACCGATGTTATGGAGAACCATTTTTTTCTGAATATTTTCAAAGAATTTCATGACAATAAAATACAGCTTCTTCTGAAATAAGAATAGCATACAGAAAAATAAACTATAGATAAGGAGAATGTAAGCAAAAATATGTTTCTTTAGTTGCAGTCACAAATGTATTTCTTTTAAATAAACATAATATACTTATTAAGGAAATATCAGTATGTATTTAAGAAAAAAAAGAAAGGATGTTTTAGCATTCTCTACAATCTTCAAAGGAGAACCCAAAGGTATAGACGAAGGCTAGAGCATTCACAATGAAGTAAAGATTTTGATAAAGTGTCACACCTATCCTTGTGTGAATAGCCTAGGAAAGCAGAAGCCTTTAATCCTTCACTGATAAGCTGGAGTGACTTTTGGCTTTGGTACAAAAAAAGCCCTTGACAATGAACAGAATATTTTGACTAGAGCCTGTATATCTCCATGCTAAGGATGCTCTACTTATCACCTATTTATGCAATAGGAAAAAAATGAGCAACTGTATAGCTCCAAAACTTTCCTGTCGACACTGAAAAGAACAGATTGTTGATAGCAGTTAAAAGCCAGTCATCTACAGTAGCAATAAAACAGGGCCATGTGTGCGTGGGGGAGAATTCATCACCGTTAGAATTCTACAGCCTGAGAGAATCATGTTAAGAGGCAAATAGGACCAGTCATATTCTATGAGAAACATTGAAAGGAAGTGCCTTGCAAGGATGTCACCGAACTCAGGGCTCTTCAGAGTATAGGAGGTGAAAGTCTTAGGCCTGGCATAACCAAATCCATTTGTATTAGGAGTACCGATCAGATTACTAGTTCAGAAGTATCGCTTTGCCACTGTCTTGGAATTTCTCTGGGCAAAAATTTACTAAAGGTTGAAATCTTTTCTTCCTTTTCCACTTGCTGGCAACATCGCACTTTTACATATTACAAAGAGGCAGTAATTAAAAATACAGTGAAGTGCTTTATAACTGCTAATATTAAAATATATTAATTTCCAATTTTAAGTCCAAACAGCAATTTCCTTCTGAATTTTGTATTTCATTATTTGATGGCATAAGTCATAGCTTACCTCAATCCAAAAAATATGTTGAGATGGCTTATGGGCAATAATATGAAAGTATATTTTAATTAAAAAAAAATCTTGACCAAGTAATGTCTTGATTAGTCCTTTGACTTTGGTTTGTATTTCTTTTGTGCAAGACACAGCAGAAGCAGTCACAACTTTGAAACTGTGTATAAGAATGGCTAGTGCTGGGGCACCTGAATGACTTAGTTGGTTGAGTGTCTGACTCTTGATTTTGACTCAGGTCATAGTCTCAGGGTGGTGGGATTGTGCCCTACGTCAGGCTCCATACCCTGATTCTCTCCCTTCCTCTGCTCACTTTCTTGCTCTCTTTTTTCCCTTTTTCTCTCTGAAAGAAAGAAAGAAAGAAAGAAAGAAAGAAAGAAAGAAAGAAAGAAAGAAAGGGAAAGAAAGAAGAAAGAAAGAAAGAAAAGAAAAGGAAAGAAAAGGAAAGAAAAGAAAGAAGAAAGGCTAGTGCTATCCCCAATGCAATCTGGCCGTATGACAATGTGGAATGAACACCTTTGGAGCTCAGATCCTGCCATCAAAGACTATTGTTTTATCTTAGACCACTTGAACCTGAGTTTTCCCATTTTTAAGATGTAGATAATAACAACATAGTAATAGGGCTCTAATTTTGCCACTGGATTCTTAGCAGAATGAAAGGAAATTATGTAATAACTGTGCAGCATTCATTAAAAGGCCCTCATTGTTGTCTTAGCTTTGAATTTGACAGTGTTATTTATTATTTTTTTTTATTTCTCCATTTCCAACGGCCATGTATTTCTCAAGGGAATGTATTGGTTATCAATTATTTTTATTAAGTTACGGCATGATCTCCAGTATTAGTTATTTGAAATATTTGATTTGTAAAGAATATACCTATTAGAGTATTAAAAGCAATTTGGATTGCATCTCTAAAATGTAGCAATGTATGCACTCCTATTGTGGTTAGATGAAGATGGCATTGGGCAACATTTTTAGATAATTAATTAGATTCTTATTTACAGGATGAAACTTCAATCTTTAATCAAATTCTTGGCTCAAACAGATTTTAACTTTTTTTTTTGGAATCTTGATTTAGGTATGTTCTAGCTTCAGTGTGGATGTCTTAGAGTCTCATTAACAAAAGGATAATTCTCTGTGACTGTCCTTTTTCTCCTTAGTGGAGCTTTCTAACTCTCAGCAGTCAAAGATTTGCTATTTTAGCAGGATTTTATTTTTAATGTTGGGGGGAAATTAGTTAGGCTGAATACTTTTAATTTTTTCCCTGTCATATTTGAGAAGGGGAAATAAAACTAATATATAATGAAAATAAATGGTGTTCTAGAGAGCTGTGGTTATTCTCTCACTATAAAGAAAAACAACTTCATTTGGTAACTACTGGAAGTTGACTATGGTATTTCTAAGACTGCAAAAATCATTATTAAAATTCATGGTTTGTTGATGTTGTTGTTAAATCTGTTTTTCACTGATGAAAAAATTTAGAAAAACCCTCTAAATTTGCAAAAATATTCCTGGGCAATTCTCACTGCATTCTGAACACAGCTGTTATTAATTTTTAATGGATCGGACTGTGGTTTAGATTCATACTTCTTCACGACAATGGGAGTTTTAAAAATGAAAGAAATTGAGCCCTGTAAAACGTGAGGCTGGGGGAGAATTTTCCTTATCTTAGCATGTATACATTTCCACCAGAAAGATACAGGACTTAATATGAAATATTTCAGAGTTATAATTGAACTGTTATAAAAGAATATAGGGCATGTAGACCCATGAAAATGAAGCCATCTCTACATGTCTTGTAAAACATCCTTAGTGAACTTGTGGAAGCTGGTCAGGTATAATGAGAAGAGCACTAGAGTTAATCAGAAGCCCTTCCTTTTCATTTATAAAATGAGAATAAAAATATCTTGGAACTAAATAATTCTTGAGGGAACACCGGTGCAAAATATTTTGTAAAATTGTCAGCTATTATTTCGTGTTTGCCTCAGGCATAGATCTGGTTGTGTCACTTTCTGATCTGAGCCCCTTGGTGGCTCCCTGCTCAGCCCAGGCTTTGGTCCAAACTCCTTGGCCTGGCATTCACATTGTGAGCTGGACCCATGTCTCCTGCTCACTCTGGTGTCTCTTGTTTTGTTTCCCCTATATCTTATGCTCTGGCCACTTGGGTTAACTCATTTTTCTCTTTATGTGCTTTGCACTTTCTTTTGCCAATGTTCCAATTTTTGTCTGAAATATTTTCTGTGTGCTGAAACCCCCACTCTTAAGATATCTTAAGTCCTCCAGACTGAATTCCCCGCTTTCTTCATATGAGTTCCTAGTACAGTCATCACAGGCCACTTGCTATCTATTAGTGTGGTACCTGTATTCCTTCCTTTGATAGACTAGGAGCATTTTGAGGGTTAGATTTATGTCTGACATATTTTGGTACAATCCACGAAACCTACCACTTCTCCACATGTCAGTGATATTTAGAATATTTAATGAAATAAAACTATGGATTGTGTGAGTTGACTTGAAAAGATATAATAATTAACTGAATACCTAAGTAAGCAGACAGTATACATATTTTCATTTATTAATATAACAGGAAATATATTTATTATATTACATTAAATTAAAAATACCTACTTGTCACGCTATTAAAGGAGAACACAAGGTAGATCAAAATAATGGAAATTTTTATCATCTTTGCTTATCTGTTTCATCTGAGAGTTCTCAGCAAGTGGAAAGGTATTAAATTATTATTAATCAGTACAAAGAACAATGCTGTACTGCTTGAAGGCAAGTGTGCAAAGAGATATATGGCTTAATATTATTGTTGTCAAGTATGTAACAACAGTTAAGTAGGTAAATCTAATGCTTTTTTAAAGTTACGTATGTGAAAAGAGATACCCAAGGCCACCTTCAAGTGAAGTTGGACCTTTATCTGTATCCAAAGAATGTTTAACCTTCAAGAATGAAGATTGGAAAGATTTGATGACAGCACAGCTTGAAAGAAGTAATAGGGGAGGAATAATCTTATCATAGATCTGGGGTTGGCAAACTTTTTCTGTAGAAGACCAGATGGTAAATATTTTTGACTCATGTGACTCCTATGGTCATTGGAACAACTACTCAATTCTTCAATGCAGCCTAAAAACCACCATAGACAATATAGAGATGAATAAACATAACTGCCTTCCAATAAAACTCTGTTTACAAAAGCAGGTAGTGAGTTTGTCAATCTCTTAGATTTTTTTTTTTTTGTTATATGTAACTGGCATGATGGTGATGAAGTAATTTTTCAGTTAAATTGTTTTATGCAACACATATTAATCACCATAAACAATCACACTACTTTAAATGTTGGGCACTTTAAAAAGAGCCAGAAAATAAAAGATAAGCTGAGACATATAGCTATGTGTCATTAACTGCCCGTAAGAGTCAAATAAAGAAATTAGGGTGTCTTGAATCATTAGTAAAGTATTTCTTAAACTGTGTTTCATTGAACTCTTATGAACCTGAAGATGTTAATAGATGTTCTGAGAAAAAAAAGTGTTCTTCTGTCACATAAATTTGTGAAGTCCTGTATTAAAATACAGTTTAGTGGTAATAGTAGTAAAAGTGTCAGGTAGTTTTTTATGAATTCCTTATTGTATGCCAAGTAGTTTCTACTATTGTCTCTCTTTTAGAGGTGTGTACACTAAAACCTACAGAGGTAAAGTAATGCATACCTAGGTCACTTGGCTGGTAAGTGGTAGAGCTACTCTAAAATCCAGTTTTCACCTCCCTGTCAAGCTCATAGGTGTTGAATAATACATACTCTCAAACAAACCTTTTAAAAATGCTCAAGCAGTGTCAATATACTAATATGCACTTCACATTTCTAAGAACCATTGAAGGATACATCATTTCTTAGATTTACTTGACCATGAAAGAAAATCAGAAATCCTTACTAAGAATATAACAGAGTGCTGGTGTTCCCTAGAAAAGAGTCTGGAAGAGGTTACATTCATCATGACAGTGATTCCTAAATCTAGCTGATCATTAGAATAATCTGGGAAACTTTAGAAACACATAAATTTAAATAATTTCAATCGGAATTAGGGAGAGGTCAAGGAATCTGAATTTTTGAAACATTCCTTCCTGAGATGGTACTGTTCATATGCTAGTTAAGGGATATTCCGTTGTCCTAATGCCATCGAACTAGAGTTTTCTGCATTCCTCATCCATTTTTCACATTCCATTCCTGCCCTATCATGAGAATCAGGTGTTTGCAGAGTGACATCAAGAACATGAATCCTCAGTTCCTAAAATCACCAAACATATGGCAAAAGCCGCTAATTTAGTTTGTTATTTCCTAGTATAAAGTAGTATCCATGAAAATAAACAGGCATTGTTAATCTAATGGAATTTTATTTTATTTTGGCCTATATCACTTGGTTTAATTATAGAATTTTTCATTTTTAGACAAAGAATCCCTTTTTACCAGAGCCTTTGCAAACTTAGATTCTTTTTGCAAATTGTACTGTATCTATGTCAGGGACTGATTTTAGATATGCCAATATTTTATTGTTCTTGTCTACTTGTAACTCTGGGTTGTCATGGTGATAGGTCCTGATATCTCATTTCTATAGACAATTAGCTGAAATAAATCTTTGCATCCAACATATTTATTGGAAAGGAAGATGCAAATGAGTGACATTTTCTTGTTAAACCTGAAGATAGTAAAGTATAGAAAAAAAGATCACAGGAAAGCAATGGATTAATACTGCTTTTGCAAATAATGAGCTATGTCATTATAGTCTTTTCAGTAAGTTTCAGTTGGCCTTTGTTTTATCAACTGTTAAATAAGGACATTAGACAAAATAATTTTTTTTTTTAGATCTAAAATTCTCTGGTCAACTCTTTAAAGTAGGAAGGATCTGAACTGCAAAAAAAAAAAAAAAAAAAAAAAAAGGAAACCATAATGCTTGCCTTTATAAATAAAAGATTATGTGCAAAGTCATACTAGAAATCCAGCCTCATGCCAAGAAGCAAAAGTAGTAGTCAAAGGTCAATATTAAAACAAAAGGATGGAAAAATCCCAAACAACTCATATTTAAAAACACACACAGCAAAACCTTGAGCCTGTAAAATTGTTAAGCTGCAAATTAATATGTGATCTTATAATTTTCAAGTTCTCAATGCTATTAATTTTTCATAAGACATATATGACATTATTGTGTCTATCCTATAGTTAGAACAATTAAAAGTATTTGAGTTTTGTTTACAGTCACATGACATAATGGGGGGAAAATTAAAAGTTGTTTTCAGTGGACTTTTTTCCACTTTAGGTAGCTTTCTACAGGTATAAAATAATATCATCTGAAAACTTTTTAAGGGGATGAATGACTTTTCTTGTTACTTTAGTACTTTATTCACTCTTTTCATGGTGTCATTAAATCCTTGCAAAGAAGGCTTTATTGTGGTATGCTATACAGCAGGCTGGAGGCATCCAGAAAGGATGGTGTATTGGAGTGAAATTACTGATGCTAATCAGCAGTGATGATAAAAGTCCAAAGTACAGACTCTAAAATAAGCCAGCTTTTAATTAATAACAGCTATTTTTGAGAAAGATGCTCTGGATAAACCAACCTACTGATCACTTCAAACCGTCTCTTAGTTATTTGCTTCAAGCTTTTCCTGGAAAGCTTGGCAAAGTACAACTAAAAAAATAAACCAGTAAGTTTTTCTTGTGCTGCCCTTCATAAAACACACTGCTTCATATATAAATCAAGTTGTAGAAAAACAAAACCAAGCAAAAATGTGGTCAGGGTGAATAAGGAGTTAGAAACAAAGGATTTGCCTAAAGTAAGATTTTCTTCAAGTAAGAACTTCCCTGGTCCCTTAAATTTCTTTCACAACGCACAGACGTAAACACATATACACATTTGCAAATCACTGCACGCATGGAACAATGTCCACTGAGATGATGTATGTTAGAATAATCTAAACAATTTGTATAGAAATATGTAGACCTTGTTATGAAATGAGATGTGAAAAACAGAAAAAATTATGCTTGTTAATATCATACCACTGACTCACCATATGTTTTGGTGAGTAAAGCCACTGTTAAAAACAGGCTAATTTTGAAATTATCCATAGTCTTGTACAATTGGTTTGAAAGTTTGAAAGAGAGACTACCAGGTCTCTCTTTTCAGCTTCATTTTCTCATACTGTTGGAGCATAAGGAGTGGGCAGCAATGTCTGTAAACAGCTGATGGCTGACCTCAAGTCTGGGGTAATCACTAACAGTGACAAGCTCCGCAAATCTCAGATGTGGCTGCAAATCAAACACCGATCACCCCCTGTGCACGGGGCACAGAAGCCCAGTCACAAATCTCTGTAGTCATACTTATCACACAGTTATCACCATTAACAGCAGCATCTTGCAATATGAAGGACAGCAATAAATATCAGTGGGTTAGCATGAAAAACTATTCCAACATAGAGCTAGCTGACCATTAATTCTCTTAAAATTTAAACTGTAAGCAGACTATTTTACCCCATTCAGGGGTTAACTTGGAAGCCATTTATTCCTACAATTGTACTCCTTCATATTAAAAGTGTTCAAAGAAGAGGATCATTCCCAATTATCCAGAGCTTTTGAAAGACTAAATTATTTTTTAAAATCTGATCTCCCATTTAGTGCAGTTCTATAGAGTTAAACAATGCCGAGTGAGCACCATATAAAAATAGTGAGAGGAGTGAGAGGAACTTTATAAATTTAAGTTTTAACAAAATTGATTTCTAATCTCTGAAATTGGCCAGAGATTATACAAATTAAGTAGAAATTCCACCGTTGTTTACAAATATGGGAATTCCCCATGGAGAATATCCACTTTGAACCTGTTAGTTCTGCCTGCTGGGGCTGACCCTCAAATAACCCTAACTGATTAGCATTGCTTAATTTTTGTTATTTTGTGGCAACTTGAAAGGAGAAGCCATTCCTGCATTCACTCAAAGGCAATTTTAACATTAAAAACCACCACATACTCTGCAAAACAGAAACTGTATTTTGCAAAGTCAGTGATTATGGAATTCTCAACCTCTCAACAAAGATCCCCAGTTATCTTTGTTGTATGAAATTTTGATGTTTTCTAGGACTTTCTTTGGATGGAATCCTACGAATTCCATAGTGACTCCATTTAATCATTTGTAGAGAATTTGTAAACCCTATCTTGGAAAAAATCTCACTTTAAACATCCCACTCATAGTCTCAAAATCTACCTATTTCTCTGTTATTGCAATAAATAGTACCTTCACACCTCTGGAAAGATGGATTCTGTATCCCTTTGCTTAGCACAGAAATCTTAGTTTCTGTGCGTTTCACCGAAACTGATGCAATGGCAGAGGGTGTGGGATGCAGTGAATTGTGTTTCTGCAAAGTGTTAACTCTGTCCCTCAATTGAGATTTCTTCATAGCTCCCATTTTTTCCTGTTCTTTCATATATTTGATCATTAGCTCCTGGTTTCATTCTTTCTCCATTTTAGAACAAACCAACATCAAACAAATCACCCAGACCTAAATTCAATAAGCCTTTCTACCCAAACACTTCCACAGATTTAATATTGCCATATTGGACATTCATGATGGGGTCACGGATTAATGAAAAAGCTGGAAAGACTGTATTCCTGTGAATATACCCAACGAAGGCAAGTCGATTCTAAACCTTAACTGGCACTGACATTTGTTATGTGTGTGATGATTTGGCAAAATACTCCAAGTGATTACTTTTCTGTACACTTTGCTGCTTTCTTTAAGATCTAAATATAAAATATAAATTCTAGGGCAAAAACTAGGCAACATGTTTGCTTAAAGCAACCACATATGTAGAAAATATGCAGCATGAGAACATGATTCAGAAAACTGAATCTTTTAAAAATAAAAATCAGCCACCTGATCAACTGTCTTTGGTTTATAGTGAGAAAAGCCACAAAGGCCAGTGCCTACAGAGAAAGGCAGGTCGTGGGCAAATCCAAATCCTGAATTAGGGATACTTGGTGTTGCCTCTATAAAATCCCTTTAAAATGAGACAGGCTATGCAAAGGCTCTTTCAGCTACATATAGTATAACCTTCAGTGTCTGACCTAAACTACATCAGTGTAAGTTTCAAGGTATTAAAGAAATCCAAAAAGGCTAATTCTTTCTGAGTGAGAGTTATAAAGATACTGAGCAAAAGAAATTATTTCTCCCTTTGGGAAACCCAGCATGAGATAGATAGTTAAATACCAAGCCAAAGCTGATAGAGTCTATGTTTCCAATCAACTTTTTTTTTTGTAGGAAATGCTATTGTAATTTATTACTTATGCTTCTTATGTCTTAAAAAGTAGGTTCCAGTGTCATGCCTGGGTATACATAAAAGAAAGATGAGAACCTACTATACAGTGACCTTTATCTTAATACAATATTACCAGAACACTGAAAAATTTAGAGTTTTCAAAAAGAATACAGAGAACACATTTTCAAAGCTTGAATCAGTAAATGAAGAAAAAAAATCTTTACAAAATAACATCACTTTCTCATCAGATAACACATGTGGATCAATTTACATTTGAATATCATGATCTGAAAAGATTAAGCAGGGACATATGTTTTGCAACTGTATAGAGTGAGACAGAGCTACTAAAACACCCACTAGGTGGTCACTGTAACAGGCATGGAGATGGAATCCAAGAGGAGACCGGTTAGGAAGGAGTAGTAAGGAGGAGAAAGCAAGATGGAAATGAGCAATGTGTGTCACCTTTAGTTACCCAAAGAGTACTCTTTATCTGAAAATTGAGTGCTTCTTTAATTAAAAGGAAGAGATCAACACATAAGCAAAAAGAAACTAAGGCATTTTAAAGGAACTCATAATTTTTTTTTATTCTGTGGATTTAATTAAGATCTGACCTATTACATCATTCATCAACAGTGTATTGAATGCCTATTATGTGATTCACATGGTGCTGGGGCTGGGAACAGGAGAAAACACTGTCCCTAGCCTCAAAGAGTTCACTTCTAGAGGGAGAGACAGGTGGTTTCACATTCTGTTATTGCAGTGTGGTCAAGGCAGTAGAGGTGATGGAGAGCTTAGATTCTGCAGGCAAGCTACCTAGGTGTGAATCCTAGTTCTAGTTTAGAGCTGTGTGATGTTGGACAAACTACCTTATACTTTGGTGTTTCAATTTTCCTATCTGTAAAAAAAGGTGCTAATTAAGGTATCATCATCATAGTGTTGTTATGAAATGAAATAAGTTGTGATACACAGGTCTTGATAGTATCTGGATATGATTTCTGTTCCTGTTTATAATGGTGTGAGTAGCATGCTGTGGAAACATAGAGGCAGGCTGTGAGACCCAGCCCAGGATGCTGCATAGTACAGGGCTGTCCAGGTGAGATAAGATTTAAATGGAGTTTTGAAATAGTCTAGTAGGATTAACACAGGAGCACAGCGGTGAAAAAAGAGGCAGGGAAGAGAAATCACTGAGAGTTTGGGATACTTGGAGAAATTGATGAGTAGAATTGAGTCTCTAGTAGGGAATTTAGGTTTTTATCTTGAAGACACTCCTGTTTTTATCCTCATGCATGCTGGTCATCTCATTCTCTGTGTTCTGCAACAGCCCTACTTCCCTAGCCATTAATTTCTCTTTACCTCTATTCAGTTCTATACTTGGCTAAAAGGTAATCTTGTTCTAAAGACACATTTAAGTAGGTCATCTCTGTGTACAAGCTGCATTTTATCCCTTGTTATTCTTTAGACTGAATTTAAATATTTTGGCCTGATATTTCAAGTTCTCCTCTCTACTGTCCAAAACATATCTACAAATTTACCTCTCTTATTATAATAGCGTGATAGTAACACCCAGCTTTCTGTTATTTCCATCTCCCTCCTCTCTACAGATTTCATAGTAATCTCTGATCTTGCTCAAGAAGTTTCCTCTTTGGAATTTTAATCTATCCAGATCAATATGAATTACTTCCTTAAGAACAGGCTCAACTTTGACCATGCTGAAGAACAAGAAAGTTTGTCCAACCAAACCTCATACCATGTTGATGGGCTTCTGACACCACAGTTCCTTTGTGTTGAGCTTCACAATCACATACTTGAAATTGTTTTTTCTCTCCATTCCCTTTCCATATTCTTCATGCCTTCCTTATGAGTGGAGATTTTGCCTTCCAGGTATCTTACTTTCCAGGGTACATGCATCTACAGTGTCTTGTACACCAAATAGCCCCAAAATGTTTGTTGGACCAACATATGTAAAAATATATAAAACCTTCTTAATAACATGCCAAGATAATTATGTGAAAGTTCCATTTATCTTTTGAAATTAGTTACTTGTCTCTTATAAGCTAAATTGGAAGAGAATAAAATAATATTATGGCTGATATTTACTTAGGTATATATAGTACACTTAGATAAATAGAGCCTTTAAAAAAAGTATTGGAATCCTTTCAACTGAGTGACTTTTAAAGATGAGCTTCCATAATAAAATGTAGGCAAAGACATAGAAGAACTGTAAACTTAGAGGAAGTCCACGCACATTAGAGTTAAGGAGAAAGGGAACAAGCATTTAGTCAATATCTGTTGTGTACCAGTCATCACAAGGTTGCTATTTTTTCATAAATTATCTCATTAACTCTAATATCTCCTCCCAAGAAAAGTAACTATAATTATGGCCATTTTACGGCTAATGCCACTGTGACTCATAAAAACTTAAGGAGTCTTTTCAAAGTCTTACATCTATATGATAAATTTGGGATTTGAATCCAGATCTATCTGACTGCTGAGTCCAAGTTCTCTGAGAGGTTGTTAGAACAGCAGTATTTAAAAGTGGGTTAAATAACAAGATGATTTTGGACAAGTAACAAACTTTCTTGGACTTGGTTCTTCATTCTTATGGGCTAACCCTAGATAATCACTATAGCTCTTATAATGCTAAATCCTTGCAAAAGAGTGGCAGCTGTTTTCTTTCATTCATTTTTTTTCTTTCTTTTCTTTTTTTATTGAAAGTCTTTATTTTCAATTTTCTTTATTGAAAATTTAACAATCTCATGGCATAGAGAGTCAGGTGGAAAAGTTGTACACATCATTTGGTGATAGATTGACTATAGCAGGGACATATAATTAGAGTGAAGTATTTATTAACTTTTTCTTTATATCTTATTGTTTGAGATGGTAAGATAGGTATTACCTTTGTAATAAAATAAAAATGTAATAAATAGAGGAAAAACTGTAGCGTTTTTAGTAGTGAGTTGACTAAATTCAGATAGTTTCTTATTTATTAAATATTAATGACCAAATTACATAAATCTCAGAAATTTTATTCAATGTACTCTTTTGCTTGGGTTAGGCTATTCTATAATGTCTCTTTGCACTCTAATCTCAGCAAGTATTTTTGTTAAAGAAGAGTGAAATGATTCTAGAGTCATGTCTAGAATCAAATTGTATTGAGTACCTGCATTTACTTTCATTACTCTAAAAGTAAAAATAGCTATGTCAAGATGTATCCAATATTTTATAGATCATAAAGCTGTTAATAAATGTACTATACTGTTAAACTATTACTTGTTGTAAATAATGGTAATTTTGCTAGACTTTTAAGCTTTTTACTTCTCAGTATCGTACAACAAAATATGGTAAGCAGATGAAAGAGAAGAGCCTAGAATAACATTTATATACAAAGTTGAATGTGATAACTGTTAAAATTCCCTTCATGTCCTAAGATTATCTAGTTAAAGTGATTGGGTTTTCTTGGGTAAATTACAACTGGTTTGAACCTATAACCTGGAATGGACTGAATTCAATGAAATGTCAATACATAGAATACTCTGATCATGATCAGTTTAAACCTTTCCCCCCCCACATATTGATTTCTTCCAGCATTTGACTCTTGTAAAGAAGGGAGTTGGGTTAGTGCTAACAACTGAACATTCTTCTGAACAGTGACACTGAAAACTAGCTATATCTTCTTTTGCTTATAAGATTCTGAACACCTTTCACAGAACTTGGTTAGATGAAATGAAAATTTTTCATATCAAGCCATCAGTATGACAGCCACTCCAAGGCACAAACTGCCATTACATTTAAGGGGAACATTCTGATACAATAATTTATACCCTCAGGGTTCAGATCTGGTTTGTAGGACATCCTAATTACAACTAGCTGTTTGAGAAAAGAGACTCAAAGCAGAGATAAAAATGAACTCCAAATTACTTGAAAATATGACATAAGCAAAAAAGAAAGATTATGAAATACTATGGAAGCTGGAATAATAGTACCTCCCCCTTTTTAATACCTTTGACAACAAACTAGGACAAAAATTCAGTTCTCTTTGGGGGCCTGCAAGTAAAAATATCTAATGAGCAGAGAACAGAATGGGGATGGTGCTCTATAACAAGTAGGCCCAATGCATATTCTTAATATATAGACCACAGCTCAGAAGTGTGTCTCCTTAGCACTTGCATTTCCACATACTAAATAGAATTCTAGACCATAGTTAAATGACTCCCAATACAGGCTTATAAGCCACACACACGTAAAAAGATCTTACAATATTTAAACATTAGCTTTAAATAAACACATGATCTATAAACATAATTATTTCCCTCAGAAAACATATTTTGTAATAACACAAAGGAAATGATTGAGGGCAATAAAAGATGTTAAGCATGCCCAGAATACTTCTGAAGGAGGAGGTTATCGTGAAACCTTCAAGACACCTATCAACAAGCCAGTTGGTTCTTTGTTGACCACAGCGGTACGCAGGCTAACTGAAATCACAATACCGTAAGTTAAGGGGTAATTTAAAAGTAACTTTTTCCAACTCTAATTTTAATGTAGTAATCTATGAAATACATGGTGTGAAAGATTAGTATTGAATGAATATGGAGGGTAACTCATACCTTAAATTCCTCCAAGATTTTGTAATTTTTCCCATGATATTCACAAAAGTTTTTCACTTCTTTGCACTCAGGGCAGCATCCATTGTGTTCCACTTTAGTACACTTTGGGTGAATTTTAGGGCATTCTGGCTGGTCACAAACAGGTCCATCCAGAGCACAGACACATGGACAGTTGGAATGCCCTGGGAAAAAGCGTTCTCCCAACTTGTATACAAAGCCGCTGTCATCCACACACCCTTTCCCTCGATAGTCATCAAAGATCAGATTGTCATTACTGGAGGTCTGGTCACCTTCATCAGCAGGGTAGTCTTCATGACTGATGGCAGCAGAGGTGACTGATCCAAGGATGACCAACAGAAGTATGCAAGCTTCATGAATATGAAGAGCCATCCCCCTCCTCAAAGGCTTCTGGATGTGCTCCTAATATTAAATATACTCAGCTCCTTCCATGGGAATACAAGAGGGGTAGGCTGAAAATAAATATTTAAAAAGAAGAATTTGACATATATAGAGAGAATATGGATTTACGTAAGCCCTTGTTCTTAATCTGTTTATTTGGGATCTGTCTGGAAGATACTCAGACCTCAAATAGACTAAGTTCATGCAACTATCTATGCTTCTTATGAAGTTTGGGGAGTTTATTCTTGGCAATACATGCATTAAAATTTGTCCTTTATTCCACCTAGGAATCGTAAGCTCAGATTTACCCTCTGAATTTCCAAGGTTTGGCTTTGTTTAAATTGTAGAAGTGGTTTTACTGAGCCTCAAAAGGTGATTACAGTAGTTACAGATGGCTCAAGAATGTTGGAATCCACATTCTCTATTATTCCTTAAGCTGGATTAGTCAGTGATAGAATGTATATGATATAATTATCTGTATAAAAACTAAGAGATTAGTGAGAAAACATCTACTTCTAAAAGAAAGAGAAGAGACCAATAGTCTAATATAAATTATAATTGAGATGAGCTAGTATAAAGGTCTTCCTACTTCACTCCCATAACTGGAGAATAGCAGTGGTCTCAAATGTATTTCTTGTTTCAGAAACCATAAATATGGATTTTGGAACATAGCTATTAAGAAAACTAGTACAACCATTCCACAGTGAATAAGAGAAAAATTTAAATAATAGTGCAAGAGAACTCCATGTATTGAAAAGGATTTACTAAAAATAAATTTATTTGTTATCATTGTCCACAACTTTATTTTACTCAGGAAGTAAGCTCCTAGTGGGCAGGAAAGATGCACCTGAGATTTTTTTTTTAATGGCAATTTGAATCTAGTATTTATGGAATGCTATTTGAATTAATTACTTCAATGTAAAATATATACCATTCACATAGTCTTGAGGATATACCTTTCTTTTTGACATCCCAAACATATTTGCATTTGGTCAATTTGCACAAAAATGCCAATACAAAACTATTTATTGAAATTCCTTAAAGTAATGATGAGGTGTTGCCTTTCACAGAAAATATGTATGATTAATTTAGTGACATTGACTCTTAAAAGCTTCACTTAGTGTTAGTGCTTGGTGTGGAGTGTTAGTAGTGGGCTCTTATTTAAATGTTTAGGGTGACTAACTCATACAAAGGCTTTGGGGAAACTGTGACTTTAGACACTAATAGGTAAGAAAAAGTGTTGTCGGATAGTTCATTTATCTATCTAAATGCTATTGGCTTTATGCCAATGTTGCTCAGACTGTATATAGGACATTCTCAGATAATTTATAAATGTTATTTGTTGGTATATTTTCAGAATATAATGAGTAATGATAAATCATCCCTTTTCAGTATAGCATATACAGGTGATCATTTAAAAACATGATAAAGATGACATAAGGATACTTCATCAACTATTATATTTGCATTTTAAGTAAGATATGCAAATTATCTTATGCAAAGTAATAGTAAAATGGAAGGTAGTATATTTATGCCCTCCTTTAAGAGAAAACTGCTCTCTCATATTAGAATTCCTTTTGGGTAGGTAATGATAAAAGAGATAGATTTATTTTAAAATATGTCAAAAATAATGAGTCATGACAGAACAAAAAAAATGCAAACCTATAATTCTACTTGAGAAGCTGGAAGCTCCCTTTGACAAAGCATTTTTTTCTCTTAAATTACTACAGAGGCCACAAACATAACAGAAGCTTCTGAAAAAAGCATAAATATATATTTTACTGATTAAACCATGCATTTATACATCTCTCACATATTTAGAAAGTTTATCTTGGAAGAAAGGAATCTATTGTGCTTCCTTATAGTATTCCAGCAGTGTCTGCCAATACATGCAAGATAAGCCATATAAAAGACACATATCATTCTGCTTCAAAAGGACATAGACAGAAATTGATCTCTTTGCAAGCTACAGGTAGGCATTAATATATCAAGTTGTGATAAATGTAAACTTAAAGATAAAAATAGGGGTATAATGTCTACTTTATATAAACCTTAAACATGCTTTTATTATATGAAATACATTTTTAAATCTGCATGGAGAAAACAAGGTTTTCTTTTCAATATAACAAAGTTCTTAGGCTATTAAAAAAATCCCTTTTCATAATAGAGCTGCTCTAGTGTAGTTAAAAACACTATTTAAGAGAAGAAATATTAGAGAAATGAAATAAAATGTTTATCTGAAGATTTTTATTAAGTAAGCAAACACTGCTAAACTGAGGACCACTTTCCAGCTAAACTTTCCCCCCTCCCTATATTTTTACATATGATTTAAAATGACTGCATCTATTTCTTTGAGAAAACAAACATAACTCATGTCATAAGATACACTTACCTAATCACTCTGGAGGTTAATGGTGGTGGTGGGAGTCATAGACCAATACGAACTAAAACATCAGGTATGTTTTAGGAAAGCAGTTCCTCTTTAGTTATCCAAAGAATACATTTTCAGGCACGAATTAAAGGTAATCCATTCTTTCTACCTCCCATTTCAAAACACAGTCAAGAAGCAGTCTCCCGCCCTTCCAGAGAGAAACACAGCAGACACACATAAGAAATATGCTTTGGACCTGTCTTCAGAATTCAAAGCAAGAAGCAATGCTGGTCCTGTAGAAATCCAGACCCCAGTAGCAGAATCATGTTGAACTTATTTTTAGCATTTTCTCAGATCCTTCTATGAAATTTACCGGCTGATTACGCCTCCTCCACACATGAGTTCACTTACACAGTGTTTGGTACGGCAGTAGAGGTGATTTGGCTAGGCTCTGAGGATCACAAACAGCAATAGCATGCTGTAGCTTAAAGCCCACTCCGCTGGCAGTACCATCAGCATCATCCACAATATGTTGCTTGAATCCCCTCTTACACACCAGAAAATACTAACTGTGGACGTGAAGGAAAGGAGCAACTTTAGCTGGGTTTCTGCATCACTGAGAGCAGTTTGCAGACTGCTGATTTGGAGCTCATTCGCCGGCAGCCGGGAATTCCTCAGCACCACGGACAGCGCCAACAACTGGCTTCTGAGCCCAGCTCGGTGAAATCCGAAATCCGGAGCTGCTTCTTTAGACCAGGCTAGAGTGTTCTCTAAAGCAGTCGCACTTTATACAGCCGACGCATGCATTAGGAGTGGGAAAGACATTTTACACACGAGATACTTATTGGCATTGAAATTACAACAAAAAATACAAAACATTGTAATTATACCTAATGCATTCTTAGATGGGCTGCAGAGATGAAAGTTCTGGAAGAGCATTGCATTTAGATTTAAGCCATCTGCAGTCTTGATGATTATTAATAGATAAAGCATGATCATTGTCAAAGAATCTGTGAACATGTACGCTCCTCGATTCTATTTGACCCTTTTGTTGCAGAAAGACTTTCTCCATGCTATATGATTAAACTTCAGGTCTTCCTGCAGCTTGGATTCGATTTAAAAAAAAAAAAAAGTAGCCCTGTTCTCCTGCAGTTTGTTCTCTAACATTCAAAATCAATCTCCTGTAATTCATCTAGTCTGTCATTAGGCGTCATTGTAAAGCTGTTTCTTTCAAACCCCTAGCAAAGATGCTCTGTCTCTAAATTCTTATCAAAATGAAGAAAAAGAGAACCAGACACAAATGAGCAAAAAGTTGTGTTTTTTTTTATTTTTTTATTGGTGTCAGTATGAGCACTAAAATACATGTCCAAAGCATGTTTTAAAGCAAATTGTAAATGTTACCTGCTGGCATATTTAACCAGATACTTCCTGGTTTGAGACTGACTACCCAAGGTATTTTCAAGCCTTAAAGGGAATGCCGTCCGCAGTGGGATATGCTGACCATCAAGACCACGTTCGAACAGTGCCGTCAGAGCCTCCGGAAAACAAATACTCTCCGTCATGAGAAAACACGACTGTGTGAGCCTCACTATCATGGCCCATCAATTTGTGGATTTGCCCTGATTTAAGATCTAGCAAATGGATAACCCCACTGCCACTCGCCTGAGCTAAAACTCGACCTGAGAAAGAGGGAGGAAGAGAGGGAGGGAGGGAGAAAGGGAGGGAGGGGGAGAGGGAGAGGAAGAAAGAGAGAGGAGAGAGAGAGAGTGAGAGAGAATATCAAAGTTTAATTTCAGGCAGTCATAGTTTATAAGCAATGAAATACACAGTTTTGTCTCAAATGTAATTTAACAGACTCATATTAGATGTCAGTCATTAAATATGAGCTAACTCATTTGTATAGGAAATAATTCCAGGCAAAATTAAGACATGTCAATAAGATTGTAAAATTTTAAAATGAGGAAGTGAAACCTAATGTCCCACCCACTTTATCAAATGCCCTCCTAATCTCCTTATATTTGGGATTAATAAATAATTTTGAGAAAATGAGTGTGAAAGCAATGAAGCGATGCAGGTTTGTTTTTCAAGTGAATTATTTGTGAAAAGATGTCCAAAGCATAGGTTCAAAATCTCTGTCCCTATATAATGGATAATTTACATTTTAAATTTTGCATTATACTTTAACTTGTAATTATGCTAAATCTTTACTTAGGCATAATAATATACATTTATTATGACACTTATGAACCTTTTTTGGAGTTGAAGTGAAAATAAATACCTCCAGTTCAAGGATGACTTAGGCTTTTTTACTCTAATTTAAAATTCAAAATTCTGTTAAACTAAGTTTATATTACATAAGAGCTAAATATAGCACAGAGTATTCTCATAATTTTTATACTGTATAATTTTTAGTGAATAATTTCCTTCAAGTTAAAAACATATCAGCAGCCCAATTCTAATGCTTTTATTAAAGAAGTCTGGTAACAAACTATCAGGGAATTTAGAGGTAAGTAAAAATAATGAAATACGTTTACATAAAGTCAGTATGTGGGGTAAATAAGTATGATACTAGGGCTATCTATGGGATTATCTAATCATACTTAGAAGGCATATTATCATTCCAGTAATGACATTTAAAATTGATTAAACAGTATATGTCAATTGATTTTGTACCTGATGTGAATAGTTTCATATAATCTTTACAAGAATATAATGATAAAATAATATTAACTTCATTATATGGATGAACAAAGAGAGGTTTAGAAAGGTGAAGTATCTTGCTCAAGAGGAGGTATATTCGGTATGGAGGGAACTATCATTAAATCACAATCACTTTAAAGAGCCTGGGCTTTAAGTCCTTGTGTTTTCACATCCAGCATAGTATTGTTATCAATGATGCCTTATTGATAGATTTTTAAGTAGGTGATATATTGTGAAAATAAAATTTGCCTGTTTCATAGTAAAAAATTCTTTAATGATATTGCCATAAAAGTCACAGTGAAATATTTAATCACAAATTATACACCAAAATGTCATGAATATTTTAAAAACAGAAAAGTTATCAAAGTAAAAAATAAAAAAAAAATTTAAAAAAGTTATAAAAGTAAAGCTAACCATGATAAATATAGTCTATTTACAAACCTTTATAACTACTGGGCTTCTTCATCTAGAACAAAACCTGACACAGCAAAGATCCTTAGGATGGATTAGAGTGTCCAAAGAAGCAGATGTGAATATTTATTATAAACCTTCTTCTACTAAGTCTTTGCTGACAGAGGCATTACATATGGATTCCACTTCTAGTCTCACTCTATAGACAATTGCTGTTTGTGACTTTCCTAAGAGTCAAACAAGTAACTTTTTTCTTGTGGTCTTCATGCAACAGATAGGAAGGAGGTAAATGTTATTTTCTATTTTTGAAAGGAAACAGAATCAAGGCTCATAAAGAAAAAGAAGAGATTTAGCTTTAAACCATTATCTTTTGTTGAAGTCAAATCTGTAAAAATCATAATTGGAAACATTTATGAAGGTTCTTGGTAATTTCTGAAAGTTCAATAAAATAGAGAATATACTACTAGAACCTAATGATGGGATTATATAATTCAGCAGCATCATGCCTCAGGTATTTCAAAAATTTGTCTTCTATCGAACAGATTTTAGTAACTTTATGGTGAAGTTTTTCATGTTTACTTGAACTAACTCATTTACAGAAGATTGCAAGATAATGATTATGTATATAATAACTTATTCCTAAAATGTGTATAAATTTATAATGTTCAACTTTAAAGTATATGGGATTATTACAAGGCATACAATGTCTGACCTAAAATTAACTTTACTGGGACTTGAGATGCTGAACCATTTCTAGGCTAGAAGATTTTCAGAATTACTTACCAGGATGGGTCAATTACTACATTAGTGTCTAGTTGGTGTGAGAGAGGTGGCACTCTCAAAAAAAAAAAAATCACAGTATGATTATTGGTAGTATCTCTAGAAAGTGGAGTATTTACAGACATATGTATAGGTATCTTTCTAAATGTACTGGTGATTGGCAATTAAAAATAAATCAGGATAGAAATCATTTGTCATCCCAATATCAGAGTCTTACTGACAAATTTAGGAAGAATATTTATCTGCAACTTGGTCAATGAAATAAAAATATGGTAAAGATAAAATTTTTAGCTGTACTGTGAAAATTTATGAAAACGTGTACTAATGTTTATGTTAAAGTTCATGTCTCCTTCAACATGTGAAATAACAAAAAATAAGTGATACATTGTATATTTATATTTCAAATATTTTGTTAAAATGTTATAGCAAAATTTAAGCAAAACAGTTGTCTTGTAACATGTAATTCCTGAATAGATTATTTAAAATGTCACTTAGCATGGTATTCTAACAAGAATAATTATACAAGTTATGAATGCACGTATTCCATGAATACCACAGATTGAAAATATCTGATTAAAAAACAGAGTAGTTAATTAACACTGATTTAAAAAGAGAAATAGCCAAGTTGACTCTTTTTCGAATAGAATATAAATATTAGAATAGTTAGATAAAATATGAGTTGCTTCTCTTCTTTTGTTAACATTTGTTATTAGGATGGCCAAACTTTAGAGAATGGGAACAAAATAAGCATGCTGGAGAGAAAAAGCTGGCTTGAGCAAAGCTGTCTCCATTGGATTTGGTAAAAAACTTGAATATTTGAATATACTTACTTATTTAAGCACATTAGCAATAGAATCTCTTTAAGAAGTTTATAGAATGAATTAGCCCATTAAAATCAAGTGTTAAAATTTTATCTTGGTACACGTAATCATTTTGGGTAAACCAACAAATTGGAAAGTCCTAATTGCATGCTAATAGAATGTGCAAAGAAACTATTGGCATGTTTTCAAAGTGAAGAGTTTTTAATTAATTATCAATACATACATGTGTGAAAATTTAATTTGAATTTAAGAATATACTTAGAATAGCCACGAGTTATTTTAAACTTTTTTGCACTTACTTCCTAAACAACACTAATTCTCCTTAAGATTATGATATATAGGGGCACTTGGGTGGCTCAGGGTTAAGTGTCTGCCTTCCACTCAGGGTGTGAGCCCAGGGTCCTGGGATTGAGTCCCGCATCAGGCTCCCTACAGGGAGCCTAGCTTCTCTCTCTGCCTCTTTGTCTCTCATGAATAAATAAATAATAATAAATTATTATTATAATATTATATATATATATAAATAATATATATATAGGCACTTGGGTCGCTTAGTTGTTTAAGTGTCTGACTTTGGCTCAGGTCATGATCTAAGGGTCCTGGGAGCCCTGCCTGTATTGGACTCCCTATTCAGTGGAGAACCTGCTTCTCCCTCTCCCTCTGCCCCTCCCTCCTGCTTATGCTCTCTCTCTCTCAGTCTTTCCTTTTCTCTCTCAAATAAATAAAATCTTTTAGAAAAGACTACAATATATATATTTAAAATATTTTATTTTTAAGTAATCTCTACACTCAACATGGGGCTTGAACACACAACCCAGGATCAGGAGTCGTATGCTCTACTGACTGAGTGAGCCAGGTGCCTCAGGTTACAATATTTTTGATACCAATCATAAGTTAAGGTGCGCTATAAGTTGGAGTACAAAGACTCTTATGACATTTTTTAAGTAGATAAGATATGGTACATTTCTTTTCTTTCAGGTTTATCAGAATGACCTGAAATACTAGCCATCATTTATTGGGCATCTAGAGCTCCCTATGTTACCTCATATGTTCTGCACTTAACCCTCAGATGTAGAGATTTTCCCTCTTTAGTTAATGAAAAATGGGACTCAGAAAAGGTAAATCTGGGATTTATTTATTTTTATTTTTATTTTTTTTCATTTATTTTTTATTGGTGTTCAATTTACTAACATACAGAATAACCCCCAGTGCCCGTCACCCATTCACTCCCACCCCCCGCCCTCCTCCCCTTCTACCACCCCTAGTTCATTTCCCAGAGTTAGCAGTCTTTACGTTCTGTCTCCCTTTCTGATATTTCCCACACGTTTCTTCTCCCTTCCCTTATATTCCCTTTCACTATTATTTATATTCCCCAAATGAATGAGAACATATAATGTTTGTCCTTCTCCGACTGACTTACTTCACTCAGGATTTAGATCAAAATTTTTATTATCCAAAAGTCTTGCTTCATTTACTCACTTGAGTATGTCTTTTATAAATTAAGAGTCAGATAAGAGTGATACTTTGGGGGGATGCCTGGGTGGCTCAGTGGTTGAACATCTGCCTTTGGCTCAGGGCCTGATCCCAGGGTTCCTGGATCGAGTCCCACATTGTGCTCCCTGCTTCTCTCTCTGCTTATGTCTCTGCCTGTGTGTCTCTCATGATTAAATGAATAAATAAATCTTTAAAAAAAAGTGTGGTACTTTGGGGTTTTTCTATGAATGCCACTGAATTTTTTTAAAGATTTTTATTTATTTGAGAAAGAGAGCAAATGAGAGCAAGCATGGGTGGGGGTAGGGGTAGAGGGAAAAGCAGACTCTCCACGAGCAGGGAGCCCAATGTGGGGCTTGATCCCACAATCCTGAGATCATGACCTGACCCAAAGGCAGATGCCTAACTGACT
Organism: Canis lupus baileyi; assembly: GCF_048164855.1. Lineage (NCBI taxonomy): Eukaryota > Metazoa > Chordata > Mammalia > Carnivora > Canidae > Canis > Canis lupus. Next base: position 9,241,235 of record NC_132873.1, read on the forward strand.
GAACCACCTAGGTCCCTGAATACCACTGAATTTATAGATAAATAGGCTCTTATGCTTACTGCTTGTGTTAATCTCGTCTTTTCTTCAGTGTTGATTCTACTACTTTGTCAAACTCTGAAACTAAAACATCTATATTCTTGCAGGAGACATGTATCTTCATTAATTCTTAAATACATAATCTTGTAATGCATATATTATGCATTATATATGTAATGCACATATTAAAAAATCATCCCAATTGATAAAGATTCATGTTAAATCCCTCTCGCCTTTCTAGCAAAATTATCTCTAGTTTTTCCAATCTATCTTGGATACTATATTCTCTCTGTTTTCCAGACTTCAAACTATAGTGACATTCATTTCTCAACTTTTTTCCTTCTCTAAGATCAACCCAAGTGGTATCCATTCTCTTTTCCAATTTTCTATAGTTTGCTTATTTAAAACGGTTATGTCCACAATATTAAAGTCCTTGCTTTCATTTGTCAAGACTATTGAGATGGTATACCAAATTATCTTTTAATTATAATTTCATTACTTTAAAATCTGCATATTAACTCCTATGTTTTTGTTTTCAATTATGTAACTCCAATAAATTTGAATAGAACAACACCCAATGCAGCAGGAACAACAGCAACAAGGAGGTTTCTTATAACTCTGACATTCTCAGGTTTTGTTTTAGATCCAATCATCTCATTTTATAAACAGCTAAGATGAAATAAGAAAATCTGCCTTTTATTTTTTATTTATTTTTTTACTATTGCCTTCTGACAATGAATAATGTTCTAGTATCCTAGTAGAACTTTCAAGATCTCTACACTCCCATACAACTTGGCATTTACTTAACCAAGTACACTTTTACACAAATCCTATGTTCTCCATAAAATGATATGTCATCATTTCTTGAATATATTTTTCATTTCCCCACTTTTCAATTGTTGCTTCTGTTATTCCCCCTGGTGAAATATTTTTCTTAGCTATTTTCATGGCCCTCAGCTATATCTTCATAGTAAAGGTCAACTCAGTTCAAAACTATTTTCTTCATCTTGTAGGTGTAAGACATCCTTAGTGGAGATCTTCCTATTCTGAGCATTCATTGCATTTTATTTATACCATTCATGTGATAATAAGATACCATAAACTATAGTTAACTGTGTGTTTGTCTTACCTTCTTAACCTTGTAATTACTGGAGAACAGGGGCGTGTCATATTTTTTGCATTTTCCCCCAGCTTAATACATAGACTATTGTAATCAATCCTCAGTGGTAGTAGTAACAGTTTTCATCACTACATTTTTTTTTTTTTTTAGTTCTTGTTATTTGCCAACCACTGTTTTAAGTCCTCCATACATATTATCTCATTTTATCCTTACTACAACCCTATAGGGTAGATATATACCTGCACTATACTATTGTAGCATTTTTGACTCACGTATAGCTATTGAACACTGGAAATGCAGCTGGTGCAAATTAAAATACACTATCATTGCAAAATGTTCACCAGATTTCAGACTTCAGGAAAAAATACGAAATATTTTCTTAATAATTTTATATTGATTATATGTGATAAAATATATTTTAAAATTAATTTCACCTGCTTTTTGAAAACATGGCTACTAAAAATTTAAAATTATGTATGTGATTCACATTATATTTCTATTCAACAGTGCTAGCACATATCCTATTTTATACAAGAAGAAAATGAGGCTTAGAGATGAAAGCAACTTCTCCAAGGCTACACAACTTAAGTATTGGAGCCTGGACTTGGGGGCTATATGATTCCAGAGCTCTCATGCTCTTATCCTCTACATCATGCCCTAATACCTCCAGATGAACTTTTATTGATTGGCTCAATGTTCTCTCCTACTGTGATTAAGCTGCCCTTACTAAAATGCAATATGAGTCAGAGTAAACATGTCTCGGGTGTGCAGCTCCAGTTTCCAGCTAAATCTGTGCTTGCTCCTAGGAATACTTTAAAATTAATTTCTATTTAAGTACAAGAAATATTTCAAAATTTCATTTCTGTGGTTACCATAATGGCATTTATAGACTCCAAGAATCTTATTGTACAATTAGCTTCCTGGGAATAAGGAGGGGACTTTTATTCTTTTAGAGCTCAAAGAGCCTATCCGTGTACCCAACATTCAACAATGCCTTAGTGAGCAAAATCAAAACAAAAAATAAAAAACACCTCCACAACTTTAGATAAGTGTTTTATATTAAGATGTTATAAAAATGTATGTCATTTTTTTGCTCTAGGGGAAGCAACCAGAATATATCATCCTTCTGACGCTTATACTTTGAATAATGACTAATATCCTCTCAACTTCACCCAAAGAGTATTTTTGAGTATAGTGAGCATATTTTACCCAATTCTTTAAACTAGTTGCTCACAAAAAGAGAATATTCTTTTTTGTTGAAAGATTTCAACTTAATTTGTTTTGCATGAAGGGTTCCTTTAAAATTAAAGACAAAGTTAAATTACTAGACTGATAAAATTATCTAAGGGACAGTTATTGGGAACTCAGTTATCATTATGATAATTCATATTCCCTGAAATTCCAAGTACAAATTAAAAAAAATTCTGGTAAACATACACTGTTATATTAGTTTCAGGGGTTTCAGGTATATAATATAGTGATTCAACAATTGTATATATTACTCAGTGCTCATCATGAGAAGTGGACTCTTAATCCTCCCTTCATCAGTTTACCCATCTTCCCACCCATACAGTTGGTTCTCTATAGTTAAGTGTCTCTTTCTAGTTTATTTTTTCTTTGTTCATTTGTTTTGTTTCTTACATTTCACATACAAATAAAATCATATATTTGTCTTTCTCTAATCTGTTTTGCTTAACATTATACTCTCTAGATCCATCCATGCTGTTGCAAATAACAAGCCATTCTTTTTTTTTTTAATTTATTTTTCAAGCCATTCTTTTTTATGGCTGAGTAATAATCCATACATAAATATAAATATAAATATAAATATATATGTGTATATATACATATTACACCTCTTCTTCATCTATTGACAGACACTTAGGCTACTTCCATAATTTGGCTATTGTAAATAATGCTACAATAAACATAGGGGTGCATATATCTTTTCAAATCAGTGTTTCTATATTCTTTAAGTAATACCCAGTAGTGAATTACAAGATCATTTGATAGTTCTATTTTTCATTTTTTGAGAAACCTCCATACTGTTTTCTACAGTGGCTACACAATTTTGCATTCCCACCAACAGTGTACAACTTTTCATTTTTCTCTACATCCTTGCTAACACTTGTTCCTTGTGTTTTGGTTTTAGCCATTCTGACAGATGAGGTATATCTCATTGTGGTTTTGGTTTGCAGTTCTGTGATGATTAATGATGATTATTGAGCATCTTTTCATGTGTCTGTTGGCCACTTGTATGTCTTCTTTGGAGAAATGTCTGTTCATGTCTTCTGCCCATTTTTTATTGGATTTTTTTGTGTTTATAAGTTTTTTATATATTTTGGATACTAATACTTTATTAGATATGTCATTTGTAAATATTTTTCCCATTCAGTAGGTGGCCTTTTAGTTTTGTTGGTTGTTTCTTTTCCTGTGAAGAAGCTTTTTATTTTGATGTAGTCCCAATGGTTTATTTTTGTTTTTGTTTCCTTTGTCTCAGGAGACATATTTAGAAGGATGGACCAACATCAGAGGACTTCTTGTCTGTGCTCTCTTCTAGAATTTTTATGGTTTGGGACCTCATATTTAGATCCTTAACCCATTTTTAGTTTATTTTTGTGTATAGTGTAAGAAAGTGGTCCAGTTTTATTCTTTTGCATGTAGCTGTTCAGTTTTCCCAACTTTATTGAAGAGACGGTCTTTTTTCCACTCCATATTCTTGCCTTCTTTGTTGAAAATTAATTGACTGTATATATTCATGAGTTTATTTCTGGGTTCTCTATTCTCTTTCATTGATCTATGTGTCTATTTTTATGCCGGTACCATATCATTCTGGTTACTATAGCTTTGTAGTATATCTTGAAATCTGGGTTTGTGATACCTCCATCTTTATTCTTCTTTTTCATGATTGATTTGGTAATTTGAGATCTTTTGTACTTCCATACAAATTTTAGGATTATTTGTTCTAGTTCTCAGGAAAATGTTGTTGGTATTTTGATAGGGATTGTGTTAAACCTGTAGATTGCTTTGAGTACTATGGGCATTCTAACAATATTTGTTCTTCCAACTCATGCACATGGAATATCTTTCCATTTCTGTGTGTCATTTTCTGTTTCTTTCATCAATATTTTGTAGTGTTTGGAGTTCAGGTCTTTGACTTCCTTAGTTAAGTTTTTTCCTAGGTATTATATTAGTTTTGGTGCAATTGTAAAAGGGATTGTTAATTTCTTTTTGCTGCTACTTCATTATTCAGATATAAAAATGCAAGAGATTTCTGTACATGATTTTATATACTGCCACTGCCTGAATTATGTATCAGTTCTGGTAGGCTTTTCAGTGGAATCTTTAGGGTTTATATATATAAAACATCATGTCATCTGCAAATAAAGTTTTACTCCTTTCTTACCAATTTGGATTCCTTTTATTTCTTTTTCTTTTCTGATTGCTTTGGCTAGGACTTCTAGTACTGTGTTGAATAAAAGTATTAAGAGTGGACATCCTTGTCTTGTTCCTAGTCTTAGGGGAAAATCTCTTAATTTTTTTCATCATTAAGTATGATGTTAGCTGTGGGTTTTTCATATGGCCTTTATTATATTGAGATATATTCCCTCTAAACCTATTTCATGGAGGGTTCTTATGAATGGATGTCATACTTGTCAAATGCTTTTTCTGTATTTATTGAGAGGATCATATGGTTTTTGTCCTTTCTCTTGTTGATGTGATGTATTGTGTTGATTGCTTTGTGAATATTGACCCACTCTTGCATCTTGGGAATAAATTCCAGTTGATCATGGTGAGTGATTTTTTTTAATGTGTTGTTGAATTCAGTTTGCTAATATTTGCTGGGGATTTTAGCATCTATATTCATCAGAGCTATTGCCCGATAGATCTCTTTTTTGTTGTGTCTGATTTTAGTAACAGGGTAATGCTGATATCATAGAATGAATTCAGAAGCTTTCCTTTCTCTATTATATTTGGAACAGTTTAAGAGGAGTAGGCATTAAATCTTTAAATGTTTGCTAGAATTCACCTGTAAAGCCATCTGGTCATGGACTTTGTTTGGAGTTTGTTTATTAATGATTCAATTTCATTACTGGTAATTGGTCTATTCAGATTTTCTGTTTTTTTGTTTTTTTGTTTTTTTTTTTTCCTGATTCAGATTTGGGAGGTTCTGTTTCTAGGAATTTATCCTAGCTTGTCCAATTTGTTGGCATATAATTTTTCATAACATTCTCTTATAATCCTTTGTATTTCTGTTATGTTCTTTCTCGTTCATTTCTAATTTTATTGGAGTCATCACTCTTTTTTCTTTTTTTAAAAAATATATCTGGCTAAAGGTGTATCAACTTTATCTTACAAAAAAACAAAACAAAGCAAAAAAAAAAAACAGGGGATCCCTGGGTGGCGCAGCGGTTTGGCGCCTGCCTTTGGCCCAGGGCGCGATCCTGGAGACCTGGGATCGAATCCCACGTCTGGCTCCCGGTGCATGGAGCCTGCTTCTCCCTCTACCTATGTCTCTGCCTCTCTCTCTCTCTCTCTCTCTCTCTCTGTGACTATCATAAATAAATAAAAATAAAAATAAAATAAAAAAAAACAGGCCCTGGTTTCATTGATGTGTTCTATTATTTTTTGGTTTATATTTCATTTATTTCTGCTCTAATTTTTATATTTATTCCTTCTATTGGTTTGGGGGTTTGTTCTTTTTTTTTTCTATCTCCCTTAGGTGTAAGGTTCAGTTATTTGAGATTTTTCTTGCTGCTTATGGTAAACATACATTACTGTAAACTTCCCTCTTAGAACAGCTTTTTCTGTGTCTCAAAGATTTTGGCCTGCTCTGCTTTCATTGTCATTTGTCTCCATGTATTTTTTTTAATTTCCTTTTTGATTTCATAGTTGAACCATTCATTGTTCAATAGTGTGTTGTCAAATCTCCATGTATTTGCCTTCTTTCCAGATTTTTTTCTTATGGCTTATTTCTAGTTTCATAGTTTTGTGGTTGGAAAAGATGTATGGTATGACTGATCTTTTTGAAGTTGTTGAGACCTGTTTTGTGGCCAAATATGTGATTTATTCTGGAGAATGTTCCATGTGCACTTGAAAAGCATGAGTATTCTGCTGTTTTAGGATGGAATGTTCTGAATATATCTGTTCTATCCATCTGGCTCAAATTGTCATTCAAAACCACTGTCTCCTTGTTGATTTTCTGTTTGAATGATCTATCCCTTGATGTAAATGGGTGGTAAAGTCCCCTACTATTATTGTATTATTATCAATTACTTCTTTTATGTTTGTTATTAACTGCTTTCGGTACTTGAGTGCTCCCATGTTTGGTGTATAAATATTTACAATTGTTATATCTTGTTGGATCGTTTCCTTTATGATTAATAGTGTTCTTCTTTGTCTTTCGTTACAGTCTTTGTGTTAAATTCTATTTTGTCTGGTACAGATATTGCTACCCTAGCTTTCTTTTCACTTCCATTTGCATGGTAAGTGATTTTTCCATCCCTTTATCTTCAATCTGAGTGTATCTTCAATTCTGAAATGAGTTTCTTATAGGCAGATGGGTCTTGACTTTTTGTCCCTTCATTTACATTCAAAGTAATTACTGGTAGGTGTGTACATATTGCCATTTCATTACTTGTTTTATGATGGTCTCTTCTCTTGCTCGTTTCTTTCTCAGTTTGCTGCCTTTTTGTAGTGATATGCTTTCTTTTTATTTTTTGTGTATCTATTATTGGTTTTTGATTTGTGGTTACCGTTAAGTTTGTATATAACATCCTGTGCATATAGCAGTCTAAATTAAGTTGATGGTCATTTAAGTTTGAATCCATTCTCTCCTTTATGTTTTAAGTATATGGTGACATACCTTTACATTATTTCATTTTGTGAATCCCTTGATAGATTTTTATAGATCTACATAATTTTACTGTTTCTGTGCTTCCTATACTTCTTACTCTTACTTATGATCTTCTCTTTCCACTCAAAAGGTTCCCTTTAACATTTTTTACAGGGCTGGTAAAAAGTGGTCATGAATTGCTTTTTTCATCTCTGATTGGTCCTTTTTATGTTTTCTCTCTGTTAATGATCTCATTGAGGTCTTCCACTCTCTTCTCCAGTCTAGTGATTATCTTTATGGCATTTATTTAAAATTCTCTATCAGACATGTTACTTGTCTGTGTTTTATTTTTTAAAAGATTTTATTTATATATTCATGACACACACACACACACACACACACACACAGAGGCAGGGACAAAGACAGAGGGAGAAATAGGCTCCCTGGGGGGAGCCTGATATGGGACTTGATCCCAGAATCCTGGGATCACTACCTGAGCCACAGGCAGACATTCAACTCCTGAGCCACCCAGGTGCCCCTCTTTGTTTTGTTTAGCTCTCTTCCTGTGATTTTGTCCTGTTCTTTCATTTGGGACATACTCCTCTGTCTCCTCATCTTGTCTGTCTGCTTCTATATGTAAGGAAAGTTGGCTACATCTCCTGCTCTTGAAAATAGTGACCTTATGAAGAAGAGGTCCTGAAGTGCAGTGTCCCTCTTTACCAGAACCTAGTGCTTCAAGGGTGTCTATGTGTGTTTCACGCACCTTACTGTTGTGGCTTAGCTGCATTTTCCTTCAGTCCAGTCATCTGCAATGCCTTTCTTTGCCAGTTATACGTAGGGTTTTGTCTATGTGTTGTTAGTAGGTCAGTCTGGGTTACCCTGGGCTTGAATTGAGTCAGACCAGGTGTTTACAAGAGATGCAGTAGCACATAACTACAGGGTACTTTCCCTGGGTTGTCCCCTGAGAAGCCTTTGTTGGTGGCCAGGGCCTGCAGTCAGATCAGTTGCTTGTCCCCAGTCCACTGCTGGGCAGCAGTTGGATTGATGTTGTGTGGTTATCTTCTCTTCCAGGGGCAGACATTACTTGTAGTAGTGCTGGCCCTTGTTGAGGCTACTTGCACACCACCAGCTTGTGGCACCGTTTTGGATGGGCTCCTGCTAAGAATGTAGGAGAATGTTGGGCTGGGAAGCACATTGCCAGCAAAGTCTGCAGTGGTCTGCTCCAGGAGGGCATTTGAGGTTGCCTTACTGAAGCAGGCAGGGTTGGAGGAGGCAGATCTACAGAAGAGTACAGTGGTGGGGCATGCAGTGTTATCAGTGCTTGCTGGGAGAGGAGACTTAGAGCTGAAGCCTGGCTGGAGGCTGTGTGTCTGCAGGAAAATGCAGGGGTAGCACACACTGTTAGCAAGCAAGTTAGCAAGTTAGGTAGAGAGTGTTGGTGTTGTCCTGGTTCCTGAAGGCGTCCTTGTATCTAGACTGGGGGCTGGTGGAGGGAAATGGCAGCCACCAGCTACTTCATTCCTAAAGAAGTTCCCTAACGATCCTTGTGTCTCCAGCACACACTCTGACATTAGTAAAGAAATCTCTGTGTCATACACCGCAGGAATTTTTCAAACTGCTGTTTCTATGGTGTATCTCTGTGGGGCTATTGGCTGTGCTGTCTCTTTAAGGTCAGAGACTCAGTTTCCTATTACTCTCCCGGCTCTCCCAAAGCCACACCAGATGATTTAAGGTTCTGGATGTTAAAAGCCATGCTGATTTTAAGGACTTGCAAAATTATGCCCCCTCTGGCTTTTAAAATCAAATACGGGGATTCATCTTCCTTCTGTGGATTCCCCTTGCCTGGGGTGTCTGGGGTGAAGGTCTGCTTCTGTCTCTTCTCCACAACCACAGTGTTCCTCCTATGGACAGTCCCACAGTTCCTTTTAGCCCCTGACCACATATCTGCCCTCCCTACTCTCTTCAATGTGGCCTCTTCTCTACATTTAGCTGTGGAGAGTCCACTTTGCCAGTCATTTTCTGGGTTATTTACACTGATGTGGGTTATCTACTTGTATCTATGGGATGGAGCAAGCTTAAAATCCTCCTATTCTGCCATGTTCTCTCCCTCCTTTGCATAGAATGGTTTAATAAAATAAACTGGCAGTCAAGTTTTAAGAAGATACTGCTTCAACTCCTTCCAAAGTTGTATATTTCACTGGCCAAAATGATGCCATTTGTAATGGAACATCTAAATAAGGAAAATAGGCAGCGTAGATTTTAAAATTTACTAAATTATGTTGACAGGAATCTTTGATTTTTCTTTACTGGAGTAATAATTCATTACCTTAGTAAATGTATCAAAAGTTGACCTTTGAAAGTTGAACTTCTTTGGAAAAATCTTTCATTGAACTAGTAACATTTACCCAATGAGCCATCAGTTATCAGGTACTATTAGCCAAGGCAACCTTGGTTTCATATATTGTTTGGGTCAAGTGAATAGAATTCTGTTTAATGAGATTCGTTAAATGCTGTAAATACTAGAGCTATAAGCTTATTGTTTGGAACGTTAATTTAGAAGACACTTTTTACCCTGTGTCTGTATACTTAGCAAAAAGTTCACAAAATTCACTTACAAATGGATGTTACAAAAATATAATTTGACAGCCATATTATGAGTCAATAGTTGACTAAAACTGTAGTTTTCTATTATATCATTAGGAATAACATCATTCTGGATTAAGTACATATATCTACAAGAATGAAATTCTGCTATAAGAAAAGAAGTAGACTCAAAACTTGTAAGTTTATTATAAATAATGAAAATGTTAATGAAATACATCATTACATTTCTCATTAAAATAACTTTAGTAATTTCTCATGATTATTCATGCTTTGCATAAATTTTGAAATATTCCCCCCAAAGAAACAAAAATACCCATTTTACATTTCATTCAAATTAGTCTCATACAAGATCATAGAAAATGTATCACAAATATACAAAAGTAAAGTCTAAAAAAATTGTGTGCCATATATAAAATAACATATCAGAGGAGAAAAGAGGCTTTGATCAATAAGGAAATGATTTTTATACACATCAGAACCAATTTGAAGCAATTCTCTCGATCAATATAGATAGGCAGAAATGCTTCTCAGCATTTATTACCTGTGGAGAGTATTATTGATTAATTGTATTGATTTTTAGAATGCATGTGGAGAGGCATCTGTTGTTTCTTTAAAAGATGCCTCCAAATGAAAAGTATCAAGAAACTATTTAAGTTTTGAGGATTTGCATTAATGGCTCAACCTGGGTCATTACTCAGAATTTCAAAAACACCATTGAAGGAGATGTGGAATTTGATTTAGTTTATTTTGCATCCTATTGCTAATCAATACATTTCAGAAAAAAATTACTTGGGAATTTAACTTGCCTAAGTGCCTGTAACAATTTATAAACTTTTCCAGTATTTTTTTCCAGTATTTTTACTGTGTATATGCTGGCTAAAGGGCCTTAACTTTTCTCTTGTAGGGTTGTACTGCTTGAACAGAGATTGTGTCAAAACATAAACATATGTTAGTAAATAAATGCATTTTAAGTTTCTCTGGCTAAAACCTCATGCCATGAAAATGGCAAGAGAGTGGAGAAAGCTTCAATATCTCTTTAGGATTGTAGTCAAGCAGATATGCTTACCTTACTTCAAGTGGGTAATATGTAATGGATACAATAGTTGCTGAAGATAAAAATCTACCATTATTTAAATTTAGTATGGAATGTTATCTAAATTTTTCTCCACAGAGTTTGTTTTATGTGTTTGGTCTAAATAAGCAGTTTTAAATGAATATAATAATTATATTTGTCTTTCACATGAAATTCATATCTTGTTTAGGAAAGCAGTTCTTTGACACTATTGAAATTCCTAAATTTTAGCAGAATAAATCCAAAATGTAAAGTCTTTCCTTACTAGGAATAGAACTTTGGTCTTATAAAATATTTTCCCCTAGTAGGAGAGAAAGAATGAATATCTTTTTGAACAGGTGCTTTCCTACATGAGCTGTCTTCTGAATATTATAGAAATCCCTTGTGAGGTGCACCTAAAGTCCTAAAAATGTTCTAACTAATTATTGAATCTATTTAGAATATCAACAGCCACCTGCTTTCATTAAGAAATCCTTGTAGACCTGTTTCCTAACTTGGTCCTCACCTATGCAGCTGATCAGTGTTGAAATAATATTTATTCAGGGACCCCATGCACCTGGAGCTTTGCAAACATTTCAGAAAATCATTTAGTGATGTCAGAGGAAAATCTAGTTTTGGTTCATTTCTGGGGATCAAATAAGCTATGGCACAGTGTGGTTCAGAGCAAGTCATAGACTGTGATATTTTCTTCCCCACTGTTCATGAGTTGAAAAAGGACCCAAAGGCTTATATTTTATAATAAAAATTTAATTAAAACTTTAATTTTTTATATTATAAAGTAATAAAACCACCTTTAGTATTTCTCATTTTTCACTGTTTAAACCATAACATTTACTACATTTTCAGACTTATGGAGTTCTAACATTTTAGGAGTTTTTCTCTTCATAGATTTGTGTCAGCACTAACTTCATTATGAAGAAATAGCACTTCCTAAGCATGGAGGGTTTTTTTTTTTTTTTTTTTTTTTTTTCCTGTGGGGAAGAAAATACTGTCAGCTTCCACTAGTTAATGTTGAGGTGGTGAATTAGTAATAGTTGTATTCTTATTTTTAGAACTTCATTCTTCCTACTCAAGAGCAACATCAATCCATTGGAGGAAAGTGGCTAAGTGATAAGAATTATAGACAAAATGATACTCCCTACCCCAAAAAGAAAAAAAAAAAATCAAATGTGAAAGTCCTGTATAAGTTTAGAGTGGCTAAATATTTAAAATTAGAATAATCTGCTGGTTTTTAGAAAAATCATTAAACTCTCTGAAATCATAGACTGCCTAAATTCCAAATCCAAGGAAATACAGATCTAACACCTAATTGATATGCTAACTTTAAAATGATTTGAAGTGGTTGATAATAAAAGATAAAATCACTGCTTTCCATTTATGATCTACTGTCTTCTGAATGTTTTCTATTATGTAATTTTGAAAAACTGCATGTGAAGTAAACATTTTCAATTTTATAGGTAAAGATATTGAATTATAGTGAAGTTAAGTAACATCATCAAGATAACAGAGCTACTGTTAGTGCAAGAATGCCAACCCAAATTGTCTATAAACTTTTTCTATTCTACAGCCTGGGGAGAAAGGAGAGTAGTTATGCTAGAAAGCTAAGCTAATTTGGCTGCTACATGAAGGGCTAAATTTATATTAACTTCATAATTCTATGAAGGCATCTTTATGAATATCTAAAGCAATATTCTAGTATATTACATTCTGGTGACCTGGCTTTATACCTCATAGAAAAATTTAAAGTGACCTGTGATTATTCTTCTTTTTAATACTTAAAATTTTAAGTGTTATCTTCATTGAACTACAGTTGACATACATTGTTTAGTTATACAAAATAGAAATTCAACATTTTACATACATTACAAAATGCCCACCACGATAAATGTAGTCATCTTACAAAGCTATATCATCGACTATATTCCTTATGTTGTATTTTACATATCTGTGACTTTTTAAAATAGCTTTATTAAAAAAAAGTCTTATAGCTGCAAACAATCCCCTTCACCTATTTCACCCATCCCTCTCCAACTCTGTGACAACCATCACTTTGGTCTCTGTGTTTGTGACTTTCCATTTTTTATTCTTTCTTCTTACCTTTTTATTCCATATATAAGTGAAATCATACAGCGTTTGTCCTTTTTGGTAGGATTTATTTCACTTAACATAATGTCCTTTAGGTGCATCCAAGCTATTGCAAATGGCAAGATTTCATTCTTTTTTATGGCTGAATATTCCATTGGGGGTGTGTGTGGTATGTGTATGCTACATATTCCGAATCCATCTATTGATATACTTCAGTTGCTTCTCTATCTTGGCTATTATTAATGATGCTGCGATAAGCATAGGGGTGCATATATCATTTCCAATTAGTTTTTGTTTTGTTTGGGTATATTGTGGGTATTAAACCTTTTTCAAACATATCATTTGTAACCATCTTATCCCATTCAGTTTCTTTGCTGTGCCAAAGCTTTCTAGTTTGGTGTAATCCTAATTGTTTATTTTTGCTTTTATTGCCCTTGTCTGAGGAGCCAAAAAACATATATGTTGCTAAGATTGATGTTAACTGCCTATATTCTCTTTCCGAAATTTTGTCGTTCCAGGGTCTCACAATTAGGTCTTTAGTCCATTTTGACTTTACTTTTGTGTATGGTGAAAGAACGTAGTCCAGTTTTTCCAACACTATTTATTGAAGAGACCGTCTTTTCCTCACTATAAATATTGCCTCCATTGTCCTAGATTGACCCTATAAGTGTGGGTATACTTCTGGACTCTATTCTGCTCCACTGATCTATGTGTTTTTGATTATGATAGCAGTGCAGTGTAGTTAGAAATCTGGAAGTGTGATACGTCCACTTTTGTTCTTTCCCGAGATTGCTTGCCTATTCAGGGTCTTTTGTGGATCCATGCTAATTTTAGAATTATTTGTTCTAATCTGTGAAAAATGCTATTGATATTTGATAAGGATTACTTTGAATATGTGGAATGTTTTGAGTAGTATGAACGTCTTAATATTCATGAGCATGGTATATCATTCCATTTGTTTTGTCCTCTTTCTTTTGTCAATGTCTTCTAGTTTATTTATGTCCTTGGTTAAATTTATTCATAGGTATTTTATGCTTTTTAATGCTATTTTAAACAAATTAGTTTCCTTAACTTCTCTTTTTGCTTCTTTATCATATCATCTGCAAATAGTAACAATTTTACTTATTTCTAACCAATTTGGGTACCTTCTATTTCTTGTCTGATTACTGTAGCTTGGACTTCTAGTAGTATACTGAATAAAAGTCAAGGGCATCCTTGTCTTTTTCCTGATCGAAGAAGAATAATGAGTATTATGTTAGCTATGGGTTTTATATATAGGTTTTATTATTTTGAAGTATGTTTGTCCTATACACACTTTGTTGAGAGTTTGTATCATGAATGAATATTGAATTTCATTAAATGTTATTTTTCCTGCATATTCAGATAGGGTTTTTATCTTTCATTGTGTTAATGAAGTGTATCACCTTGATTGTGTTTATTGAACTATTCTTGTATCCCTACAATTAAACCCACTTGATTTTGGTCAATGGTTATTTATTTATTTTTTTTAAACACTTTAATTTTTAAAAATTTTTTTTTAAATTTATTTATGATAGTCACAGAGAGAGAGAGAGGCACAGAGACACAGGCAGAGGGAGAAGCAGGCTCCATGCACCAGGAGCCCGACGTGGGGTTCGATCCCGGGTCTCCAGGATCGCACCCTGGGCCAAAGGCAGGCACCAAATGGCTGCGCCACCCAGGGATCCCTGGTCAATGGTTATTTTGATGTATTGTTGAATTTGGTTTGCTAATATTTTGAGGATTTTTGATTCTATATTCATCACTGATACTGGTCTGTAATTTTTTTTTAGTACTATTTTTGTCTTGTTTTTATATCAGGGTGATGCTGGCCTCATAAATTTGGAAATGTTCTTTCCTTTTCAAGTTTTTGGGAATAGTTTAGAAGGATAAGTATTCTTTAAGTGTTTGGTAGAATATAACAGTGAACCCTCTGGTCCTTAATTTTGTTCACTGGGAGTTTTTTGATCATGGATTCAGTTTTGTTATAAGTCATTCTTCTTTTTCTAGTTCCTTTAGGTGGAAAGTTAGAGTTCTTGAGATTTCTGGATTTTTTGAGGTAAGCCTGTATCTCCATAAACTTCCCTCTTAGAACTGTATTTACTACATTCTAGGATTTAAGCCATTGTGATTCCATTTTCATTTTTTAAAAAGATTTTATTCATGATAGAGAGAGAGAGAGAGGGAGGCAGAGGGATAAGCAGGCTCCATGCCGGGAGCCCAGCGGGACTCGATCCTGGGACTCGATCCTGGGACTCCAGGACCACACCCTGGACCAAAGGCAGGTGCTGAACCGCTGAGCCACACAGGGATCCCCCATTTGTATACAGGTTGTTTTTTTTTTTCTTTGACCTATTGTTTTTTTAGTTGCATTCTGTTTAGCCTAGGTTTTTCCTTATTGTTTTTTTTGTTTCTGTTTTTGTAGGTCTAGTTTCATATGCTTGTGGTCAGAAAAGATGCTCAATATAATTTCAATCTTACTGAAATTTGTGATCTAACATCTTCTATCTTAGAGAATTTTCATGTGCCTTAAAAAGAATGTGTTCTGCTATCTTTGGATGGACTTTATGTATGTGTTTAGTTCATCTGGTTTACTTATTGTTCAAAGTCACTTTTATTGATTTTTCAGTCTGGATGATATATCCATGGATAAGTAGAATTTATATATTTATGTACTCCTGTATTTTATGCAAAAATATTTATAATTGCTTATCCTCTTGTTGGATAATACCTTATTATGTAATGCCCTTGTCTCTTTACAGCTTTTGTTTTAAAGTCCATTTTGTCTAAGTATTGCTACCTCAGCTTTTTTGGCTTCTATTTGTATGGCATATCTTTTTTTTTATTCCTTTATTTACAGTCTATATCTGACTTTAGGTCTGACATGAGTTTCTTGTAGCCAGCATGTAGATGGGTCTTATTTTTTTTTACCCATTCAGTCACCTGTATTTTTTTTTTTAATTAGAGCATTTGCACTTAAATTATTGAAAGGTATGTACTTATTGCCATTTGGATTGTCTGGTTGTTTTGCAGTCTTTTGCTGTTTGTTTGCAATTCTCTTGCTCTCCTCCTTTCTAATTTAATGACTATCTTTAGTAGGATAATTGGATTCCTTTTTATTCTTTGGTTATCTATTACATGTTTTTGGTTTGCAGTTACCATGAGGTTCATACATAAAATAGACTACTATATACACAGAGTGTTAAGTTGATAGCTTGGGAAGTTCAAACACATTCTAAAAGCACTACATTGTTACCCTTCCCCTCTTCATGTCTTATGTATTTGACATTTTATAACTTTGTATTTTCTGTATCTCTTGACTAATTATCGTAGGTATAGTTGATTTAACTTCTGTATTTTAACCTTCATATTAGCTTTATAAGTAATAATGACCTACTTTAATACATATCATTTTTACCAGGGAAATGTTATCTTTCATAATTATCTTCTAATTATCTTTTCTGTTTAAAAGAAGCTCCTTTAGGGCATTCTGGGTGGCTCAGTGGTATAGCGCCGCCTGTGGCCCAGGGCATGATCCGGGACACCCGGGATCGAGTCCCACATGGGGCTCCCTGCATGGAGCCTGCTTCTCTGTGTCTCTGCCTCTCTGTGTGTCTCTCATGAATAAATAAAACCTTAAAGGAAAAAACAAAAAACAAAAAGAAATGTTAAAGGACCTCTTTTTTTTTTTTTTAATATTTCTTATACAGTTGGTTGAGGTGTGATGAATGCCTTTAACTTTTATTTTCTCTGGGAAGCTATCTCTCCTTCAATTTTGAATGATAACCTTGTTGGGTAGAAGATTCTTGGTTGTTTTTGTTTTGTTTTGTTTTGCTTTTTAGCACTTTGACTTTATTATGCCACATCTTTCTGGTCTCATAAGCTGATAATCTTATGGTGATCTCCTTGTACAAAACTAGTTGC